>NC_045426.1:507722817-508048650 GCF_902635505.1 Sarcophilus harrisii
GCCAGGAATAAAAAAAAATCTAAAATAAGCAGAATAATTAAGAGAATAAGGGAAGGAAATTCTTTCTAGAAATATGTATAGAAAATTACATTTTAAAAATTAACAAAAAATTAAATTGAAAAGAAGAAAAGGGAAGAATCCTACTTGACTACTTAACTGAGGGGGAGAAGAGAAAAGAATTAAAAAATTAGAAAAAAGGGAGAAAAAGAAATTAATAAACAAAACTTTAAAATGTGGGAAAGGGGATAGAATAGGAGAGGAAGACTCAAGTGTCAAGGGAAGAGAGTCAGTGGGAATAAGGAGAAAACCTTAAAAATGGAATAACCAAAATAATTAGACATAATACTATTTTCAGAGGAAGAGAGGAAAATCCTAATTTTGGGGGGGAAATACTATGAAAGACAAGTGACAGAAAATATAAAACTCATAATTTTAAATGTGAATTAAACAATCCATTAAAATGAAAAATAGTGACAGATTGGATAAGAAAAAATTCATAATTTGTTGCTAAAAGCAATACATTTTAAAAAACAAAGACATACATAGAATAAAAATTAGGGACTAGAAAAAATTTACTGTGTCAATTCAGAAAAGTAGGACTTGCAATCATGCTATCAAATTAAAAATTCAAAACATAAAAGAGATAAACAGAGAAATTACATTAAGCTGAAAGTAACTACAGATGATATATCAAAATCAATATTAAACTTACATATTTCAAATGTCTTAGTATCCAAATTCATAAAAGAAACATTAACTGATCTACAAAAAGACATAAACACAATAGTGACATTTCAATATCTCTCTCAGTTTTAGATTAAGTCTAACAGAAAGATAAACCAAAGGGAAAATACAGAATGAATAAACTTCCATAGAAACTAGAGCTAAAAGACTTATGCTGTCTTCTAAATGGAATTGTAAAAAAAAAAAAAAAATTCTTAGCACTTTATGGGATTTTTACAAAAATTGCCCATGTATTAGAGCATGGAAATATTGCCCATATAAAAATAAAAATACATATAGTAAGTAAATAATAACACAACAAAAATAATAATCAGTTTGGGGAACATAAGCAAAAGATATAGACCTAAATTCAGACTTAAGGAAATCCTAAATTATGAATGGTTTAAAGAACAAATCATAGAAGCAATTAATTATTATGTGAAAGAAAATGATAATGATGCAACAATATATAATAATTTCTTGGATGAAGCTAAAGCAGTCCTCATGGAGTAAATCATATCCTCACATTAAGAAAAAAAGAAGGTTAATAAACTGGAGACATTTTGAAAAAAAATTAAAAAGTCAACAAATAAACAAAATTAGAGATATTAAAAATCAGAGAAAGTAGAAAAATTGGGGGGAAATGAGAAATGACCAGCAAAACTAAAAGCTAACTTGTTGAAAAAATAACACAAATTGATCAAACTTTAATTTGATTTTTAAAAAGGCAGAAAATCAAATTATTAAAGCAAATGAGCAGGTAAAATCACATCAAAACCAGAATAAAAATAATAATCAGATCTTTTCATACAGTCAAATGAGAACCCAAAAATAAAATATACCCAAATTGACAGAAGACCAAATAGAGATCTTAAAAAAATGAATCTCAGAAAAGGAAACAGGATTGGATATAAGGAACTACCAAAGGGGGAAGGGAGTGTGTGTGTGTGTGGGGGGGGGGGGGGAGAAAGGCAACTGTTGATCCTGATGGATTCACAGGAAAATTCTATTGAAGTTTTAAAGAACAATTAACCTATGCTACACAAATTTAGAAACTGATAAAGAAAACAGTTCTCCCAGAATCCTTTTATAAGACAAACATAATTCTAATACCTAAACCAGAGAGTAGTAAAACACAGATAGACCAATATCATTAATGAATATTGGTTCAAAATGTTTAACAAAATTCTATCAAACAAACTTTTGTTGATGTTTAGATGTTCTCATCATGTCTGACTCTTTATGATCCCATTTGGGGTTTATTTGGTGAAGATACTACAGTGGTTTGCCATTTCCTTGTCCAAGTTCAAACACATGTTGATTCTAAGAAATCTTTAATTATGACCAAGTTGAATTTATAACAGAGTTGCAAAATGGTTCAACATTAGGAAAACATACTTGATCATGTTAAAAAAAAAAGGTGTTCCCAAACACATGATATTTCCATTAGATGCAGAAAAAGTCTTTGACAAAGTACAATATCCATTTATGCCTTAAAAAAAAAAAACCCTTTTCTATGCTATTCACATTTTTTTTTTGTTTAAAATTTAAAAGATTTCCCAGATACAAAATCAATTCAGCTAAAATCTGAAGAAACATATTTAGCTGGAGGGAAAAAATCATCATAGCAACAAGATAGAAAAGTGAAAGGGCATCTTTTTTGTGTCAGTGGATGTTTATATTACACAGATGAGGGAAAACATTGATAGTCAAGTGCAAGCTCCTTGAAGGTGAAGGCTTTTTAAAAAAAATTATTTTGCTTTCACAAATTCCTAGCATAATTCTTTTTACATAATAGACACAGTGAAATTACTGGATTGCATTGAATTAAATTAAATTGGACTGTATTTAACTGGAATGAATTGATTTAAATTGATCAAAGTGGAGTTGGTCATCAAACATTGCTAACAGTGAATTGAAAATGTTCTAAATGGATACATCACTAATTATCCTTACTCATCATTCTCAAGGATCACTGTCACAGAGGGTAGGAACTAAGAGTCACTCCTTAAGCTAGGAACTTCTCCAGCTTCATTTTCTTTGCAGACAGTCTCTATTGAGGTACCTTTTTTAATATCATAAAATATATCTATCTAAAACCAAAAGCAAGTAATGGAGATACATTAGAATCTTTTCCAACAAATACAGTATTTGCCCACCGTTATTTTATATAGTTCTGGAAATGCTCTCAACAGCAATAAGACTACAGAAAGAAGTTAAGGATATAAAAATAGGTAAAGAAGAGCTATAAATACCCCTATTTGCTGATGGTATGATCCTATACTTGGAAAATACAAGGGAATTTGCAAAGATACTAATTGAGGCAACATCTTCAACAAATGTGCAGGTTACCAGTCTTCCCAATTTATTCGCATTGGAGCAGCTAGATGGGGCATTGGATAGAGCATTGGCCTTGAAGTCAGGAATACCTGAGTCTAAATGTAATCTCAGACACTTAACACTTACTAGATGTGTGACCCTGGGTAAGTCACTTAACCCCAATTGCCTCCAAAAACCTTCCAAAAAACAAAATTCAACTGCATTTCTATGATAACAAAAGCCAAGATGCAATAATAGAAAGGGAAATTTCATTCCAAACAACTATAAAATGCATAAATTCTGTGGGGTTCAACTATCAAAGCACAGAAAAGATTGGTTAGATTCAATTACAAAACACTCCTTAAAGAAATAAATAACTTAAATAGCTAGAGGAATATTCAGTATTCACATCTAGACCATACCAACATGGTATAAATGACAATACTATTAAAGATTATTTATTCTTTTAATGCTATACAAATTAAATTATCATTTATAGAACTTGATAAAATAATAATATTTATTTGGAAAAACAAGTGATCTAGATTATCAAGAGAAGTCATAAAAATAGGAAGAGATGAAGGAAAAGTAGCAGCCAGTATTTATTGACATTTATCATGTCCAAAAAATGCCAATTCTTTCTTTTCCCCAAGAAAGATTTCATGATATCGAATTTTATTCTATGAAATACATGTCTTTGGTCTCTCACATTCCTTCTTCTTGGAACAATGCTTTTCTACATATTTCTCTTCATCCCTACTTTTCCTGCCTTTGCATTGAACTTAGTAGTTATCAGAATATATAGTGGTTTTATGTGGATTCTAATATTAAAGTTGTTCCTAGACTTTCTGTTACTTTATCCTTGTAAATGATGTTGGTGTATAAGCTGCAATTATTTTCATAGTTTTCTTTTTGCAGATATTTATCATTAGCACTGCAATAAATGACAATCAAATTTTATCCTGAACTTTAAAAATAAAACAAGAATTTCCATAAGATAGTAGAATAGAATAAAAAAGGTAATTCACGTAAAACTGCAAATCTGTTATATACAACTTGCTATTTCTTTTAAACATGTAATAAAATTAGTTTAACTCTTTTCTTTTTCTTCCCTCCCCTTCTGCTTTAGAGATGGTTACCATTAGACACAAATATGTGTATGTAAACATATATGTACATAGATATACACATATACATATGTGTGTGTGGTTGTATAAAATCATTCTATTCATACTTCTATTTATCAGCTCTTTGTCTAGATATAGATAACATCCTCCTTTATAGATGTGTTGTAATTAATTTGGGTATTTATAATAGTCAAAATGACTTAGTCACTCAAAATTGCTTAGACAACATTCTTCTGGATGTGTTCATTTCACTTTTCATTATTTTGGGTCTCCATATTTCTCTAAGATTATTGAGCTCAGTGTTTCTTATAGCACAGTAGTATTCCATCACAATCTTATACAACAACTTGTTCAGTCATTTTTCAATTGACAGGCTCTCCTGCAGTTTCCAGTTCTTTGTCACCATAAAGATAGCACCTATAAAATTTTTATGATATATAGGTTCTTTTCCTTTTTCACTAATCAGAGGTTATACATAGTTTAATAACTCTGAGTATATATAATTCCAGATTGCTCTCCAAAATGGTTGGATCACAATTCTACTGCCAATGAAATTGTTTAGATTTTTCTACATTTCTTCCCACTTTTGTTACTCTCCCCTTCAGTCGTCTTAGTCCATCTGAGAAGTATAAACAGTATGTCAAAGCTGTTTTAGTTTGTATTCCCCTGATTAATAATTATTTAGAGCATTTTTTTCATATGATTATAAATTGTGATGTCTTCATTGGAAAACTGCCTGTTTGTATATCTTGACCATTTCTTTACTAGCACACTCAAGAATACATTATAGGATTACATCTTTTCCAGACCTATAGAGATCACAGCTCTAGGGCTCAATAGACAGTGCCACTGAAGTACTTCAGGAGCAAAAGCTTCCCAGGGCTTGCAATTCCCAAAGCACTAGTACTACAAAGCTTTGAACTGCTAGTTATGGGCAAAAAAGATGAGGAACAGAAGGAGTGGGACAAGTCGTAAGATAGGACAATATGCATATGTGAGACTGTTCAGCACCCCACCAAAATTGAGAGAAAGAACATAACATTCATCTGGCCACCCAAAAGTTGATTGGGGCAGAGACCTAGGCTGGTGAACTGTACATGATGTGGGAGGAGACTGAAGTACTTTTAGGTCTAACCCCCAAAGAAACCATAATGGGATGGAGCCAGAAAGTGAGTGATAAGAAAGCTAAGGAAGGAAAGAAGACTGCACCAAAGATTCCTGGAAGGAGAAATCTAAAAGACTTTAAACATAAGCAGATAAATCAACAGAAAAACTAATCACAACAAAAGGAAATACTCAGATCTAGTAAATGAGTTCAGGCTTCTGTGAATAAATAGTGCAAAAAGAAGAAGGGTGATCCAACACTTGATGAGACCAAGAACTCTGTGGAATTTGAAGAGACCATGAAACTACAATATACCATTCCTGAACGATTTAAAAGAGAAATTATAATTATGCAAGCAGAATTTATGGCTTACACAGAAAAAATAATGAGCATAACTGAAAAAATTGAATTTGCAATGGCCAACTTTACCAAAGAAACAAAGGAGAGAACAATAAATTAGGGGTAAAAGTATACAAAAGAAAAGAATAGGAGCAAACAAGAACATAAAGAAAATGAGATCACTATACAAGCAAAACATATTGATCTCAGAGATGGGGGGCATAGAGACAAGCCAAAGATCATAGGTCTCCCAGAAAAATATGATAGGACAAAAAATTACAACACAACAATGAAGGAAATACTAGAGAACTGCCCTCAGATTTTGAACATATAAAATTAAATTCTAATGGAAAGAATTCACAGATAACAGTGAAATAGCAAACAAATGTTTTTTTTTTTTTTTTGTTTGTTTCAAAAGCTTCAAAGTCAAAGATACAGTGATTAAATTGAACAATTCAATTCATTAACAATAAGTTCTGCAAATCAACAGGAGAAAGACCTACAAAGGAAAGGACATTCAAATCACAAAAGACTCTTCCTTATTCACTAGAAAAAGGAGGAGGGATATATGTTCCAAAGAGCATTAGAACTCAGAATGCAACCAAGAGTGACCTATCCTGAAAATATGAAGTTAACCATATAGGACAAAAGATGAATGATCAATAATGAAGAAACATTTTTAGAAAGAAAACCAGAATTGGAGAGATTATTTGCTTTCAAACACCCTAAAAACAGAAATATAGGAGAAGTAAACAAATGCAAACAGCAACAGCAAGAGAGTGATAACAGAAAGACCAACAAGAAGCTTTTTTCTAAATGTACACGAGGAAACAAGGGTGAAGACAGAAATCTGGTACAAGTAACAGTGAAGAGAGGGATGAGTAGCATTATGGACAGTACCTGGCAATAGCTTACATGTAAATTCTTCTTTTGTGAGGTTATATTACAATATGGAAGGATGAAAACGGGAGGTGGGAGAAGAAAATAGGAGAAGAGAGGAGTTAACAATGTTTCAAGATCAAATTAATAACTGCCATAATTGTCATGTAATAACTGGCAATGAGGGGAAGGTTTCCTCTGTGTTCTATAAAGAGAAAAACCTAAAAGTATAGTGAAGGAGAGAAGAGGAAGGGAAAATCTATTTGAGTAAGAGGAAAACAGAGAGGCAATAAATGTATTAACAGATAAAATCAGGAAAGAACTAATTAAAAAACCCTAAAGAGAAAGGAGTAACAAAGTAGAAGAAGAGATTAGAAGTAGAAAGAGCCAATATGAACAGAGTTATGTTAAAAGGTATTAAAGGTGTTAAAAATTAAAGTAATTGAAGGAACAATTCTGTGTTTATATAAGAAGGGAAAATCATAAATTGGGGGGGGGAACCTTTTTTAGAGATGAAGGAAAATATAAACCTAACAGCTTTAAATGTTAATAGATTAAACAATCCAACAAAATGAAAAAGAGACAGATCTGATAAGAAATGAATTTTTTATTAGGCACTTCAAGGTGATAAAAAATAAATGGAATACTTGACTCCTGTCCTCTTGAGACTTACACTATAATGGCTGAAATGAAACACACATTTTGAAAATACAAAGTAACATGCAGATTAAAACAATGTCAATTAGACAAATGTGTGTTCTGGAGCTATAGTATTGAAGAAGGGATCCTGAAACTCTACAGCTCCTTGAAGGAGAAAATCTTCAACTCTGCCTCGTGAGAGACCCCGCCAAACAGTTTCATTTTGTTATCTAGGGAGGGTTGGTTCAGTCATGAGCAAATGAATTCCAATCCTATTTAATTAAAAAAACTCATTCAATTTTATTCAAATTCCAGCTCAAGCTGAAACCCAGCTTATAAATGAGCCAACTTGGGCTATCCCAGTCCCCACTAAGACCCAATATAATAGTTTCCTTCAAAGAAGGTCTTTTACAGATGGACCTTGGTAGCTCCCTTTGCTGCCAGGACCTTCTGTCCACTGAGAACTGCATTCTCAGTGAAAAACTCCATTTTCCAATAGATCTATCACTATAGAAGTCAGTCTCTTGGTAAACTGATTTCTATCTAACAATAAACTTTCATTTTGTAACTAATAATTCAGGAATGAGTGAATTCTTTCACTCCTAAAACCTGTGGCCAATTTAAAGGGGATTCTTAACAACTCTCTTATAGCCACTAATCTAGACCACTCAAACAGCATCAGTATAAAAACAGAAAATCACACCTGGTTTATGAGGCTATTCAAGGAAGATTTCTTGAAGAAAGCAAGTTTTGAGGAAGCATTAGAAGAAGACAACATGCGCTATGAAAATGAGGTAGAAGGCATTTTAGCTAGAAAAGTCATTGGTAAAACATTGGACTGAGAATTTTTACAGCTACTTGCTATCACTTTTAGGTGAAGAAAGTAAAATGTCACTATACAAGCATGGATGCTAGAATTAAATACCAAGATACTATTCCTAAAATGACCAACATAAGTAATTCTAGTTTTCCAGTGAAACTAGCAAAAATGTATTGCAAAAGTAATTGCTTAGTTTTGTCCTTTGGCCTAGTTTGGAGAGGCAAAGGCAAATTTTGTACTGGAATAGGTCCTCAAACACAAGAGTTTTTGTGAGAGATTAAATTTTAATTCACCCAAGAGTTTCATCCTTGTTTGTGTATTTAGAAAAAATTATAAAGTATAAGTCAACAATAACACCCTACCAACCTGGCAAATGTCCAACCATATTAATAGAGGCAATTCATACAGATGGAAAATGCTGATGATAGGTGGAGTTCCAAATAGTTTTAAATTTCTTCCAGATAACCAAGGGCCATTGCCAATTTCTTTCTTTCTTTTTTTTAATCTGCCTGGCACTATTTCATTTTATTTTATTTGTGTTTTTTCATTACATTTAAAGTTATAAAAATATCTCTTCCCCTTTTCCCCTCCCTACCCTGAACTAGAGAAGTCCACTATTCAACACAAATATAGATATACAGATATGCAAAACCATACCATGGTTTCTATTTATCAGTTCTTTCTCTGGAGGTAGATAGCATCTTCTTTCCTAGTTGATTTGAGTATTTATAATGCTCAGAATAACTTAGTCATTTACAATTATTCTTCAAATAATATTGCTGTTATTGTGTACAACATTCTTTAGGGTCTACTCATTTCTTTCTTCGTTATTCCATGCAAGTCTTTCCATGTTTTTCTCAAATCAACCTGCTCATCATTTCTTATACCACAGTAGTATTCTATTACAATCATATATCACAACTTGTTTAGCCATTCCAAAATTGATAGGAATCTCCTCAATCTCCAATTTTTTGCACCATAAAAGAATTGCTATCAATATTTTAAAACATTCAGGTTATTTTCCTTTTTCCTTGATCACTTTGGGAAACAGACTTAGTATTGGTATTTTTTGGTTAAAGGGTATATACAGTTTTATAACATTTTGAGCATAATTCCAGATTACTCTCCAAAATGGTAGTGTTCCTTCAATAGCTATTCAATGAGATTGATTAATTTGAGGTTTAGTTTTTCCTGTAGTATCTTTAGTGTATCAGTTGCTGTCAAAAAAAAAATCTCAGTTTACATTCTAGAATGAAAGAACCCTTTGTTTTTCAGCAAACTTATGAAAATAATTTCTAAACCGAGAACTCCTTTCACAATTGTATCTTTGACCACACTAGCTTTTGGACAACATTGCCTAATGGCATTCAGATTCTTGTTACCATGGATAAGCAATCCAATGTTTATATGATTTCTAAATCTATTGAGGGCAGGACAAAGATTACTAGCTCTGGAGATTCAAGTTCTGGGTTCAAATTCACCCCTAAAAACTTACTGCCCATATGAACCCCGGGAGAATCACCAAATTCCTTAGGCCTCGGTTTCCTTATCTGTAAAATTATAGATTGGACTAGATGTCTCCAGCCTCAAAATGTATAATTCTATGACTTTAGTTCAATCCTGAGTCTGTTCCTGTCTTCATCTAGTTTGTCATTAAAATTAAGATGGGAATCCTCAATAAAAGGATATTTCTAATGTTCTAACACTTAGCATATTGTGGTTATCCAACTAATGTCAAAACAGAACCAAAAAGGAAAAAAGCTATAGGACTTAAAGTGCTGCACTTTCTATTTTCTATTCCACCTATAGACATATTCTCTCTGATTATACTTGGTTTTATTGCAACTGCTTCAAAACCTTTTTTTTCCCCTTCTAAATATCATTGCCTCTTCCCATTAGTATCCCTGGAGAAAGGAGAAAGAGAAAATGTCTGTCAGCAATACAGATTGTCAATGAGTTAACATCATCTTTGAAATTTGGAACAAAACAGGTTAAGTGTTCTGGGTGTAGGTGTTGAGTATATAGGATGTTCTAGAGCACAAAGAAAGCTTTTTTGGCTGAAATCATTCAATGATATCAGAAATTTCTCTATTGGTGATTCATTTCTTTGCCTTAACACTTCTAATCCCTCTGTTAAAATGTACATATTCCTGGAGTAGTAACCATTAAGCTGTAGCAGTAATTTACAACTCAAAGTGAATTACTTTATCAGCTCTTTTTCTAAGAATAAGTATTAATCAAGAGAAATGGAGCATACAAGAGGACAATGGGTACCAGAATCCAGAAGGAGAAAGCAACAGAAGTGGGAATAGTACACAAAAAGGAAACAGAACCAGAAGGAAATACTTTGCCTACTTCCTAATTCTGGTGATTAGAACTGGTCATACATAACATGTTTTATGCCCTTTACCATAATAATAAACTTGCATATTTATTTATATTTATAAATTAAATGTAAAAGTAATTTGAAGCAAGTTTTCTCTATCCTAATATTTCCACCAAATAGGAGTAAGTGCCTCAGCTCTTCACTGTCTTGAATAGTTCAGACTGGTGTCCTGAAGGTTTTGCAATTCAATGTCTGACAGGCTACTGTGCCAACCATCTTCATTCAACTATACAAAGGCCTTAAGGTCAGAGGTCTTCGTCTCTTTTATCAGAATTTAATAGTTTGATGACAACATGTTATACAGACAAGGCCTTTTGGGGAATCTATTGCATAAGCATATGATCCTCCAAACTTAAAAACATGCATTAACAGAGGATTTGCGTGTACTGGAGCATGCCTATGCCTTCTCAGAAAAGGTAAACAAGTGCCTGAATACTTTTTATTCATAGCAACTGTTTCTAGTTAAATACAAATAATATCTTAAGTCTTTCTCTTCCTTTCCATTTTCAGTCTTCTTTATTTAAACATTCATTACCTCTCAGAGTACCATGTGACTAATTTATCTCCACAATCTAGTTCATCCTGCACATAGTCTACATTAATTTTTCTAAAACACAATCCTGATCATACTTTTCCAAGACTCAGAAATTTTCAATGACTTTCCATTGTCTAGAGGACAATCACAAACTCCTTGGTTGGAAATTCAAAGCCCTTAGATTAAAACTTATTTTTTGAACATGACTAATGTGACTATACAATTTGATTATATATATGTATATATACATATATATAATATATATATTTTACAACTAATTGGTAGAAAGAATATAGGAGGGAAATAAAATTGATTTCTATTTATTTAAGGTTAAATTCTTAAGAAGAAACTTAAGGCCCTTTACATCTAGCCCTAACCTACTTTTCCATTCTCGTTTTTCTCAAATAACATTTCTACTTGTTCTAATTTATTCTTCTAATAAAAGTCAGTTCTATGTTGCTAAAAGTACCTAGAATTCCCTGAATATGTCCTGTGGGCAACTACCTTTGTACCTTTGCCCAGAATGTTCTCTTTCTCATCTGTCAAAATTATATCTCTTCCATGAAGCTTTTCCTTACACAGCCAACTAGAAATTATTTTCCCTCTAAATTTCCATGATACTTTATGATTATTTCATAGTATGCATTATAGACAACTTTTAAAAAAATTTTATGCCAAACTGACATGTCTCTTCCTCTAGTAAGTTGCTTGAGAGCAGGAAGTTTTTTCTCTTTCACCTCTATATTTCCCAAGGAGGAATGCCAGTATAGTGCTTTGCACATAGCAGGCACTCATTAAAGATTTACCAAATGAATAAATGATGGTCGGTTGAAATATGAATGAATTAGGTTTCCCCCTTGATCTAGCATGGATTCATACATTTAGCATGGAAGGGGCCTCAGGAGTCATGTACTTTAGAAATGAAGAAGCTAACAACAAGAGAGGTGGAATAACTTACCCTTGACCACCTGGCCCAAAGCCAGGATTCCAACCCAGCTCCTTTGAATGTAAGTAAGAATGCAAACAGCCTATTGAGCCACATGTGGAAACCCCTATTTACCCTTTGGTTTGAATAATAATAATAATAATCCTAGCTAGTATTTATATAATACTTTTAAGTTTGCAGTGTGCTAAATATATCAACACATTTGATTGTTTTTATTCTCTGTATTGAAGATTTTTTCCCTTGTTTCTGCTGTTCTGTTATATCCATTTATTTTTTATCCCAATTGGGGTTTTCTTAGCAAAGATGGTGGAGTGTTTTGCCATTTCCTTCTCCAGCTTATTTTACAGATGAAGAAACTGAGGCAAACAGGATAAAGTGACTTTGTCCAGAATCACACAGCTAGTAAGTGTCTGAGGACAGATTTGAACTCAGAAAGATGAGTCTTCCTGACTCTGTCAGTTTACCCACTGTACCACTAATTATGTGGCCTTAGGCAAGTTGACAGGATCATAGAAGTGGAAAAGACTATAAATAATCTATCATTTCTCAGATGAAGAAGTTCAGATCCAGACACATTAAGCATTATGTCCAAGGTAAAATCATAAGTGATATAACAAGGCCAGGGACTTGAGTCCTATGATCCCAAGTTTGATTTTTTCCACTGTACAAGACCCTTCTATTTCTTAGCTTTCAGCACCTGCTTATTCCAGCTACAGGGAAGACTGAGAATAGAGGATGGCTAGAGCTCAGTAGTTCTGAGTTGCTGTCCAGTAAACCAACCATGAGTCCATATGAAGTGTGATGTTAATAAGATGAGCCCCTAGGAAGAGAGGAGGATACTACATTGCCTGAAAAGGGGACAAACAACCCAGATTGGAAAGAAAAAAGATCAAAAGTTCCCATACCAATTTCTATTAGGATCAGGCTTACAAAAACCTTCCAAAACATCCAGTTTGGGCAAGACCGAGTCTAGTTAAAAAATATTTTTAAGCTTTCAAAGTCTTATTTTCTCTCTACAAAATGAGATGAAACTAGATGAGTAATGTAGTACAGCAGAAAAAGCCTATCTATAGCTTCAGAAAACCTAGGGTTAACTCCTGAGTCAGTCTGTTGAGAAAGTCCCTTGCTCCCAAGTTAGCAAAAGGACCAATTATCTTTGCCCTTAATTGTTGCATTTTTTTCCTATGTTTCTATGAACTTTTTCATTCCCTGAACCTCGACTTCCTCATTTATAAAATGAAGAGGTTGAACTACAGGCTCTGGGATCCCTTATAGCCAAGATTTGTGATCTACAAAGTTCTTCTAGATCTGGTATTCCATAAATCCACAATTTTCTGAAATAAAATTCTATGTACTTTTTGGCTTCTAATCCTTCCACTGCTGAGCAGCTAGATGCCACAGTGGATAAAGCGCCAGGCCTAGAGTCAGGAATGTTCATCTTCTTGAGTTTAAATCTGGTCTCTGATACTGAGAAGTTGTGCAATCTTGGGCAAATCACTTAACCCTGTTTGCCTCAGTTTCCTCATCTGTTAAATGAACCGGAGAAGGTAATGGCAAACCACTCCAGTAATTCTGCCAGGAAAACCCCAAATGGGGTAATGAAGAGTCGCACACAACTGAAAAATGACTGAGCTGAAAAACTCCCACTGCTACAGGTTTGGTTTTCCTGGCAGTGATACTGGGAAAGAAAATAGTTTTCAGTTTCCATTACTTTTGCTAGTCAAAGAATGTTTGTTTCTACCAGTAAGTAAGCCAACTAAAGACAGAGGTTTTTCCTGTGCTAAACAAATGGAGTATAAGAGCAAGGGCAAGAAAAACTTTGAGTTCTTATATTATTCATCTTCCAGAAAGGACTTGGAGGTAGAGAGGACAGGAAAGAGGTAACAAGCCAGATTTTATAGGAACAACAATAAATTAATTCAAGATTAAGTTATAAATAAGAACATGCAAGTCAAGCTCTTAACCTTTAAATCAAAGAATTCATTCAAGTTGCTTTAATATTTTTTAGAAGCATATATAACACAACCATATTGAGGAGCCATTTATTGAAAATATGAGTTTATAATTTTAAATATTCAGATTTGTGTCTTTATTTAAACTGATTGAAATGTTTGCTTATTTGTTCTATCCTCCAATATTGAGGAGATTACAAAGTAAATTTTGCAAATAAGTTTGCATTCTTTTCATTAATTCCTTGCTGCACCATCTCCCTCTTGAATGAGGTAGCAAAAGTAAACCATGCATATATAGATGCAGGCTCATTTCTCTCACTACTTAATCTAGTCCTACCATAATGCTACCATTCCCAAGGGTAAGAAAACAATTTTGACTTAAAATAAATTAGCTGATAATGGCTAATATTTATACAGTACTTTAAGGTTTGCAATTTTTTCCTTATATTATCCCATTTAACTTTTACAAGAACCCTGTAAAATGGGTACTTTAGGTATTATTACCCACATTTTACAATTTCAGAAGGGGATAATAAAAGCAGCCACATTGGCAATAAGAATAAATAAAAGTCCATAATCTGACAGAGAAAAGAAGGAACAAATATATAAAAATCAAACAAGAAGTTTAAAAACACAGCAGTCTGAGACCATTATAAAGATAAATAGTCCTTACTCTTCAATAGGAAAAGAAAAGGCCTTAGGATATCAAGTCCTTAGTACAATCATCAGTGTTTATAATTATGAACCTGAATCAGCAAGAAACATTAAATTATATTGTGACAATTATTGTTAACAAGGCAGGAAAACAAAACATTACTAACCAGAGAAATATAAACCAAAAGAAGTCTGAGGTTTGACCTTCTATCCATTAAAATGACAAAGATAACAAATGGTAGGAATGGTCAATATTGGAAGATACGTGAAAAATTAAGCATACTAATAAATTGTTGGCAGGACTGTGACCATTAATTCTGAGAAACAAATTGGAATTTTACCAAGAAAGGACTAAAACAGAACTCAACCTTTTTTAGTTCCTATACCTTTCCTAGCATTTAGTAAATCTTCCAAGTACTTACTATTTAATATGAAAGGAAATAAATTCTGGTGTAGGCTATGCATTTGTGCATAAGAGATAAATTAGTATTTTCAATAATAGAGTGTAATATTGTTATTTACAATAGTAGGATGCTATTTACCAAGTATTTCTTATAGCCTTGACAAACTTCTCATACTCCAAAATTATTAAACCTCAGGTTAGGAAATGCTAGACTAAAATAACCACAACCTTTGATGCAGAGATTCTACAACTAGATATATATGTCAAAGAGGAAAAAAGATTAGAATGTATATAGCAATACTTTTTGAAGTAGCAGAGAACTGGTGCTGAAACATGTTTGGAAGCATGACAATACTTAGCTATTTTTCAATCAAAGGGCATCTACTTTGATTAAAGAATGGCTAAACAATTTTGGTATTAATATTGGAATATTTTTTAGCTATAGGAAATTATGTATATGATTAATATAGAAAAATATGAGAAGAAATATCAATTTATACAAAGTGCATACAAATGCGCAGAACTAGGGAAACAATATACAGATACAAGAAGAACAACAAAATAATAAAAAGTGAATGCTGTGAAATTATAATGACCAAACTTGATTCCAAACAAAAGATCATAGATTCAGAACTGGAAGGAACTTTAGAAATCAATTGACAAATGGGATAATCTAGGTTTAGAAAGTCTAAGTGATTTGTCCAGAGTCATACAACAAGTAAGCAACTGAGGAAGGTTTCAAACACTAAGACCAATGCTCTATCAATTAAACATCTACCCCATCTCTTTGTATAAGTAAGAAATAAAGAAGACAGAATACTGTATATAACTTTGAACTTGGTTGACACATTGATTCATTTTGTTGAAGTGTTTTTCCTCCTCTTTTTATAAAGTCTTTGTTTTAAAGGATAACTCTTTGGGAGAGTGAAGGGAATGACTATATTGGAAAATATACCTACTGAAATGATGTAAAAATAAAATGTATTTTTTTATTTTAATAAAATGAGGTAGAACATTATTCATTTTTAGAAAGATCTTCATCCAAAAGTTAATTTTTTAAAAATAATTTTTGTATTTCAAGAGGAAAAACTCAATTAGGAAAAAAAATCTATTAGAACTCTATTTAAAAAAACTCAACTATCCAGAAATCCTTCATCACAGGTTCTAAAATAATTAAGATTTTACTCTACCTATAATTGTTCCACTTAATTCATCATCACCTTTCATATAAATAAATGACAATTTAAAATTTTCAATGCAACAATGTTAACTCACTGCAGTTCTTCCTTTTCTGAATAGACAACTTTCATAAGATGACCAAAGCTAATAATTACCAGCTTAAATATAGAAAATGAATATTGCTTTCTCACCTATCTCAATACTCATTGGAGAGGGTTGAGAAAAGTTTTTTTAAATTAAATATTATATGACAACTCAAGTCAACAGGCATTTATTTATTAAACACTTACTATGTGCCACGTAAATTCTAGGAATATTCAGAGAAAAGCAAAATCAGTCCCTTCTCAAGAAGCTCAAAATCCAATATAGATATAGTTACAGACTAAATTGGAACTAATCTCAGAGTGAAAACACTGGCATTAAGGGAGGCCAGAAAAGGCTTCTTGAAAAAAATTGGATTATAGCTCTTTTTTTTTTTTTTGCTGAGGCAATGGGGGTTAAATGACTTGCCCAGGGTCACACAGCTAGAAAGTGTTAAATATCTAAGGCCAGATTTGAAATCAGGTCCTCCTGACTTCAGGGCTGGTGCTCTATCCACTGTATCACCTAGCTGCCTCTATGGCTGAGTCTTAAAAGAAGTTAGGAGACAAACAAAAGCAAGGAGAGAATTTCAACTAGAATATCTTGTCTGAAGAATACCAAGGAGGCCAGTGTCACTGAACTGAAAAGTAGGGAAATAAGGTATAATAAGACTAGAAAGATAGGAAAGGGCTAGGTTTTGAAAAAAATCTAGAAGAGTTTATAATATATTGTACTATTAATTATATTGTAATATGATAGTATATTAATACAATATGTTATCTTTAGTCCTAGAGGTCATAGGAAGCAGTAAGCTTATCGAATGGAGTGGTTTACATGCAAAGTTCTTTTTTTTTTTTTTACATGACCAAACCGTTATTTTGCTGTACAAAAAGAATCAGACTCTGAAATATTGTACAATTAGCTTGTGAAGGAAATCAAAAATGCAGGTGGGCATAAATATAGGGATTGGGAGTTCCATGTAATGGTTTTTAGTCATCTCCCAGAGTTCTTTCTCTGGGCATAGCTGGTTCAGTTCATTACTGCTCCATTAGAAATGATTTGGTTGATCTCGTTGCTGAGGATGGCCAGGTCCATCAGAACTGGTCATCATATAGTATTGTTGAAGTATATATTGATCTCCTGGTCCTGCTCATTTCACTCAGCATCAGTTCGTGTAAGTCTCTCCAGGCCTTTCTGAAATCATCCTGTTGGTCATTTCTTACAGAACAATAATATTCCATAATATTCATATACCACAATTTATTCAGCCATTCTCCAACTGATGGGTATCCATTCAGTTTCCAGTTTCTAGCCACTACAAAGAGGGCTGCCACAAACATTCGTGCACATACAGGTCCCTTTCCCTTCTTTATAATCTCTTTGGGATATAAGCCCAGTAGTAACACTGCTGGATCAAAGGGTATACATGCAAAGTTCTTTAGAAAAATCCCTTTAATGGTTGAGTGGAGAATGGATTGGAATGGAGAGAGACCAACCAAAAGACTATTATAGTAATCCAAGTATAAGATGAATCAGGGCCTGCGTCAGGGTGTGGTAGTGACAAAAGAAAACAGGGGGCTTATACAACAGATATTTTGAAGATATCTATAAACTACAAGACATGGCAACAGATTTAATATGGGGGTAAGAATGAGGAATTTACACTATTGATCAGAGAAATGCAAATTAAGGCAACTCTGAGATATCACTACACAGTTCTCAGATTGGCTAAGATGACAGGAAACGATAATGACAGGCCAATTACATTGAGCTCGTGATGATGAGAGCCATCTACACCCAGAGAGAGGATTGTAGGAACTGAGTGTGGATCACAACATAGCATTTTCACTCTTTTTGTTGTGGTTTGCTTAAATTTTATTTCTTTTTTTTTCCTTCCTTTTTTTTTTTAACTTTTTGATCTGATTTTTCTTGTACAATAAAATTGCATAAATATGTATGCCTATATTGGATTTAACATATATTTTTATCATGTTTAACATATATTGGATTATATGCCATCTAGGGGAGGGGGGGGGGAAATTGGTACACAAGGTTTTTTAAGGGTCAGTGTTGAAAAACTATCCCTGTATTTGTTTTGAAAATAAAAAATTTCAATAAAATTTTTTTTCAAAAAGAGTGAGGAACTTAGGGTGAGGTAGCTTTATGAGCCTGGGTGACTGGGAGATGTTGTCAAAAGCAATAGGGAAGTTAGGAAGAAGGAATAGTTGAAGGGGAAGGCCTTGTTGAGTTTAAGATTTCTTCAGGACATCCACTTTGAGATGCCTAATAGGAAGTTAGAGATGTGATACTAAAGATCAGGAAGGAATTTAGGAACGGATAAATAGATCTGAGAATAACCTGCATAGAAAAGATGATTGAATCCATGGAAGCTGATGATATCACCAAGAAAAATAGTAGAGAGGGGCCTATGACAGAGTCCTAGGGTACACTGACAAGAGGAATGACCTGGATAAAAATCCCAAAAAAGGAGACTGAGAAGGAACAATCAGATAGGTGAGGGAGAATCAGCAAGGGCTGGGTTACAGAGACATAGAGAGGAGAGAATCAAGAAGAAAAGGATGATTTATAGTCGGACAGAGTGAAATAAAGATAAGGACTAGGGCGGGGGAAACCATTAGATTTAGCAATTAGATCATTGGTGATCTTAGAAATTATAGTTTCAGTTGAAGAAATAGATTAGAAGCCAAAATACAGAGAATTAAGAAGAGAGTAAAAGGAAAGGGAGGCACTGATTGTAGACTGTATCCTCAAATTTAGTAACAAATGGGAGGAGATATTGGATGATAGTTATCAAGAATAGACAGATCCAGTGAGACTTTTTTGTGAGAAAAGTAGATATGTGTTTGTAGGTAGTAGGGAAGCAGCCAGAACACAGTAAGAGATTGAAGGTAAATGAGAGTGGGAATGATATAAAGGACAATCTGTTGGCAAAGATAAATTAGAAAGACATTACTTATAGAGCACATCTAACTTTTTATGTGAGATGAGAGTAAAGAAGGCATTGGTGAAAAAAGATATCTAGGTGATATCAGATGAGAAGGGAGCTTTAAGTGAATTAACTCAATTTTTTTCAGTGAAATATGAGGCAAAGATCTCAGCTAAAAGGGCAGGATAAAGAAGAGCTATGAGAATTTCGAGGATGGATAAGGGATTTGGAAATGCCATTGTGGAGACTGGGATAGTAAATTGATTAGGGATGGGTTGTCACAATGAGTGCCTAATTGAGATTATGACCCATAAGACTGTTAATGGATCCAGCCAACAGGATTTCATGATTATCTCCAGACTTGTTCAGCAGTACATGGATAAAAGAAAAATCAGCATATGTGGGAGTAACCAAAAGTGAGGCTTGGCAGAGCAAGATAAGATATAGAATTAGGGAGCAAAAGACTAGAGAGAAGTCGATATTGTAAAGTTGAACTGATTCACCAAGATATCAAAATGAGGAAGAGAGGTAAGAGTAGCCAGTGCAAAGGAGATAGCCTGGGAAAGAACTGAAGAGTAGAGAGTTTGAAGTTCATAGTGAATTTAAAATATAGAGTCAGGGGTTGCAAGATAGAATGAAAGGTAGAATTTACAAAAGTTTTTTTTTTTTTTTTAAATCAGATAAAAGAATCTCAAAATTCATAACATGGAAGTAACTTTAGGAATTGGCAAAATCAAGAGTGTAACCATCTCTGTGTGCAGTTAAGATGGAATAAAAGAATAAGTTATAAGTAACGAGTAAATTAAGGAACTTGAAGGCCCAGGAACTTTGAGAGAGTATCAATATTTGTAGAAGTCTTCTAGTATGAATGTAAGAGTTGAGATAGCAAGAAAAACTGTTATCTAGGGATTAAACTCATTGGATAGGAGAAAAGTATCCTAAAGGTCAGTAAATAAGTTACCAGAATCCTGGTTAGGAGATAAATATGAATTGAATGGACATGAAAGGAGTAGAGTTTACTGAGTGATGTTGATACCAGTAGAATATAGAAGTGACTTAAGTACAAGGAGTATTTAAACGTCCTGAAGTTGGGACGACCTGAGTTCAAATTTGATCTCAAGACACTTAATGCTTCTAGCTGTGTGACCCTAGGCAAGTCATTTAATCCCAATTGCCTCAGCAAACAAACAAACAAACAAAAAACAACCAATCTAACAAAAAACAAAGTAATGAAGGAATTGAGAATTGCAGAACGGGTTATTATGTGATGTCATTTTCCTTATCAGTAAAATAAACATATTCCAGCCAATCTCACACAACTATCATCAGCTATACTTTATTGAAAGAGTCGGAGCTTGAACCTGAATTTGCAAGTTAATTGTCCATTCCTAATTTCCCTTGACCCTTCTTGGATCAGTGATTAATTCAATCCTTTCTGTTCCTTATTTAATTCAGTACAATTGATCCGCAAAACTGTCTTAATACACCTTCTTGTGTTCTCAAGTGAGGATCACTCTCCTAAGTGACACTGCCATAGTTAATTATATCTAGAGCACCTTGACCTTCCTCGTAAGTGATCGGTGTAAAAATACACAGCCTGGGCGTGAACATGGATCGTGTGTGGTTTCCAAGAGCGCAGTTCGTGGTTCGTTGAGTGATGGCAGAGGTTCTAAGGACACAAGATTAATTAGTACAAATTCTGCAACAAGCACGAAATGCCAAAAGGGGATTGTGATCTGAGCCTAAAACGACGTTCACTATGCAAAGCCCGCCGTGCTTCCGTGTGACGGGAAATGCACGTAATCTCTGAGGCCCAGCCGAGAGGGAACTGACCGAGCGAAAAGCAGCCTTTCGTTGGGAAACGCATAAATCTGCTCCAAATCCCTCATCACTTAAGCTTTTGCTTTTGACTCTCCAGAGGCGCAGAAGCACTTGATAAATGCTTGTTAAACTGCTCATCAGAAACTCCGCTTCCGCAGCACTAGGGACCAGCCTCGGTGGGACCGAGGAGCCGGCGTTGCTCGGGCTCCGCTCGCCAAGTAAACCTCCCGGTTACCTTCCCCCAGTCCCTGGGGTACTCAACCTCGGCCGGGTCCTGGCAGGGGCGGGCCGCGGAGGGGCGTGGCCAGCCTGGGGTAGGGGTGTGGATCGCCGTCCGGAGCGTTAAGAAGGGACAGAGGAGGGTGGGGAAGGTGGCTTGCGGTCAGTTGCGCCACCCGCCCACTCTTCCCTGGAGCTCCACAACAAAGGTCACCACGCTATGGATACCGCCAGAGACTATGCCGGAACCCTGATAAGGTGGGTTCGAGGTTCGTGCAGCAGCGCGAGGTCGCAGGAAGGGGATCCCGATCTGCTCTCATTCCGGCCCCGGCTTGTCCTTAGTTTCCTATTCCCCGCGCCCTTCGAGTCCAGTACTGAGCTGGGGCGTCGCGGGGTATGTCCTGTCCGAGTCCCGTCCGCAGCCCTCTGCCTAGTAGGAACAGAGCCAGGACAGCCTCTAGCCTAGTCCCCTCTTTTCTCGGCGGGGCCCAGGGGATTTGAGTCATACCCGGTTAGGCGTTATTTGTGCATTGTTATCTGTCAGGCGGCCACCCTCCCATCTTCCATCCGCTGTGCCTCAGTCTCTAAAGGCTGATAAAGGTTCCAGTCCAGGTGTACCTTCCGGAGAAGTGTAGGAGTCCCTGGACTCCATCCACCTGCTGCCGCCGCCGCTGCCGCCTCACGCAGGGTTCCACTGAACTGCGCCGGCTTCTTGCTGTTAGCTACGGAGCGGTCAGTCTGTCTGCACAATGGGTGGAGAGTGACCCGTTAGGGTCAGCTCTCAAGTTCAAGAAATCTGGGAATCTGGAAGTGGCGGGGAAAGAAACTGGGGAAAGAGAGACACTTTTTCCAACATAGCCTTTTAGAGCTACCAGGTGCGGGAATTTAATGGGGATGCGGGTGTTTAGAAGTGTCCGCGAAGCTGCTACCTAGAGGATTGCATTTGTGTGAGAAAAACTCGAGATTTTTTTAGAGGTTTATGTTACCCACCAAGGTGACGCTGAGACCGTGTCTCAGCCTCTTGGGAGTGGGAGACTGCCGAGATAGTTGCCCTTCTAAGACCCCACAGAACTGGGAAGATAGCTCTCTTGAGCTATATGAAAGAAAATTGTCGCTAGTTCCAGTCCTGTTGGCCCTTGGTGTTCAGCATCTGAAGGGGATACGTTTTCCTCGTAAATTTTGTCAGGGAAGGAGGCAAGTACGGTTTTAAAAGTAACAGGGAACTTAAGAGACTACTTACTGGATTTAGATCTGGAATGGAAACTTGCCCATCATCTAGCTCATCCTTCTTTTCTGGATGAAGAACTGGATGTCGGGAGACATTAACTAAATAATCCAACAATATGTAGGGATCTCCTCTATAACATCTCTGATAGATGGCCATCCAATTTTTGCACATCTACGGTGACATCTGCAGCTAGGTGGGGCAGTGGATAGAGTTCTGACTAAAATACAACCTCTGACACCAGTTATGTGACCCTGGGCAAGTCTCAATCCTATTTACCTCAGCTGGAGAAGGAAATAGCAAATCATCCCAGTATCTTTGCCAGGAAAACCCTAAATGGAGTCATAAAGATCTGGACATCCCTGAATCCTGTGGTCTCTCTTCTAGCTAATTATAGGAAATTACTCTAAAAGCATAATTATAGGAAATTACTCTAAAAGCCACCTAGCCTTACCTTCAGTATTGCTTTTGGATCTATCTTTATTGGAGAAGTTAATGTTCATCTGTTTTTTTTGAAAGGTTTTGATAATCATATCTTGTCTGACTATCTTTGGAGGTAATACCTTTAAAAGATCTTCACATCCATGAAAATCATTCAGGAGTTATTAGAATATACATTTAAAAAGGGGAGTTTTTCCAAAATTATCTTTTTTTTGTCTCCTCCCTCTTCCTCCTACCCTCATTTTTAGGAATGAAATTACCTTGTGTGTATTATATAGTTATTGTTTCTGTATGTTTCACCCTTCCCCAGTAAAACATAAGCTCCATGAAGGCAAGGACTGTTTCATTTATATCCCTATTGTGAAACAGTGTGCTTTGTTTTTATAGGAATTTAATAAAGGTCTATTGAATTTAATTGCCTCATGAAGTTGTTAGTTTCCATCACTGAATAACCTGAAGCAGAGAATAGATAGACTAGGAGGACTGTAAGGGAAATTTTAAAGGACTCATTCAAATATATTATCTCCGAAACAGGTTAGTTTCAGATAGTAGAATAAACCTTGGATTAGAAATTGTTTTTTTTATTTTTTTTATTTGTGTTTCAGTCTTCATGACTCCCTTTTGGCGTTTTCTTGGCAGAGATACAGAAGTAGTTTCCCAACTCCTTCTTCAGCTTATTTTATAGATGAGGAAACTAGGCAAATAGGGTTAAGTGATTTGCCCAGTGCCTCACAACTAGTAAGTGTCTGACTCCAGATTTTAACTCAGGTAGATGAATCTTATTGACTCTAGACCTAGCCCTGTATTCAGTGTACCATTTAGGAGCCCTAGATTGAGAATTAGGAAGTCTTGATTTTGCCAAATCTACCAGAAACTGCCACTGATCAAGCAGTAGGTCATGACTAAAGAAAGATCATGACTAATACAGCCTTAAGTTGAGTCAGGCAATCTCCTTCAACACTTTGAGTTATTTTGCCTTCCTAGTAAAATCACCACCCACTTTTATCTCTCTTCTCCCATGAGTCCCCCCACTCCTTTAAGCCATAGCAACTCTAATACTGCAAAAGAGCTGCTGGAGGATCATTCACTCATCTCTTCCAAAAGGCAGAGACCAACCAGGTTCTTGTTATTCCACTCTTTGTGACCTCATTTGGGGTTTGCTTGGCGAAGATACTGGAGCAGTTTGCCATTTCCTTCTCCAGTTCATTTTACAGATAAATAACCTGAGGAAAACAGAATTAAGTGACTTGCCTAGGGTCACATAGCTAGGAACTATCTGAAGCCAGATTTGAACTCAGAAAGGTGAGTCTTCTTGACTTCAGGCCCAGCCCTCCATCCACTACATTCCTCTCCTAGCTGTGCCTGAATAGGTTCTAGTCATGACTTTATCTCAAACAAGGTATGTAGCTGGGGAAAGTTGCTTTTCTCTGGGCTTCCATTTATTGGTGTGTAGTTCCTGCATAAACTAACAGTCCTATAGATCACAATCAACTAGCATTTATTAAATGCCTACTATGCCTTAGGCACTATATTAAGTTCTACAACAAAAGGCAAAGAGCTCATAGCAAGGAGAAAATATGCAAACATCCATGAACAAACAAGACACATACAAGACAAACTGAGATTAGTCTTAGAGGGAAGAAACTAAGATTAAGGAGAGCTGAGAAAGTTTTCTTGCAGAAGGTAGGACTTTAGCTGAGACTTGAAGGAAATCCTAGGAGGTTGGGGTTAAAGAAGAGTATTTCAGGTAAGGAGGACAGTCAATAAAAACAGTCTGAGCTGGGAGATGGAAAAGAAGGTTTTTTGAGGAACAGAAAGAAAAACATTGTTCCTGGATCTCAGAGTACATGGAGGGGAAATAAGGTATAAGAATACTGAATGATTGGAAGAGGTCAGTTATATTGGGTATGTAGGGTTTTAAGAGACAGACAGAAGACTGGAAATATAGGGAGCCAGTAGAGTTTATTGAATATGTATATGTGTGTGAAAGGGGGTTTACATAGTCAAAACTATAGGAAGATTAATTTGATAGTTGATTGAAAGAAGGAATGAAATAAAGAGCTATTTGCGGCAGGAAGACTAACCACCAGATGATTGCACTATTTAAAAAAAAAAAATGTTATCCCCAGTTACATGTTAAATCCAATTTTAAACTTTTTTTTTTTTAAGTTCTGAATTATTGTTCTTGAGAGCAGTTTGGAATTGCTATAAACTGTGCATAACCTTTGATCCAATAATACCACAAAATCCATGCCCTAAAGAGATCATAAAAAAGGGGGCGAGAGAAAGGCCCACATATGCAAAAATATTCATAGCAGTTCTTTTTGTGATATATGAATGTAATGTAATCTTATTGTGCTATAAGAAATAATGAACAGCCAGATTTCAGAAAAACCCAGATTAGACTTATATGAACTGATGCTGAGGGAAGGGAGCAAAACTAGAACAACATTGTATGAAGTAATAGCAACATCACAGGATGATCGATTTTGATTGACTTAGCTTTCCTCAGCAATGCAATGATTCAAGACAATTCAAAAGACTCATGATGGAAAATGCTATCCATATCCAAAGAAAGAACAATGAATCTGAACACAGTTCAAAGCATACTATTTTCACTTTTTTTTTTTTTCTTTCTTGTGGTTTTTTTTCCTTTTGTTCTCATTCTTTACCCATAAAATGTAGAAATATGTTTAATATGATTGTACATATATAACCTATATCAGATTGCTTGCTATCTTGGGAAGAGAGGGAGGGGGAAAATTTGGAATGCAAAATCTTATAAATGTGAATGTTGTACCACTAGATAGTGCAGTGGATAGATTACTGGTCCTGAAGTCAGGAGAACCCGAGTTCAAATCTGACCTCAGACACTTAACATTTTCTAGCTGTATAACCCTGGACAAGTCACTTAACCCCAATTCCCTCACTGGAAAAAAAAAGTTAACGTTGAAGACCATTTTTACATGTAATTGGAAAAAATAAAATACTACAAAAATGGAGAAAAAGAAAAATAATAATAAAGTTTTGAATCTCTCTTGTTCCCTACCCTTCCCCCTCCCTGAGATGGCAAAAAACCCAATATAGGTTATATGTATTCAATTATATGGCAATAGACCAGGCATTAGGTGATGAGAGCCTGCAACAGGGTTTGTAGTTGTATTAGAGGAGAGAAGAGACATATGTGAGGGGTGCTTTTGTTGTTGTTCAGTCATTTTCACTTGTGTCCCATCTTCGTGACCAGATTTGAAATTTTCTTAGAAAAGATACTTGAGTGGTTTGCCATTTTCTTCTCTAGCTCATTTTCTTTTTACTGATGAGGAAATGGAGCAAACATAGTTAAGTGATTTCCCCAGCATCACATAACTAGTTTGTGTCTAAAACCAGATTTGAACTTGGGAAGATGAGTCTTCGGAACTTCAGGCATGGCACTCTATACACTGCAGCACCTAGCTGCCCCTATATGAGATGCTACTAAGGTACAAGTGACAAACCTGTGTTTCCAATCCTGTGATGACTTCAAGTAAACACACTATTGCTTGGTGGATCCAAGTCAAGAAATGACTAGTTCTCACATCAGTAAATACTAATAAACACTTATTAAACATCTACTGGATTGAGTATTGTACTAAGTGAAGGGAATAGAAATACACATAAAAAAGAAAGGCAATTCCTTCCCTCAAAAAGCTTATAATTTAGTGGAGGAAGACTTAACACAAAAGAAAACTGAAAAGGGAGGAGGGAGAAGGTACTTGACTTGGGAGCATGGACAACAAGTTACAGAACACCAAGATGAGCAGAGCTCCCTGGAAAATGAGCTGATGTATATTCTGTCCCATTTCTTTACAAGTTCATGGCTCCAACTTCCAATTAGAGGATGATTGTGTCTTGCAGGGTAATGAGACTAGCTGTGGGAACTCAGAAGGCACATGGTATTGCTGACTTTCACTGTATGGTAAAGTTTGGACCATCTCCAGTCATTCTGACCTATTATTTTGCCACTGAATTCAGATGCCTCTGCAAGAAAAAGTGAGGCAGGTGACTTTGCACAGCCCTCCCTCGTTTAAAATCCAACTTATTTGCATTTCACAGCATCACTTCCCTAATGTCCTGGTCCTTTTCCAGAATGAAGTACAAACAACAACAATAGCAAATGAGAGGTATAGACTGAATATCCAGTACTTGAAAAGCAATGTGACTAGTGGAAAGATTTCTGGCCAAGCAAATCGCCAGTTGTAGGTCTAACAAACTGTTTAAGAATCTCAGATGAAGCTACTAGACCAGGATTAGCCAACAATAAGATTCAGAGGCAGAATTTTAATTAAAATCTTCCTTGCTTCCAAAACCAGCAGTCTGCAAAATGAGGACTCTAGACCTACATTATTTGCTGCACAGAATTGCTATGATTATATAAATGTCAGTTATATGTTCATCATCTGGCTACTTAATGATAAATGAAAAGATTTAAAGGACAAGAGGGTTTGAAAAAACATGAATAGAATTCATGTTGCTTCTCAGGAAGTATTTCAATTCAATACACATTTATTAAGCACCTATTGCATACAAAACATTCTACCAGGCTCTAGGGACATAGAGACAGAAATGAAACAGTCTCTGCCCTCAAAAGCTATAGTCTGCTGACCCAGGATCTACTAGATTTCTCTTCATGTAGGAAGCTTAAGGAATGAAGAGAGATATTGAAGTCACTGGATTTTCCAGCCAAGATTCATGTTTACACTGGATATCCTAAAGATTGGACATCCTATACTTAAAAAGATGTATATTTTAAAATTACACATTTATGGACACATACTGGTTCTTTTTATATATTGGTAGTAATGACAGGAATTGTTAAATGTGAATTGAAGACTAAAGCTTAAGAAAGCAGTCTTGCTTTTAATTATTTAAAAATAACCTAAGTAAGTTTCTAAGTAAGCAAGCAATCTAAAACTAAGTTTAAAAGTAATCTAAGAGTGGTGCAGTGGATAAAGCACTAACTATAGAGTCAGAAGGACAATTCAAATTGGACCTCAGACTATTAGTACTTACTATGTCACTCTGGGCAAATCACATAGGCCCAATTGCCTCACCAAAAAAAAAAAAAAAAGTAATCTAAGAAGATTAAAAATGTTAGCCCCTAAGATAAGTGGAGACTGATAGCAAAGGATAAGAAATGTACTATACATTGGTTGATTTGATTAAATAAACCTTATTACAGAAAAGCTTACTGAAGTTTCTGAAATTCCAAGAAGACTTAAGCATTCTTGCTGAGCTTGGAGCACCCTAGGAATGAGTTAATACTAGTTTATTACTGCCAAATTATAGCTATGATTATCTGAAAGTTACTGTCTACCTTCCTCAATCCGTATCTAAAAGCAAATCGTTTCCTGGTGACTTCTTAGTAGGAGAAACAAAACACTTTATTCTTATAGATAGAAAGAGCAAAGCTAAAAATCAATTGTACATAGCTGCAGTGGGAAGTTTAATTTGAGCATGTATTCAATATGATGTCCTTGATAGTCACTTTATCAATTATCAGTCTTAGAACTACAATCATTTGCCTCAAAATGTGTTTAGTAATGAACTCATATGCTTTAATTTTTATTCATATATTATATTATTTATGCATATTTTACTTATGTGTATATTTTAAATGTGTGCATTTGTGTTTATATTTATAAAGAGCAAAAATAGATAGGTAGAGAGATGGATGCATGGATGGATGGATGGATGGATGGATAGATATGCAGCTAGGTGGCTCATTGCTGGATCTGGAGTCAGAATTTATCTTTTTGAGTTCAAATGTGGTTTCAGAACCCATGTTTGCTTCAGTTTCCTAATCTGTATAATGAACTGAAGAAGAAAGTACGAACAACTCTAGTATCTTTGCTAAGAATACCCCAAATGGGATCACAAAGAATCAGACATGGATGAAATGACACAACAATATGTTTTTATAAATATATATATATATATTTTATATATCACATATATAATTTGCACAGATGAATTCAGTCATTTTTCTTTAGGCTAATACTTATAATCATCAATAATTACATATTTATATATTATTATGTTATATAAACATGTTGATATATAAGTATATTATATAAAACTAATTATATTGAATTTAACCCTCAGAATTAATTTCATAGAATCACATGATCAGAGATTAGAGCCAGAAGGGAGCTTGAAAGTTTCTGCATTAGACTTGGTAATTTTGAGGTGAGCCTAGCCTTATCCTTCCCCTTTATCATCCCAATCTAATTAATTTCCAAGATTAACTGAATCCACTTCTCTAATTTATCTCATATATGTTCCCTCATTCAACTCACAGGGCCACCTCTATTTCAGGTCCTTACTACCTTCCACCTGGATTATTGTAATAGCTTACTGATTGGCTTCCCTGCTTCCAGTCTGGAACTTCTCTAATCCATTATAAAGCACACATCTGACTCTTATTCCCCTGCTCAAATACCTTCCTATTGCCTCAGTTAACAAACATTAAGCATCTATTACATTCCAGATACCAGTTATGTGTACTCAGGGATACAAACAAAAAAAAAATTAAAAAAAAAGAACCAGTCCCTGTCAAAGAGCTCAACAGGGGAAACACCATGGACACATAAGTATGAAGAATAATGCAATCAAATATAAGATGATTTATTTTGGAAAAGCATTAGTAGCTGGAGGGGTCAAGAAAAGTTTCCCATAGGATGTGGTGATTGAGCTGGACATTGAAGGAAGTTAAGGATTCTAAGAACCAGTGATGAATACAGGATATGTGCCAACTGTGAGGTAAAAGCCTGTGCCAAGCCACAAACACAGGAGATGGAACAGCTCCCAGGACAGTTTGACAGGACAATAGAATATGCAAAGCACAGTCATGTGTAATAGATCTGGAAAGATAGTCAAGAGCCAATTAAAGAATGTGTTCAATTGCAATAGCAATAGGAAGACACTGGAGTTTATGGGTCAGATGTGACAGAGTGACATGCCCTCATTAGTAATGTCACTTTGCCACCTGTGTCCAATGAATAGATTGAGAAATAGAGCAAACAATAAGGAAGCTCTTTTAGTGGTTCAAGTGAAAGTTAATGGGACCCTGAACCTGAGTGATGGCTATATGAGGAGAGAAAGAGGGAAAGGTGTGTGTGTGGGGGAGAGAGAGAGAGAGAAAGAGAGAGAGAGAGAGAGAGAGAGAGAGAGAGAGAGAGAGAGAGAGAGAGAGAGAGAGAAAGAGAGAGAGGGAGGAAGGGAGAGAGGGACAGAGACAGAGACAGAGACAGAGACAGACAGACAAAGACAGACAGAGAGAGAGAATATGAGAATATGTTATTATGGTGGTTGAATTGATAAAACTTGGGAACTGTAGTGTCAATTGATAACTTTGATGATTGGAAGGATGGTAGTTCCCTTGACAGAAATAAGAAAATTCAGAAGAGAGGTGAATTTCAGAGGAAAGATAATGACTTTTGTTTAGGATATGTTGAGTTTCAGATGTCTATTTACAATTTTTTTTCACTTAAAAATGTCCAATAATCAGTTGATGATACAGGATTGGAGCAGAGGAGAACTAGAGACCTGAGCTTAATTTAGAGATTTGGGAGGCATCTGCGTAGAGGTAATTAACCTTGTGGGCACAGACACAGTTATCTAAAGAGTGTAGCCTGAGAAGAGCAGACAGGGCTATACCCACAAATAGGAGGCAGGATATGAATGATGATCCAACAACAATTCAATTGAGACAGTGACCAGACAGATAGAAGGGGAACCAAAAGAGAACAGTGTCACAAAAATCCAGAATGAAGAGAGAATATGCAGGAGGACATGTCAAATGCCAAAGAGCTCAAGAAGAATGAGGATTGAAAAAAAAAAGATGTAAAATAGAAAACTCCTTATTTGGCATTTAAGGTCTTCTGTTGCCTGGCCTGTCTCTTTTCAACTTTGTTTCCTATTGCCAGCTTACAGATGCCCTCTGTCTTCCTAACTGAGACTGAAAATGGCTAACTGCTTCTAGAATTCCACTCTATTTTCTGCCTCAGTGGAACCATCTTTTTCTTGGAATGCATATCTTCCTCATGTTCTCTGCTCTTTCAAAGATCAAATCTTCCTCTGTGTGTGTGTATTTGTGTGTGTGTGTGTGTGTGTGTGTGTCCCTCCCTCCTCTCTCTCCCTCTTTCTTTTTCTTTCTCTCTTCCTCTCCCCCTTTCTTTCTCTCACTCTACCCCTTCTCTTGCTTTCTCTCTCTTTCCCTTCCTGTCTCTCTCCCTCCTTCTTTCTTTCTCTCTCTCTAAGCATTTATTGATTGCTTCAGTTGTGAGCTTAAGCTCATAATTTCCAAAATTGTCTTTTTATTTATCTCTGTACTTATTGTATCTCCCTCTTCCATTAGAATGTAACCTCCTGATGCATCTAAATGTTGCATCATTCCCAACCCCTAACAGAGTACCCTCTCCAAAACAGGGGCTTAACAAATTTTTATTGGATTAAACTAATACATGGGAAAGATTCAAGATTTAGATTGGGAGCAACATTGTAGCTAGAGGATCAATTAGATAATTACAATACATAATATAATATAATAATGCTAAGAGCATTAGATAGGTTAAAAAGTTCCTTGTTATGTGTGACCTGAGATGGGAGGAGACTATTATTGACAAAAAAGAAGAACCCTTCATGGAGGAGATTGTAATTGAATTTAACTTTGAACAACTGATATAAATAGGATTTCAAGAGTCAAGTGAGGCATACCAGACAAAAGTGAGCAAGGTACAGTGTAAGCAAGGAAACGATGGCAGAAGGACCTAGGACTTGTTCAGGGGAAAGAGCACCTTCATTTGGCTGAAAAGCAGAGGGTGTGAAAGGGAGTAGCAGGAAATAACAGCAAGAAGGGAGTGAGGTGCCAGATTGTGAAAGAGCCTGAATGCCAGGCAGAAAAGTTTGAACTTTATCCTAGAGGTACTAGGAAGCCACTTCAGATTTTTAAGAATCAGAATGATATGGCCAGATCTAGAAATAAAGATCTAGAAATCAATTAATCCAGCTTTGGATGGAGAATGTGATAGAGGTGAGAAAGGGAAAGAAAGACCTGCTTGGCTATTTTCACATTCTAGTTAGAGAATTAACAATGTCTCTACTAGCTTGGTTGCAGTGAACTAAAAGGTCAGACAAGATAGGGCTCAAGGCTGGGGCTGTAATTTCATTTCTATAGGGAATTCCTCCATCAATAATTTGGCACCTTCTCTCCAACTGTCATCTTTAGGAGCTAATTAGAACACCAAGAAATTCATTAATTTGGCTAAGGTCACACTCAGAAGATGAGTCAGATGCAAGAAAAATATTTTTATTAGGCATAATGAGAGCTTTACATAACTCTTTAAGGAGTGTATGAGCTGCTTCTTTCCCAACCCTGTAATATAGAAAGCATTATCCTCATTTTCTAGATTAGGAAATTAAAGCCCAGAGGGAAAAAAATATGTGCCCACCATCTCACAACCTTTAAGTGTCAGAACTGGAACATCAACTTAGACCTTTTGATGCTGTTATTACTATTGTATTGTGCTTCTTCTGTAGGAGGGGGTGATGGAGAAGGTAGACTCAAAGTCCAGAGCTTAAAAAAAAATAAGAGGTGGGGCAGCTAGGGGATAGAGCACCAGCCCTGAAGTCAGGAAGCCCTGAGTTCAAATCTAGTGTCAGACACTTATCACTTCCTAGCTGTGTGACCCTGGGCAAGTCACTTAACCCCAATCGCCTCAGGGGAAAAAAAGAGGTACCCATAGAAGATTAAAAAAAAAAAAAAAAACAAGTATTTATTCAGCAACTAATATGTTCCAGATACTTTGCTTTGTACTTTATAATAGCTCTGGGAGATAGGTACTATAATTATCCCAATTTTATAGTTGAGCAATTATAGATAGAGGTTGAATGACTTGCCAATATCACACAACTAGTGAGTATCTGAAGCTAAATTTGAACTTGGGTCTTCCTGATTCTAGGCCCAGTGTCAAATACACTGTGCCATCTAGCTGTCTCAAAATATGAAGATATTGGCATGTTACAAACATTAATATAATTATGTATTAATATTTATGTAATTTTGTAATAATTGTAATTAATACAGTTATTAATGTACACAACCTGCAAGTATCCCCAACACCATTACTTGTTTAACTCTGTAAAGCTACTTAGCAAGGAAACCATTATAGTGTCAATGATACTTATATCAGATTCTGAAACTTCAAGGGATATTGAAATTTTCTTCCATGAAAACAGTCTAGCTTGAATACAAATAATATAATTTACATTTGACTCTTTAGATTGGCTTGCCCTTCCACATGAGTCACATGTTCATATTTGATGAACTCTTCAAAGTAGTGGTAAGAAAGTCAAAATTCTCTGACTCTTTAGGATGTAACAGAGAGACAGAAGATCCTAAGTAAATTTCCAGAGGTGGTTCTTTCTGTCAGATATCTGAGAATTCAGTTGTTCCTAGTAGGTCCTCAAAACTGATTGATTGAAACCTTCACCAATCTTGTTCTCAGCATCATGTTGTGCTGGCCTACTTTAATTTAATTTAATAACCTCTGAACTACTAACTTTATCAGGCTACAGTAGAAATTTCCATTCTATTTTCACTAGTTTAAATATTTCTGTTTAGAACCATTCTTAGCAAACTATACATCTGTAAAATCTAATATGATCAAGAACCACATAAATAAGCCCTTAAATTTAAACTTAAAGAAGACATTAAGTTATTAAGTCTTAATTAACTCTCCATTATTGTTATTATTTTAGCAAAATACGACTAAAAGCAGTATCATCCTAGATCATTATTTTTAAAATGTGTTATCACCAAATGTAAACAATAAAATATTTCTAGAGGAATGTTAAAGGGTTTCCTTAATTTCAGTTCAAATCCATCTTTTTGAAGCTTTATTGTATCTCTCCGAAGCCACCTGTGGGTAGAGTGTGACACTTTAGCACCAGCGTGATGTTACATGCCCATAATACCTGCTAATGGAAAGGCTGAGAGTTTTGGGTCTCAAATTTGGGGGTTCTGAGTGCAGTGGGATAATTCAGCATTGAATGGGAGCTCCCAAGTTGCCTAAGGAGTGGGACTGAGGTTGGAAAACAAAACCCACCAAAGTTCTGGTGCTTTTCAGAATGGGCTAACTTCTAAATGGATTCTGCATTTCATATTTGGGTAATAAAGGGAACCTTATCTCAAAAAGAATGTGATATAGTGTAATGAAAACTAAATTTAGAATCAGAATTTAGGTTGAAATTCTGGCATTTGAACTTATTTCCTCTGTGACAAAGAGCAAGTTGTTTAATCACTTGGGACCTCAGGTCCCTCATCAATAAAATGCCTACCTTAGACTAGAAGAGCTTCAAGGACCCTTTCAACCCTAAATCTATGTGATTACACATACATTCAGATTGTCATTAAAACAATTCCCAAAAAGCTGTGATAACATTATTTTTTTTGTAAGTAGACTCATTGAAGTAAGCAGAGTCAAGAGAATATTTTACACAGTAATAGCAAGATTATGTGATAATCAACTATGATTGACTTAGTTCTTCTCAGCAAATAGTAATATAATATCTCCAAGACAATTTCAATAGACTTAAGAAAGAAAATGCCATTCACATTCAAAGGAAGAACTATGGAGACTGAATGTGGATCAAAACATATTTGTACCTTTTTTTGTTTACTTGCTTTTTCTTGTGTTTTTTTCTCTCTTTGTTCTGATTTTTCTTTCATAGCATGAAGAATACGGAAATATGTTTAAAATGATTGTACATGTATAACCTGTATCAAATTGTTTGCTATCTTGGGGAGGGGGGGGAGGTAAAAGAGGGAAGGAGAAAAAATTTGGAACTCAAAATCTCACAAAAATGAATGTTGAAAACTAATTGGAAAAATAAAATTCTATTGAGAAAAAAAAAAGTAAACTCATTAGTAAATTTCTAAACTATCTTTGTGAAATTAGTAGATTGCTGTTCTTTCCAGTCAGAGGCAGATAAAAACAAAAATAGTAATAAGATTTATATTTAATTCCTGAACTTTCACCTTTATCAAGCAAAATCATTTTACAGTCACACAATTATGATGTCATCACTGAAATGAATGAAACAAAGACGGTGTTGTACTCAGCAGTGTACATTCTGTTTTTTGTTTAAAATGATGGTTGAACAGATAGCATGAATTATCCTTTCATTTAGAATGCTGACCTTGTTCACTAAACCATAGTGTTTGGAACTTAACTACAGGAGTAGTAGAAACTGCAAAAGGTATCAGGAAACACAACTACTTAAAGAGAAAAAAATTTTTTTTGCATTATTAGGGGAGATTAGTCATCTGTCTTATTAGTAAGGTAAGTAAAAGAACATAGGATACCTTCAAAGACCACGAAATGGTCAGGATCCATGTCTTTGTATTCCTGAAAATATCTAAAATCATGCCTTGCATTGAAGTTTTATAAAATGTAGATCCTTTCCACACAATCCCCTTTCCTGCCCATATATACAGTTGTGATAAGAATAAACACATTGTTTAGCATATGGAAAATGGATTTGTTGAGCTAAAGCTAAAGACTATTATTGCCAAAGAAGTTAATTCTGATATTCCCGAAAAATATAAAACTTGGTCAATTCAGATAAGAAAGAGTAAAATTACTTTCCTGGAAATTGAGGGAGGGATATCAATCAGCTAATTATTTTGTCTTCATAAAGACAATGAAAGGGATTGATGAATTTGTTTTTTGCTTTGTTAAAGAACGTTACAAACTTAGGGACCATCAGTGCACAAGCATTCAAGGTAGTAGACTAAATAAAATATAGCAAAAAGAAAAATCAAGAAGGGAAAATGTTGTTCTGGAGAAACCAAGTAGAATAACAGATCAGGTTTCTCAGAATTCCACTGGAAATCTGGAAACAAGTGAAAAAAGTCAGTTCTCAGCTTTGAGGTAAATTGTCACAAAGCCAGCCTACTGTACTTTTCCTAGAAGAATAACTGAGCTTTAGTGACTTAAAATTCTGTGTAAAATAAAGCAGTCAGTCATGACCAACAATTACTAATTGCACAGACAGGAAGAAACTGAAGAACAATAACAAGGACAGATATTTGGGGCCATTTTTTAATGGAGGCTAGATTCTCCCTAGGACAAAGGCTATTAATTTTTTTTAATAATTTTAATAATATGCCAGTATCCTCTGGCAGTCTACTAGAAGCCTAGGGAATCCTCAAAAAAGGGTTGTGAGTCTTTTTAAAAACTATAACTGAAGAAAATGCTACATTGTTTAGAGCTTAGTGAAAATAAAGATGTATTTTTTTTTCTTCATCTAAGTTTCTAGACCCTCTGAAATTTATCAGCAGATCCCAAGTCAAGAACTCCTTGACTTAGGATAAACCTATTCTTTTTGTCTCCACCAAATAGTAATATAAGATCTCCAATCAAATTATAAGCTCTTTGGAATCAGGAGACAATAATATATTATTTTGATATTTTCCAGAGAATCTAAAATAACATTTGATATATAGGTGCTCATATTCTTAACAATTGGCATTGATTAATAATGCAAAGACTATCATTATTGCTTTCAAGTGAAACACTATTATCTCTACTAAGTAAGATAAGGTATTACTATGACATGAAGAAGCAGATGGAGAAAATAGCTACTTAAAATTATCTGGCCCCCTCTTTCATCCTTCTTTTGTCTCCCTTCCCCCAGTGTCTAAATTGGGAGTGAACTTTGAGAGTCATTTGCAGATTCATTTGCAGAAAATAGGAAGTATCAAGGATATCCAAAGAATTACCTTTACTCTACATATAAAAATTTCCCCTTCTTCTACAGTTTATATGAGGGATAAATATTCTTATGTCATCTTATTTTGAAGGATATTCAAACAAATTTGATTGTTTTGGGAAAGAGTCATAGGAGCTAGAATAAACTATACAATGCATATAAAAGAAGCAGAAATAGAATCAGAATAGGAAATAAGGCAATAAAACTCTTTTTGCAGATAATATGATGATATATTTGGAACATCTCAAAGATTCAATTAAAATATCATTTGAAACAATTAAATATTTTAACAAAGTAGCAGGATAAAAAGTAAATCCAGGCCATCAATTGGAGAATAGCTGAATAAATTGTGGTATATGAATGTTATGGAATATTATTGTTCTGTAAGAAATAACCAGCAGGATGATTTCAGAAAGGCCTGGGGAGACTTGCATGAAGTGATGCTGAGTAAAATGAGCAGGACCAGGATATCATTATATATTTCAACAACAATACTATATAATGATCAATTCTGATGGACGTGGTTCTTTTCAACAATGAGATGAACCAAATCAGTTCCATTTGTTCAATAATAAATAGAACCAGCTACCCCCAGCAAAAAAACTCTGGGAAATGAGTGTGAACCACTACATAGCATTTCCAATCCCTCTGTTTTTTGTCTGCCTGCATTTTTGATTTCCTTCACAGGTTAATTGTGCATTATTTCAAAGTCTGATTCTTCTTGTGCAGCAAAATAACTGTATGGATATGTATACATATATTGTATTTAACATATATTTTAACATATTTAACATGTATTGGTCTCTCTGCCATCTGGGGGAAGGGGTGGGGAAGAAGGAGGGAAAAAATTGGAACAAAAGGTTTTGCAAAGGTCAATGCTGAAAAATTACCCATGCATATATCTTGTAAATAAAAAGCTATAATAAAAAAAGTAAACTACATGAATTCTCAACATTTCTATATATCACAAACAAAACCCTGCAAAAAAGGTAGTGAGAGATACCTCACTTAAAAATAACTCTAGACAGTATAAAATACCTGGGAGTATATCTGCCAAATAAAACCAAGAACTATATAAGCAAAAATATAAAAACATTTTTACACAAATAAAATCATATTTAAATAATTAGAGAAATATTAATTAATCATAGGTAAGTAGGGCAAATATGATAAAAATGACAATTTTACCTAAACTAATTTGCATATTCAATGCCATACCAATTACATTGCCAAAAAATTGTCTTATTGAGTTAGAAAAAAATAACAAAATTCAATTGATCTATAGAAGTATTCATATTCTTAGTAATTAGCATTAGAAGAAAAGGTCAAGAATATCAAAGGAATTCATGGAGAAAAAAATTTAAAGGAAGGAGGTTTAACAATGCCAGATTTTAAACTACAGTATAAGGCAGTACTCATCAAAACTGGTACTGGCTAAGAAATAGAAATGTAGATAGTAAAACAGAATAAACATGAATTTATAGAAACAAATAACTACAGTGATCTGGTGTTGATAAGTGTGAAGACACTATTTGATTTAAAAAAAAAACATTGGGAAGGCTGGAAAGCAGTCTGATAGAAACTGAATATATCTTATATCATTTACCCAGAGGTCAAAATAGATACATAACTTAGGTGTAATGGGCTGAGGTTTGAGCTGATGCACTGAGGTCCCAAGTACATGAGGCTAGATAGTAATTGGGCTATACTCTATTAATATACATGATTGGATAAAGAATGGTCCCTGCCCACTCTCCGTGCAAGTCCTGATGTGTTGTATAGGAAATGACGATTTTGGTGGGTGGAGGCAGAGAGAGAGGGAAGAAGACAAGCTGGGAGAGATTGGGCTGGGTTCGAGACTCCGAGCTGCTGGTTGTGTGGCTGCTGGTCGAGCTAGCTTCTTGACTCAGCTGCATACATTGCTATCGCCGATTCTCTTCCACCTCCGATCCTTCTTCACTGAGAATAAAGACTGACGATTTTCCCCTAACCTGAATTCCTGTCTCGTGCTGATCTTAAAATACACGATCTTAACACTTAGGTATAAAGAGAGATATTATAAGAAATTTTGAAAAACATAGAAAATGGTACCTATCAGATTTATAGGTCAGGGAACAACTTATAAGCAAATAAAACATAGAGAACAATGTAAGGTAAAAAATGGATAATTTTGAATATATTAAATGTAAAAGGTTTTGTACAAATAAAACAAATGTAATCAAGATCAAAAGGAGAGCCGAAAATTGGAAAGGGGAATTTATAGACAATTTCTCAACTAACAGTCTCATCTCTCAAATATATAAAGATCTGTCAAATCTATAAAAATATGAGTCATTACCCAATTGACAAATGGTCAAAGGACATCAACAGGAAGTTTTCTGATGAAGAATTCAAAACAATGTATAGTCATGTGAAAAAAAATGCTCTAAATCATTACTGATTAGGGAAATGCAAATTAAAACAACTTTGTGATATCATTTTACACCTATTAGATTGACTAAAATGATAGAAGGAGAAAGAAAGAAATGTTGGAGGGGGCAATGAAAAATTGGAACACTAATTCACTGTTGGTGGAACTGTGAACTGATCCAACTATTTTGGAGAACAATAGGGACTTATCCCCAAAGAGTTATTAAACTATGTATAACCTTTGATCCAGCAATACCATTACTAAGTATTTTCCAAGATGATTGGGGAGAAGGGAAAAAGACTATGTGTTCTAAAACATTTATAGCAGTTCTCTTTGTGGTAGCAAAGAATTGGAAATTATGGGGATGCCTGTCGATTAGGGAATGTCTGAACAAATTGTGTTTTATGATTGTAATGAAATACTACTGTGCTATAAGAAATGATGAGCTTAATGACTATAGAAAAATATGAATAGAAACATTGAAATGATATAAATAGAACCAAGAAAATGTTTACAGTAAGAGCAATATTGCTTTAAGAACAACTTTAAGTGATCAAATCATAAATACCTATAAATACCCAAATTAACTACAAATGACCCATGAAGGAACATACTATCTATATCTACAGAAGTAACTGATAGATGTATAGAATGATTTCACATGCACACACACATACAAACATATAAACACATTTGCATCTAATGGTAGCCATCTCTAGGATGGGAGGAGAGGAGGAAGGAGAAAAAAAAAAAGAAAATTACATGATTATTATATATTTAAAGTTGTACATAACATTTGCAGTTTCATGTGGTCATCTTTTTTTTCTATGCTACTATGTTATGAAAATGCTTGTTTTATTTCTTAAATTCAAAATATATACATATTTTTAAAAATAAACATGAGTTTCCACAACCAGTAATGAACTATCCTGCATAGACAGAGCATTCTATATGAAATAGGATGATAAAGAGTGAGGCACAGATGGCAAATCCAAGAGGCTTAGTGATTATTGTAGGTTTAAGATGTCAGGGAAGTCTTCAGGGAGTTTATCCAGATTGTTCTTAGTATCTAGTATTATAGACAAATAGGGGATGACAATATCTTTCTTCCTTATTACAAACCAATTAAAAATAATCTGAGGAATCCTTTTTTTAAGATCATGTTAACAAGCCCAGAATATGATTTTGGAACATTGTACAGAACATTTTTTTAATTGAAATACTTGTGCTTAGTATCTTAGGTACAAAAATTTGCTTTAAGTTGCTTTTTTGTTGTTTCTCCTTTCTAGAATTCTGAGTTTCCTCAAGTCCCTAAGGTCCTGCTTTCTACATAAAGCTTTTCTTGTGCCTCCAAACTGTTCACATGCTGTTACTCTTGAAATTAGTTGGTATACTTTTGTATTTACCTACACATATACACACACACACAAACACACACATACACACACACACACACATACACACACACACACACACACACACGTTGTGTTCCACAAAGGAATATAAGCTCCTTGAGGGCAGATACTCTTTCAATTTGTATCACCAGTGCTTTACACATAATAAATATTTAACAAATGTGTGTTGACTTAAAAATGAATTGAATTTGACCTGACTCTTCTGTTTTCAGGCCTTTGACTTTCATGGGATCACAAACCAAACGAGTTTTGTTAACTCCCCTCATGTATTCATCTCGGCCTTTCCGGGTCTCAAATCATGACCGAAGCAGCCGGCGTGGTGTGACAGCCAACACACTGAAGGAACTCATTAGCAAGGTATTGTTCCCAAAGCCCTCTTTTGACTATTCACAGTTGGTCCAACTAAGATACATAATACAACTCAATGATGGATATCAGAGCATAAGTGATAAGATTTTTGCTATTTCTTTAATCCCTTGTCAAACTTTGGAAATAGACTTTCTATTTTTGGCTAATTTTTTTTTTTGTTTCAGCTAATAAGAATAATGCTAGTTATGAATTAATTTTCAAGACTTACCAAGCTAAAATTTAACATACTGTTAGACCTTTATCTTATTTGTAGAAATAGAAAGTTGTGGGTTTTTTTTTAAAGCTTTGGAGTCAACAATAGAGTATAAATGTAGTTATAGAATGCATTTTATAAACCTTAAAGTACTATATAAATTATTTTAGTTCTCAATAATATGAGGAAAAAGGCAAGAGAGAAGGCTAAGGAATGTTGTATTTTAAGGACTTGGGGGGGGGGGAGGAGCAGAATAAGGAAAGAGAGGCAATGATTTTCTTTACTTTTACTTGAGCCAGGCCCCTTTTTGACAAATTAAACAGTCACCATATATATGAAAGCCACGAGAGAGAGAAAATTGGTAGTGGTAGTTAAGGTCATGCAATATATTAGTTTTTCAAAAAATGATCAAATGAAAGTCCATAATTTGCCAATATGTTGGTAGTTCTGTGAATTATAGACATCAATCACATATAATTTAGTGAATTTCTTTAAAATCTGTTTACCAAAACAATCTGATTAACATTTTTAAAGAAACTTCCAAAAAAAGTTGACATATTATATCCCAAAGAGCTCATAAAAGAGGGAAAAGAACCCATATGTGCAAAAATGTTTGTAGCAGCCTCCTTTTCTGCAGTAGCAAGAACTGGAAACTGAGTGGATGTCCATCAATTAGGGAATGGGACTAAGTAAGTTATGGTATATGAATGTTATGGAATATTATTGTTCTGTAAGAAATGATCAGCAGGATGATTTCAGAAAGGTCTGGAGAGACTTACATGAAATGATGCCGAATGAAGTGAGTAGAACCAAGAGAACAGCAACAACACTTGACTCTTTTCAACAATGAGGTGATTCAGGCCAATTTCAGTAGACTTGTAATGGAGAGAGCTATCTACATCCAGAAAAAGTACTGTTGGGACTAAATTTGGATCACAGCATAGTTTTTCCACCTTTTGTTGTTGTTTGCTTACTTTTTTTCTTTCTCATTTTTTTCTTTTTGATCTGATTTTTCTTGTGCAGCAAGATAAATGTGGAAATATGTATAGGAAAATTGTACATGTTTAACATATATTGGATTACTTGCTGTCTAAGGGAGGGAAGAAAAGAGGGAGAAAAATTTAGAATACAAGTTTTTGCAAGGGTGAATGCTGAAAACTGCATATATTTTGAAAATAAAAAGCTATTATTTTTTTAAAATCTACTTAAATTATAAAAGGGAAAGTCATTTGAGAGCCTCTAGTTGCTATTTTATTTCAAGATAGTAGTTTGAAGAACATGTTGACATTTACTTTTATATTACAAAATATATTAATATGTATTTTTATACCTTTTAATAATAGATTTTTGACAACTAGCAAAGCCTAGTGGAAAGAGTGCTGACCTTTGAATTAAGACACCTGTGTTTTAGTTCTTGATAACTATGACCAAAAGCAAATCATTTAACAGCTCATAGCTTCCAATTTCCCCATATATAGACTAGAAATATTTTATATCTCACAAAGTTGTAAGGAAAAGTACTTAGAGACCAAGATGCTTTGATCAGATTCCAAGATCTTTCTAAATTAATTTCCTTTATAATATTATTGTCATAGATTTTCTATGACAACCAGTTGTCCTCCTGGTTTGCTCATTTCCCCCTATATTGATTCATACAAATCTTCCCATGTTTCTCTGAATTCATGGCATAGTGAATAGAGTGCTGGATCTGGAGTCAGGAACTTCTGAGTTCATATCTAGCCTCAGATACTTAGTAGCTAGGTGGTCCTGGGGAAGTCACATCACCCCTCTCTGCTTCAGTCTTTTCATCTGTAAAATGGGGATAACAACAGTGCCTACCTCCCAGGGTTTTTGTGAGAATTAACTGAGACAGTATTTGGAAAACAATACAGATACGCTTTAATAAATGCCTATTTTTCTTCTTTTTTGCATTATATTTGTTTTTTCTTACGATACAATAAGATTTTGTTAATTCTTACACCAAAATTTGTTTAGCTAAATTCCAACTAATGGATCTATTTTATTGCCAGTTCTTTGCTATTACAAAAAACATTTCCAAAAATATACTCTTGTTCATGTGGGTCCTTTCCATCTGACTTTGATCTCTTTGAGATATAACTAAATTTGAGATAGAAGAAATCTGTTAAAGTATTACACAAATGTGTGGTTGCCATTAGCCAAACTTGGTAAAATCAATAATCTCCTTTGGAAGTTAACAGATGGATGGCAATGATGAGCATTAGAGCTGAGCCAGACCATATTTATTAAAAGACCAATGATACTGGTTTTCTGTTCTATCACAAACTAGACCCTGGAAGCTTTAGCAATTACTCCTGGGCTGGTTACTTTGGTGTTGGAAGAAGATGGCACAGTTGTGGATACTGAAGAATTCTTTCAGACCCTAGGAGATAATACACATTTCATGATCTTGGAAAAAGGACAGAAGTGGACACTGGTAAGCAAAATTATCTGTCTGTCAGTTTGCAAAACTCCTAACATTGGAGCTGATATTTATCTGAAATGTGTGCCCAGGGAGAGCTCTATCCATACTCCCAACATAACTAGTGTCTTTGGAAAATAAAATTGTTAGACCTAAGGCAAAGGAATTGATGGGCCTGTCAGGGTCAATAAATAGATATATCCTAGAGTTGTAATTGATAGCATAATGTGTATTTGAGGGTGTGGCCTGGTGACTGAATGATATCCCTGTCTTCGGGGGAGATTAATGGGGGAAAACCAGGTAATCTTACAGCCTACATTTATTCAGCAGACATTTACTATTTACTCTGTGCTGTGGGATGGGAGGAAACTGGGAAGAAAAGAAACACAAAATGTAGAGGTCTTAGTCCCTGCCCTCATGGAGCTTACAGTCTAGTAGGGCATTGGAACAGATAACATAGATAATACAAAATTATAGAATATGTGCTTTAGAGAGGTATAAAACCAAGTGCCATAAGATCTATGAGGAGGAGACAGGTAGATGATAAGTAAAGGCTACCTACCCGGGAAAGCATTTGAGTTGAACTTTAAACGATTGGTAAAAATTTAACAGGGAAAGAAGGGGGAAAAGACATTTTAGGCATGTAGGGTATCAAGTTATAAGACTCATCTATTAATCTTAGAATTATTTCACTCAGCATCTGGCATATAGTTGGCACTTGATAAATCTTTGGATTGAAGGGATGGATACATTGTGCTACTTGGCCAGAAAATCCATAGAGTTAATTTTCCTGGAGATGATGGCTAATAGAACTTGCAATAAGAAGTTGCTTTATTCTTCTGAGTCTGTTTAAAAAAAAGAGAGAGAGAGAGATTTTAATGAGGGAATAAGTAGTAGTCAAGGAAAAGAGAGGTTATAGAGGAGGAAAGGAGAGAAGAAAATTTGTTTAGATGGGGGGAAAAGCTGAATTATTGAATTCCACTGAAGAGCTATCAGTAATGACATAATGAGTCTGGAGCAAGGACTATGGAAAGTTTTAAGAAAGTTCATCATAAACCAATGAAAGGCCAGATTGAATCCCAGAAGCATTTTCCATCAGATGATTTCCAGCCCTGCTTAAAATAAAAGCCTATCAATTCCAAAATTGAGGGTACTTTTTCCATGTTGTTTAAGGGAAAGAATTGTACACAGTGATAGATACTGAGTTGCAAGTAACCAGGGATCATGACTCTCCTAGGAGTGTGACTTTGAATAAATCACTTATTCTCTTTTGAACATGCTTTTCTTTATCCATTCTGTCTACCTAACAGACAGGTGTGGATGGAAGGGTTGTTCTAAACAAATCAAAACAGATTTTGATTTTCTTTTATCTTTTTAATTTTTTTTTAATTTTCAACTATACTGATCTCAGGTATCATCTTGGTTTTTGCCCTTTTCCTTTTAAAGAATTTTTTAAAGTGCATACTCAACTCCTCCTAATAGAGACATTCACTGAATTTGTTTTGAGACTTAATAGCTTAGTGATAAGGACAGAATCTATGATTTCATTGGCAGAGAGAACTGCCAGATAAGGAAACTTTTTACCAGTGCAAGTTGCAACTTCCTTTGTAACTTATAGTCTTAGAGAGTTGTCTAGAACACTATGAAAACTAAGTGATTTGACCAGGATCCCAGAGGCAGAGATTTAGCCAAGATGGGATTTGAAGCAAGATCTTTTCAACACTTCACCTCTACTTTATCCACTGCAGCATCCATTTTTTAGATTCCAATCCAGCTTCAAAGAGATTTATTATCTGTATGATCATAATCAAGTCACTTAACCATTCATACTTTTCTCATCTGGAAAATGGAGATAATACTATAATAACCTATTTCCTAAGGTTGTTGTAAAGATATTATTTTTGCAAATATTAAATTAATTTAAGTGGATGAGGAATATTGAGAAATGGCTATGATATGTAAAAAAATTTTAAAAGGCACAATAATTTCTAAACCCTTAAAAAAAACACTTTATAAATGAGTGATCCAAAATCAGCTATTTGTAATATATAATGTGACCACTAGGTGTCTTCCTCCACTAAAGGATGAAGACTTAGGTAGCTAGCTGGAGTCTTTTAAGAAAACATGTGGTTTGAAGATGGCTTTCTACATTCTTTACCCCTTGTGGAATAAATAACAAATCCATAAACTCCAGGGTTTTTAGGCTATGGTGTGTCAGTTATCTGGGATGTGGTGCAAATAAATTATTTCCTTCCTATATTCCATTAGGGCAGCTTCCTTTTCCAAGCAGACATAATGGTTATTTATATAAACCCTAATGGCTTAGAGTTTAGTATCTAGGTGTGCAATGATTATGACTTTGCTGCGTCCTAATTCGGATCTCTTTTTGTGGATGTTAGACCACCAGTAAAGAAACCCTAAGTTTTAGTTGAAAGCCCTCTGGTGAGGGCCATTAAAACAGGCCACATCAACTTTTGGGCCAATCTTCAGTTATCCTTGAGGAAGCAATATGATTGAGGAGTGGATTATCATCTATGTCTAGCAGATTGCTGATCTGTAAAATGAAGCTCAGGGACTTTAGGAAAAAAAACTCTGTGTGTATGGAAATAGAAAAATAGTAAGAAAAAAGGGATGAAATAAAAACAGTTGATAATATTTTTAAATAATGGAATTAAAATATTTTGGTCTGAAAAACCTTACTAATGCGGATTTCTGACTATGTTATAGCTTTGCACAATATTTCTCTCTGCCTCAGGCAGAGAATTTTTTTTTTTAATACAGTGCTTACTTGGGAGGGGGAGGGAAGGGATGCAGAACAACAATGCATTTAAAGTCAAAGGACCTGAGTTGAAATTCCAGCTTTGCCACTTAGTACCTATGTGACCTCTTAACCCCCAGATCTTCATTTCCTCAAAATACAAAGGAATTGGACTTGAAAACCCAGAACACTTCTAGCTTTAAATTGATAACCCATTTAAACCTCATTCCACCTCAGTTGATAACAATATGACATTAACATCTTCTGCCTGACTGCTTCTCCAAAATAGAAACAATGCTGACTACTTCTCAATTGAAAATGAATGATGAAGTGTTTTATTGTCAGGAGTAAAGCCAGAAGATCCAATCAAATAGCTATTTGGTATCTGTTACAACTTGCAAACCTATAAGTATATTCCAATATATTTTATCTCTTCTATTTACAGAATCCAACTCTTAAGTTTATACTTTGTCTTATTAAAATTCTGGCAGCAGAATCCTAATCCCAGTGGTACAAACATTGGACTGAGACACAAATTTTTCAAAACTCTAAATCAAATAGTTCTGCTTAAATTATAGGCCTTAGTGTAAGCAGCACCATGTGAGCATCAGATTTTACACTGGCTTCAATGAAGCCTGAAGCCAGCCTAAAAAAAAAGTTACAAAACAAGGTTTGGTTTGGCTAGGATTTTATTTATTTATTTTAATTATCTTTCCTCATAACAGGGTCCTAAATATGTTACTCAGAAGCAAAAAAGGTCTGGAATTGCAAGAGTCACTTTTGATTTATATAAGATGAATCCCAAAGACTTTCTTGGATGCTTAAACGTGAAAGCCACCATGTATGAGATGTACTCTGTCACTTATGACATCAAATGTACATCTGCCAAAGCTGTGCTGAGGTAAACAAGTAAAATGTCTCCGTGTATTATTCCAACAGCAAATGGTGTTTCACTTCTCCTAGTCTCAAATTCCTTGAGGATAAGAACTCGTCTATCTTTATATTCCCCAGCACTTAGCACAGTGCTGGTTACATAATAGGTGCTTCATAGGTGCTTATTGACTAACTGGTCTGATAAATTGATGCTTATTGATTGTTAAATTAGGAGCTCTCTTCTTACAAAAAGCCATTCTAGTCTTCCTTGATGCTACTGTATTCAATGTTAATTATCTCTAGTTTATCCAATGTATAATCTTTTTTGTATATGGTTGTTTGTATGTTATCTCCTTATTAGATTGTAAACTCTTTGAGAGTTGTCTTTTACCCTTCTTTTGCAACTCCAGAGCTTAGCAAAGTTCTTGGAATACAGTAGGGGCTTGATGAGGAACAACGTATATTGATTGACTGCAGGTTACAAGAGCCTTTAGTCTAACCTCAGAGTTTATTTTAATTACTTTAGATTGTATATTGACATCAAAAGTGTATAATCGCTGATTCTCAATATTATTATCAAATACTGCTATAGCAAAAACATCACTGAGTGCTGGGAATTGGTGGATTCTGACTTGATTCAATTAATTCAATTCACTTAATAAAAGGGAAAGCCATTTATCCTTCTAAATTTGAGATTCTTTATAAGGAAGTAGAATTATATGATCTTTGTGGTTCTTCTGATTTTAGATGCTATAATTAAGGATTAAGAGACCTCTGAATATCTTTACTCCACCAGAGTTTCCATGAATGTTGGATGAACTGATTTCCATGCAAGGAACCCGACCTATGACTACTGGATTCTATGAAGAGAGTTCCTAGGAAGGCAGCTAAAGCAGCAGGGCCCCTAGGAAGTTTATACAAAGATTTGATAATTCCTATATAGATATCACTCCTTCTACATTCAATGAGAAGGAGTGTGCCTGCTTTTATTTATCAAAAAGAGACAGCAGGGCAGCTAGGTGGCATAGTGGATGGAGCACCAGCCCTGAAATCAGGAGGACCTGAGTTCAAATCTGATCTCAGACACTTAACACTTCCCAGCTGTGAGCCTGGGCAAGTCACTTAACCTCAATTGCCTTGGCAAAAAAAAAAAAAAAAAAAAAAAAAAAGAGAGAGAGAAATAGAAATAAATTGCTTTTCTGTATTTTTCCTATAACAAATTTTACAACTACCCTCTCTGAGTGCACTAGAACAGGTCAGGAAGATGGCTTAAGAAAATAATAAAAGCCAAATAGGTTTATCAGTTAATCTTCAGATTAAAAAGCTTAGTCTAATTTCTCTTGTCACTTTAGTTAAAAAAAAAAAAAACAACACTCCTTTTATATGTAGCTAGTAATGAGGCAGAGGCAGCAATAAGGTGGCTTGAAGCAAGTAAAAGATGGATAATAGCATCTTGCTGCAATTTGACTCCCAGCAAAGACTTCCCTGAAAGACAAACTTAAGGATTTCTTCTCATTAGTTCAAATGAACGGGAAGATCAAATGATCCTCCTGAGAAGCAACAAGCATTCACTGAATAGTCACAACAGCTAAGGGAGTTGTGATAGCAGCCCAGCTGTCTAGCTCTGGGCAACTGTTTGAGCACAAGCCCCTAGGAAAGCTGCACCTGGCAAAAGGCAATAATTTACTCTGTGGCATCTCAGACAGGTTTGGAAGAGCTTCCACCCATAAGTGAAGACACATAAGAAGTTTATACCATTCCTGGCTATCTAAGCTGTGATTGTGACACAAGTTAAGGGAGGAAGGGGGAACTCTTTTTAAAAAAAAATCCATAGGAACAAAAATTGAAGACTTTTTTTTTTTTTTTTTTTTTAACAAACAAGAACTCTTTTTAATACTAAAATCTGTAGTAAGTGCTAGGCAAGATAGCATGATTTTAATCTTAAGAAGCTCTAACTAACTTCTAAGGACTACCTTGAAGTTGGTAACTGATTACCCTGAATGGAATAAGTTAACTAACCCCTTTATACAGGCAATGAAATCCTGACTAATTTTTCCCCCTTCCATAGGCCATAATATTCTAAAGTTACTGAAAAATAATGACTCAAAGCACTAACTATATCAGGTGCTATTCCGTGTTTAAGCTTGGCATTCCACTCAAATCAGGGCTTAGATAAGGGGTGTGTCTTGTCTAATTATAACCTAGTTAAGTTCAGGAGAGGTAGGGAATAGACTTCTTTCCTGTTGGAAACTGTTGCTTCTTTCCAACCCTCATATTGCCACTTGGGGGACAATGGAGCCAGATATAGAAGTAGAAAACTGATTTTTTTCTATCCTAATTTAAAATGCTTAGGGATGAAATCTTTGGGCCTTTTTTGATTTATTTTAAACTTATTTCTTCTGTCTTCTAGGCACTTCTTGAGGTTTATGTCCTATGCTGCCCAAGTCACTGGACAATTTCTCATCTACACTGGAAATTACATGTTACGTGTGCTTGACAATCCTGATGATTCTACCCCTCCTCTGAAACCAAGAACCAAGGGGTGGCTCCAGTAGGGGGACAGTGCCTTGCATTAAAGGAAATGTAGATGGCTCCTTTAGTTTCCTTCTCAATGTTAACTTTTAAATGACATATAATTGCAGATAGTTGGCCACTGCTACTCAATACTAATAATTCAGATAAAAGTTAGCTCTGGTCAGCTTTTTGTTTCTAGGAAATTTCTTTATGCTAATGAAAGGGATGATATGCAGAAGTGAGCCTGGAAAAAAGGGTAAACATAGTGGGTTTCCAATGACTGAAAATGGGAAAAGCTATCCTCTGTGAATTGCTACAAAGAGGACTAAATAAATATACTACTCAATAAATATGCTTTAGTGGCTTACTTATTGCAGTAGGCAGGGCCCTCTAGATATCTGTTTGTGTGTTTCTGAGAGTTGGCTTTTATGTACTATCTCATCTCTAAGCAAGCAAATGTAGGAAAAGTACTTTTGGTCTTCAATCCAGATTGCTAATGCCATAAAAGAAATAAAGAGCTGGCAGAAGTATTGTGTCTAATGGGTACTGAGGAACTAAACATGCATTATCTTCACCTAAATAAGATTGCAGTTATAGTTTGCCAGTTTCTCAGCTTCTTAGAAAAATTTCATTTTAAACATGACTTATGGACGGAATTCTTTACGGCCAATGTTATATATTCCTATTACTTTCCTCATTGAGAAATAACCAATTATTTTGTGAGGCTTGAGGAAAGTTGAGTTTTATATTTTCCAGCATCCTGAGATTTTTAATTTCTTTTTGTCTTCAGAGAGACTTCCTAATATCAGTTTTTCTGGCTTAAGGTATAAAAAAACACTCATCCAGAGCCCCTGTTGGATTTTTCCTTCTGAGCCATTGAGTGCGAAGGTACCCTTCTTGCTTCTGCTCAAGTCAGAGGGAAGGAAGAACTGAGAATGTTCAGAGAATACTGTGGGAGTCCCTTGAGAAGACAGACCTAGAATAGACAGAAATGGGCAGAGAAGATGCAGAACAAAACAAAGTAGGATTTGGTACTCAACTGGGGCAAGGTGATTAGTAGGGATACCCTGGCTAGGGTACTATTAGTGGGACAAATCCAGTCTTTCCCTTCTCCCATTCCCTTAGATTGATTGCTGAAGAAAAAGATGGCAAAACCTAAAAGTGATTGAATTTTTCCTCTTCTTTTCTCTTCCCTTCTACTGGCTAATAAGAGGTACAGGGGAGGGGGGGAGCTGGGGGGAAGAGGGTTTGATCCAAGTTGCAACAAGTCCACAAGCAAGCTATTTGAAAGGCTTTTTGTTTTTTGGTTTGGTTTTTCTATGGTCTCTTATTGTTTCAATAAGTCACATGGCTGTTAAGCAAAAAGCAAATTTTCAAATCCTTAGAATTCAGGCAAGGGGGAAGGGAGAAATGAAAGGAATAAGGGCCCAAACAAGGAATGGAAACTTGAAAAGCAGAGATAAGACACATTTCCTCTTCTCAAAGTGATTTGTATTTTATGTTGTTGTTGGGTCCTTTCAGTCATTTCCAATTCTTTGTGCCCCATTTAGGGTTTTCTTGGCAAAAGTGCTAGAGTGGTTTGCTATTTCCTTTTCCAGCTCATTTTACAAATGGGACACTAAGGCAGACAAGGTTAAGTGACTTGTCCAGGATCACACAGATAGTAAGTATCTGAGGCTGGATTTAAACTTATGGTTTCAAGCCCAGTGCTCTATCCACTGCAAAACCTAGCTGCCCATTGTATTTTGTGCTAATTATTTTATTTGGGAGGAAGGTTTGGTTCTGGGATTTTTCAGATCTGATCTTTAGATCTCCACAGAACCTTAGGCTAGCACGTTTGCATGCTAGCAAACAAGAGAGCCAGTGGGTTTTTCACATTTAATTGGAGCATAGTTTCATGGCCAAATAAACATACTGCACCCCTTAGCCAGCTAATTAATTAGTTAAGCCATGAGTGCTCTATAAATAGCAAAAATCAGAGAAATGAGCCAGGTCAGAGTGGTTATACCTCTGGCAACACCACTAGGTGCCCTCCACCATCAAATACTCACAGCACCCATAACATCAATTTATTATTTCCTTTCCTCTTTCATCAATCGAGTAGTCGATTAGTGCTTATTAGTATTTTAGTACCAGTGCTAGGCACTGGGCATACAAACATCCAATGATCCCTATTGAAACATTAAAATAAAAAAAAATAATAAAGAACAGGGGCAGATGTACGAGTTATTTTTCCCTCTCTGCTTTATTATCACAAAGGATAGCTGAAATAAACTTAGGTAGAACAATATTTACTCTAAAGACTTTCTTGTACTCCCCTGTGCCCCCACTGCCCAAACTTTCTGCTGGTCTAGAGTTTTATTTATCACATAGTTCTGAAAACAGTAAGGTCTAATTCTTTTAGACTAATCTTTTGGAAGGATAGTGTTTGATTCTTTTGAGAGTGGCAGTGCCATTTGGGGGTATAAAAAAATAAATAACTCAGAATAATCATTCTGAAAACCATTCTACACATATACATTCTAAATGTAATAAGTAATAAAGAATTCTCTTGCTTTTTTTTTTGACACTGACCCTGTCCCCCTCTTTCTAATCTTTTCTCCTAACTTCTTGAGAAAAAGAGCTTTTCCTTTTAGTATAAATAGAAAAAAAAAAAAAAAAAAAGAACAGTTTTGTCTAAAATCTCTTTGTGTCATTAAGTCTATATTGCTGCAGAGCTTAAATACTTAAATAGTTCTTTTGATAACAGGGCAGCCCAGTGGGAAAAGTACATAAGTCTAACTTTTTTTCTTTTCATTCTCTCAAAATAAGTATGGAATTTTAAAACTTTTTTTTGCCCCGGTTTTCTTTCAAATCCTTAAAGCAGCAGTTGTTCTCGGGCTACTTGCTCGTTGTGGGATTGCGTCACTGACCAAGGATTTTGAACACTCCTGGAAAGAGTCAGGCTTGCCTGGTTTCCAAAAAAGGAATTCTCACTGTAGACCTCATTCCTGTTGACTCAGCCTGCACTGTCACTCTGTGGGCAGCACTGCCCCGCTCTGGCCCAACCCTCTTGCCTTGAATAACTTGAACTGCAAAAGAAACAAGTGTTCATTCACTTATTCCTTCCAAGGCTCTTCTGATATTTCTGGGATTTCATTTCTCCCCCTTCACTTTTCAGAAAAACCATGGTAGTGTAGATGAGGTGTGTGGGGCAGAGGTGGGAGAGGGAAGTATTTTATCTAAAATAGTGTTCCATCTTTTCTATCTTAAGAGGAGGAGGTGGGTGAAGTGGAAGTTGTCCCCCTTTGTAGGGATTGAACTACAAAAGAGAGAAAGCTAGCCAGGCTCTTGTGATTTAAAGGGAAGCTGATTTTTCCACACATTATTATAGCCTTCTTCTAAGAAAATTAGTTCCCCATTAAAAAGTATTTGATAAAGGGTTTTTTCCCTTATTTCATAGTAACCCTTTGAGGTATATATTATGAATAATTATCCCCATTACAAATGAGGAAAGAGATTTAGAAGAACAAAATCACATGACCAATTTGGCAATCATGCTAGAATTTGAACACAAGTTTCCCTGCTCCATGTAAAGTGTTCTTCCTAAGACATTGTACTATCTCTAACATACTACTTTCTCAATTTAAATTATAATTATCTAGGAGTAGGAAAGACATTATGGACATTATGACATTATGGAGAGGTGGTTCTGCCTCAGAGACTTACTAGCTGTAGTAAATTTCTAAACTTTCTCACACTCCATTTCCTCATCTATAAAATGGGATAATAGTAGCATGTACAATAGGAGCAGATGAGGTAATACATATAAAAGTTACATAAATATTAGCCATTATTATAAGGAAGCAATCATTATTAGTGAATGAATCAGTTAGCTAATTCAAGATAATTAGTATCACTTCAGGTAGCTCCTACATAGCAGAGAGGCCAGGGAAAAAATGGTAATTTTCTTTCTTTCATTTTTTGATTAGCAAAAGACTCAGAGGAGCCTCTCTGAGAGGGGAATACCTAGCACTAAAACAATTTCCAGAAAGAGTGATAAGCAAGTATCCTTTGTCCATATTGTTGTTGTTCAGTCATTTTTCAGTCATGTCTGACTCTTTATGATCCTATTTGGGGGTTTTTTGGCAAGGATACTAGAGTGATTTGGCATTTCCTTCTCCAGCTCATTTTTTACAGATGAGGAAACTGAGGCAAGCAGGGTAAGTGAGTTGTGCAGGGTCACATAGCTAGTAAATTTCTGAGGCCACATTTGAACTCAGGTCTTTTCTAACTCCAGGCCTACCACTGTTTATTAGAGGAAGTTTAAAATAGAAAATCCATTTCTCTAGGCCTCAGTTTTCTCATCTACAAAACTGGGGATAATATTTTACAATCGACCTTCAAAAGATTGCTCAAAATGCAAGCTGTTACTTCTCTGTTGTGTTCCAAAATCACATTTCCAATTCATAGTTCTAACTTCTGTAGCTCCTGAGCTACAACCAGTCATGACTCTGGCTTTCTTGAAGCTGTCCCCAGTTCTGGCTATGCAGGCAATTTAAGAAAAAAACTAAGCATGTACTTAGTAGACCAGAACAAATTACCAAATGTCTCTAATGTGTATCCTTATTTCTCCAAAGCACTTCCATTACCCATCTTCACAACTCTCCTGGAAGCAGGCTCTGTAGCTTCTTCATGTGCAGAATTTGGAGCAACTAAATGGTATAGTGGCTAGAGTGCTGGGTCTGTAGTCAGAAAGATCAATGCTCCTGAATTCAGGTCTGACCTCAGACAAGATTTCAAAATTTTAAGCCTCTGACTCAGATACTAGTTTGTGACTTTAACAAGTCACTTAGTTGTTTCTTTTTTTTTTGTCTCAGTTTCCTAATCTGTAAAATGATCTAGAGAAATAAATGGCACTACTCCAATGTCTTTGTCAAGAAAAGCCCAAACAGTGTAAGAAAGAATTGAATATGACTGAATTTGTGGGGAATTTGCCTTACCTGATTGTGCTGATGAATTCTACCCATGTTGTTAGTCTCCAATAATACTTATGTTTTGAGGTTTTGACATTTCTTTTTTTAAAAGAACATGTCACCTCAATCTTTCAATATTCTGCTGTAGACTTTTCCCACTTGAAATTGGGAGTAATATGATGTTGGAGGATTGGGTTTTCCCATGAAAGCTGGACATTTCACATGGATATGTACAATAAAGTCTATTGAATGAAACATTTTTCGCACTATTACCGACTATTAAGCTCTTTGGATAAAGTCAAATTTGTTCTGTTTCCTTAAAAAATAAAAAATAAAAACCCAAGCTTCTCACTCTTTCCCTATCACATGATTTCTCTAATCATTTTTTAAATTGGCAAAGAGTTCTAGTATAAAATACCACTGTGTTACTTTCCCTTTTTAGAAGTAGAATTCATCTGTCATTGTGAGGGACTGTTTTAACAGTTTTTCACTGGCTTGAACTCACTGTATTTGAGCAACTGATGTTCCTTTAGCAAATCTGAATGCCTTCTTACACTTCTAGATCTGTGTTATGGAAGTGAAATGAACCAGAATACTTACTCATCTGCTCCCACCTATTTCAGTTGCTATAATTTATAAAACTAATTGTTAACATTTCTTGTGTTAACTATATTCCCTCTGCTCCCTCCAATCATATCTATATAGAGAGAAAAGCTTTGAATAGCTCTTCTCTAACCCTGATGACATTTTAGTATTTTTTACAAATATATTATTTACTTCAAAATAATCTTTTCTGGGACAAGCTTTAGCTATTATGGGTTTCATGAAAAAGCCAAAGTCTTCTCCTCCTACCTCTGTTCATCAGAAGACCAATATTTTCCTAGCAGAGAATGAGCTTCTGCAACAAGGAGTGGGCTTTCTCATGTAACTGATCCAGGTGACCCCATGGAGGAGGCTTAGGATAATATTGACCAACCCCCAGGGGGAGGGAAAGACTCTGGAGGTGTCACCCTGTGTAGAAACTAGGGAAGCTGAGACAGGAGAATAAAGAAATATCCTTTTGCCCCAAGATATATCTCTGGGAAAAGCCCTAGTTAGCCTGCCCTACTTAAGGATATGAGTCAAGAATTTATGAGACAAGTCTTTAAGGTAGTGAGGCTGGTGTTTATTTCCAAATTTCTTTAATGAACATGACAAAACTTAAATATCTATGGATTGCAAAATTATGAGTCATGGGGGAGATGGGAAAACAGCGGAGAAATGTGTTCTATCAGAGTCTCTATCACCTTCTTGAATATTGTCAGTGTTGGCAACTCTTTGATTTTTGGTAAAAGCTAAAAATAATTTGAGGAAAGAAAAAGAAAGAAAGAAAGAAAGAAAGAAAGAAGGAAGGAAGGAAGGAGAGAAAGAAAGAAAGAAGGAAAAAAGAAAGAAAGAAAGAAAGAAAGAAAGAAAGAAAGAAAGAAAGAAAGAAAGAAGAAAGGAAAGAAAGAAGGAAAGAAAGAAAGAAGGAAAGAAAGAAAGAAAGAAAGAAGGAAAGAAGGAAGGAAAGAAAGAAAGAAGGAAAAAAGAAAGAAAGAAAGAAGGAAGGAAGGAAGGAAGGAAGAAAGAAAGAAAGAAAGAAAGAAAGAAAGAAAGACAGACAGAAAGAAAGAAAGACAGAAAGAAAGAAAGAAAAAAGAGAAAGGAAGGAAGGAAGGAAGAAAGAAAAAGAAAGGAAGGAAGGAAGTGAGAGAGAGAGAGAAAAAGAAAAAAAGGAAGGGAGAAAGGGAAGAGAGAATGGAAGGAAGAATGAAAGGAAAGAGAAAGAAAATGAAGAGAGAAAGAAAACTATAGTATGCAACAGAAAATTAAAATTCACTTAAAAAAAAAAAAACTCAACATACTGAAGAACTCTGATGCCATCAGAATATCAGCAAATAAGAGGAACATTGAGGGGGCAAAAAACACCCAGAAGATAAACACACTGAAATAGTATCAGAAGCAGCAACAGATGCAATGCCAGAGATACAATCAAATAGATTATATATATATATATATATATATATATATATTCCAGGAAGTCAAGGGGAAGAGAAAGGAAGAAGGAAGAATCACAATAGGAGTTAAAAGAAGAATTAAATGCAATTTTAAAAAAATCTCTGGAGGAATTAAGTTGATAACTGATTGAATCTAAAATATTCAAGAGTAAATGATGACAAAACTGGGAATAAAATGGAAAATAGCACAGTGTGATTTTGAGATCAATAATTGCAGCTAAAAGCAAGATTAATATAATAGAAGTCAGGATGGCAGATAATGCAGCTGAAATGGAAAAATAAGCTCAGAAAATAACTAGGAAAACATTTGGAAGCACTACAGTGAAGATGACAGATTTGGAAGAAAGATCAAGGGGATGAAATCAGTGTGGGGATTAAAGAGACAGTGTGGTAGGAAAAACTGCATTGGAATGGGAGGCTGGGGGTCTGTCCTCTGCCTTGATCTGTCTGCCTCTTAACAATGTGAACTCAGCGAAGTCACTCCTCAGCCTCTGGACTTCAGTTTTCTTAGCTCTAAAATAAAGCATTTCCACTAGAAGATGGTGGTATGACTGTCAGAGTTGTCCTTCCACCTTATGGATCAGAGTCCTGCTTGTTCTAGAATAAGCTTTGTCTGTCACAGGTTTTATAATAAGGCTGTTTGTTCTGGAATGACCTAGGATGACAAACAAAGACAAGACTTCTAGGCAATGTGAGCCTGACAGATCTCTGGATCTGTCTATCACCTTATAGAGAGGTCATTTATTCTAGGTTATAAAAGGGGAAGATGCTTTTGGCGTGATAGATCATTCCAGAGGACAGGCCCATAGTCTGTAGATTAACACTTACAGCTTTGGAACAGGAGTCCAGGATCTAGGAAAGTAACTATACAAAAAAAAAAAATGGCATCATCCAAATTGACCAGTTCCTGAACAGCCACTGATTTCCTCTCAGCCATCACCCAGCTACCATAGTCCCTAAGACTTACCCCTGATTCTTCCCTTTTGTCACTTGAATGCTGATAAGAATAACAAATGTTTTTGTGTACTACAACTTTTTTAAAAATTTCAATTCAATTGTAAAACAATTATCTCTAAGATTCCTAGAGACTGGGGGCAGCTTGGTACCTCAGTGAGGAAGACTTAATCTTCAAACAATTATTATCCTAATTATAATCTGTGTGATACTAGACAAATTTATCCTGTTTGCCTCATTTTTCTAACAGTACAGTGAGCTGGAAGAGAAAATCATAAACCATTCCAGTATCTTTGCCAAGAAAACCCCAAATGGGGCCATGAAGAGTTGGAGACGATAGAAAATTATTCAACAACAACAAAAAGCTCTGTTGTCCAATAATTCTAAGAAACCTCAGAATTATTGGAATTCTAGAAAAAATAGAAGAAAAATAATTTGATAATGCTATTTCAGCAAATTGTATGAGAATATTTTCCCAAACATTCTTTCTATGTTTTTTTCTACCTCTCTCTCTCCCTCCCTTTCTCTGTCTCTGTCTCTCTGTCTCTCTTCTCCTTTCAAGTCCACTACTCCTTCCCTTCCTTCTTCTCCCTTTCCTTTCCTTTTCCTCATCCCCTTTTCCTCTCTTTCTATTACTATCTCTTCTCTCTTTTATCACTCTTCAACTCTTTGTTATCCCTACTCATCTTTCTCTTTTCCTCTTTTCCCCCTCCTCTGAATTTCTTTTTTATTCTTTTATGAAACGTAACTGTATTATTATCCCAATTTTACAAATGAGGAAACTGAGGCAATTATCCATTAAGTGTTTTGCCCAAAGTCATACAACATAGGCAAGTGAGGGTAGATTTAATTTAAGCCTTCCTGACTCCAGGCTCAGAATTCTATCCAGTGAGTCATGTAGAGGTATGATTGATCTTTCCTCTACAGCTCACATCTGTCTAGTTTTTCCAGTTCACATGGCCATCAGACTAGTTCTATATTTCATCAACTCCTGCATGTAGACTCTTGTAATAGACTCATACAAATATCTCTTCTTTCAATCTCTAACCCACACCTTCCTCTGCATTCTACCCCATCCATCCTCCATATAGTTGCCGAATAATCTCTCTAAGACAGATCTGACCATGACTTTTCTTCATCACCTCAGAGGTCCCCATCTTGAGGATACCCAATTCACTTGGATATTCAATTCAGTTTTTAAAAATTACAACAACACACATGATCTATGAAATATAGAGTATAAATTATATATACTCTGATTTTTAAGATTCTAAACTACCTTTTCAGTTTTATCCCACAATCTAAGGTATAGTGGATAGACTATTGGATTTCGAGTCAAAAAGAACTAGATTACAATCCTGCCTCAGATACTTATTAGCTGTATGATGCTGTTTGTTAAATTAGAGACTTGGAGACTTCTAAGGTCTCTTCTGTATCTAGCTATATGAAACAGCTCTTACTCCAGGCTATTTTTCTAGCCTCATTTCCCATTACTGGACTTGAGAAGTCTATCAAGTCTCTGATCAAAAATGTGTTTACTCCCTGTTCTCTGAACTTGATATTACTTCACTCCATACATTCACAAAACAAGAAAAATAAAAATTTTAAATTTAAATGTAAAATTTTAAATATAAAAATAAAAAATTAAACAATTCACTCCCAGGGCTTGAAATGCACATTCTGCCCAGTTCTGTCCTTCATGATTTTATTTTTACCTCAAGACTCAGTCTAAGTGACCTCTCCCTTATAAAACTGACCCTGATTGTACCAATTATTAATTCTTGCTAAAATACAAAAACTGCTGCACAAGAAAAATCAGCTCAAAAAGGAAAATAATGAGAAAGAAAACAAAATGCCAGCAAACAACAACAAAAAGAATGAAAATACTATGTTGTGAGCCACTCTCAATCCCCACAGTCTTCTCTCTGGGTGCAGATGGCTCTCTTCATCACAAGACCATTTGCCACGTCCATCAGAATTGATCATCATATAATCTTACTCTGTCCATGTGCAATGATCTCCTGTTTTTACTCACTTCACTCAGTATCAGTTCATGTAAGTCTCTCTAGGCCTCTCTGAAATCATCCTGCTGATCATTTCTCATAGAACAATAATATTCCATAATATTCATATACCATAACTTATTCAGACATTCTTCAACTGATGGGCATCCACTCAGTTTCCAGTTAATGAAAGAAATTCTAAATACATGAAAATATTTATATCTCTTTTTAAGATAAGAAAGAATGGGAATCTGAGGGGATATCTATCAATAGAGGAATAGATGAACAAGGGGTGTGTGTGTGTGTGTGTGTGTGTGTGAAGTTGTGTGTGTATGTGACAGAATATTATTGTGCTGAACTTTTATTAGCAAAATGACCAACCAAAGTTCCCAAGAAATAATAGTGAAATATGCTATCTACTATCTAATAAAAATATGAAGAACTCAGAATTCAGACTTGAGATAATATTTTTTTAGGACATAACCAATTTGGAAATCTGTTTTGATTGATTATACATGTACATAATAGGTTTTAGATATATTATGTAAAATATATATTATATATAATGTATATAATATACATGCAATATTCAATACAACATACAAATGTATATGATACTTTATAATATAATTATATTACATTTATAATGTATATATCTAAAACCTATTATATAGGTTTTGTTTTTCTTTATTCTCTATGGTGATGGAATGGGAAGTGAGAAATTAAGAAAATAGATCTTAGCTGATTAAAACAATAAATAGCTATATAAATTATTAGATTGTAAATTGAGACATTTTAAATAATCAATGAAAAATTTTATTTTGCTGGATTATACATGTATATAATAAGTATTTTGTCTTGCTTGTTTTCTCAAGGTGGGAGAAATGAGAGGGAGAGATGTTTGGTAGGAGTGAACTGAGGTTAGGATTTGGCAAAAAGACAATAGGGAAAAGGATTTTAATCTACTGATTCACCAAGGGGTTGAGGAAAGCAAAAGAATGTAGCCAGTCTGTATCCCAAAGAAATTATAAAGGAGAGAAAAGGACTCATGTGTACAAAAATATTTGTAGCAACTCTTTTTTGGTAGAAAAGAATTGGAAAATTAGTAGATGCCCATCAATTGGGGAATGGCTGAACAAGTTCTGGTATATGAAAATAATGAAATATTATTGCTCTATAAAAATGATGAACAAGCTGATTTTAGAAAAGCCTGGAAAGACTTATATGAACAGATGCTGGATGAAATGAGCAGAATCAGAACATTGTACACAGTTACAGCAAGATCCATCAACTATGATGGATTTAGCTCTCCTCAGAAATACAGTGATCCAAGACAATGTAGGATGAGAAATGTCATCTGCATCCAGAGAAAGAACCATGGAGAGTGAATACAAATCAAATCATGCTATTTTTACCTTTGTTGTTATTTGTTTTTCTTTCTTGTGGTTTTCCTCTTTTGTTCTGATATTTCTTTCACAACATAACTAATAAATATGTTAAAAATTATTTTACATGTATAACTTATATGAGATTGCTTGCTGTCTTGGAGAGAGGGAGATAAGGGAGGGAAGAAGAAAAAAATTTAGAACTCAAAATCTTATAAAAATGAATGTTAAAAACTATATTTACATGTAATTGGAAAAAATAATATACTATTAAGGAAAAAAAGTAGATGAAACAAAAAAAAATTTAGTTGGAGGAACTGATAATCATTATTCTTTAATCCCTTCACAATTCTGCCATTTAAGAATTGGCACTATTATGTCCAAGAAGAAACTACAGGACTGGAGACAGAGTGTAAAAAGAATCTATAGAGCAATAAAATGTCTGTGGAAGGAATTCTGAACAGTAGAGACAACACATGGCAGAATTTAGAACAATGATGCAAAGGAAAAATACTTATGAGAAAAGAATTATTGTCAAGAAAGAAGTGAAGTCAAGAGATTCAATGCTTCAAAAAAGTAAACTCAAAAGTTTTGGGTTGCTTTCTTTTCTCTTTCCTGACAGATTTCTCCCCAGGGTATTTCTTTATAAGTCCTTTGGGGAAGAACTTAGAAAGAAGTGCTAGTTGTTGACTTTTTATGGACTTGATACAAGTACTTTGTGGTTGTCTATTCTGTAAGTGAAACTTTGGGTTGGGGAGTGTTGTAAGTCATACTACTTATTAGAAGGAACTGGTGGCAACCCTTGGAAAAATGACAGCGATTAAAAGTATAAAGTCCTAGTTGTGTAGAGACACTAATAAGAAAAGTAAGAGTTCCCCCCCTCTCCAAGCAGATCCAACTCTGATAAGAGGGAGCTTCTAATGTGAAGAATCATTCTTCATTCCTATAACTAAACTCAATCTCCCCAACTACATTGTCAACTCCTTGAAGTCAGGGTCATTTGTCTTTGATCTTATATCACTCCTATGAAAAGTTAAATAAGAAGAGAAGGGGGAAAGGAAGAAACATTCACTAAAAGACTACTTTGTGCTACTAAACACTTTATAAATATTATTTCACAACAATCCTGTGAAGTAGGTACTGTTATTATCTTCATTTTATAGCTGAGGAAAGGGAGGCAGAGATCATACACTAATGTACCACTTAACTACCTTGACAATTCAAGATAGTAATAAAACAGAATTGTTAGGATTTCGAGTTGAAAGATGTCCCAAAGTAGTACACATGTAATTATATATGAATTATATAAACAATAAGTCTCCTCAGAGTTCAATGAAAAGTGAAAGTGCTTTTAGATGTTGGTGGTGAGACCAACAATCAAAAGAAATCTGAGTTGGGTCATGAAAAAGCAAGAATCTTTTTTTTTAAGGTCAAGAAACATCTTTTATTTAGTTATATTGGGGAAAAGAAGAGGAATAAAGAAGGTATAAGACTGATACCAGGGCCAAATGGATAAACAAGATAAAGGTACTCAATTTTTATTTTGCTTCTATTTTTCTCTGCCAAATGACCTTTGGTTTGAAGGTAACATATGAAAAGGGATACTAAGCAGCAAAATAACGGTTTGGTCATGTATACTTATTGTGTATCTAATTTATATTTTAATATATTTAACATCTACTGGTTATCCTGCCATCTGGGGGAGGGGGTGGGGAGTAAGAGGTAAAAAATTGGGACAAGAGGTTTGGCAATTGTTAATGCTGTAAAGTTACCCATACATATAACCTGTAAATAAAAGGCTATTAAATAAAAAAAGAAAAGAAAAGAAAAGGGATACTAAGGAGCTGACAAACGAAGGAATGGAGATAATCAGCACACCCAGCAATCCATAGTCAGTTTAAGGCAACTGGCTCAAGTATAAGAACTGACATGTCTTTTGAATCACTCCTCAGTCACCTTTGATAGAATCTTTTGAAAGATTCTAAATGCTAATTCATTGGTAAAATTGAGATTGACCTAGAAAGGCCATGGTCAGTGATTACTGATGATGATTATCATCATTAGTGATTATCACATGACCCTCTTATTTCTCTTACACCAACTACCTTAGCTTATAGAAAAGATTAAAAATAGAGTATTTGTGAATTTCAAGGTTCAGGGGAAAAGAAAAGCCTAGCATTCTTACATAATATGCAACTAAAAATTCCCAATTTGTACTCTGGAATTTTCTGCCCCCTCTTCTCTCTTGGAAAACCCAGTTGCCTTCAAGCGTCAGTTCAAGTATCACCAATCACACAAGACCTTTCCTAATCAACCCAGGAATTAGTGTTCTCTCTTTCCCATACCCATCCTGATTTGTATTTACTTACTTGCTTTCTGGTTGAATGTAAGTTTCTTGAGGGCAAAGACTGTTTCATTTTTTTGTCTTTATACACCCAAGATCTACAGTCAGCTACATGTGCTTATTAAATTCTTGTTGGAATAGACTGAATTTAAGAGGTAACTATAAAGATAATACTCATAAATTAATCTAAAAATTTTTCTTAAGTGAAAAGAAAGATGTCAGGATTGCATCATCCTGAGCACTGGTCCAAACTCCTATTCTGTTCTCGTGCTAACTTTAATCATCTGTAAAATAAGTTTATCATCTGTAAAAATAAGTTTATTAATAAATTTTATCATCTGTAAGATAAGAATGATGACATCTCATCTAGATGCTTTAGGGAGTTTCTGAGAAAAGTTGTTGATAGGTAGGAAAATACTTGAAGTACTTACAAGATATTAATAGAAAAACTTTTTCAGCCCTTGAGAGCTGCAGATCCAATGAAGCTTAAAATAAAGTTGCGCTTATGAGCTCAGTTTCCCTGATCTCTTTGGATTTCCCCAATTCTGGTCTGGAGTGAGATCTTTCTTATCTTTGGCATTAGCAGCTGTTCCAGAAAGATCATTTGGCTCTGACTGTCCTATTTGTAAACATGCAGCTCCCTGAGTCACAAGATGCTGTAGAGAAGGCAAGCCTTTCCCTTTAATGAGCCAGTAGCATCTGGTTCTCCAGATCCAGCTTTCCTTAGGAGTCCCTGGGCAACAAAGGATGACACTGTCTCCCCAAACCCAGCTGTTTGTCCAAGACTTTTCTAGAGAACTGATAATTCAGTCTCAATGAAAGTTCCTCTTTGAAATTCTTTACAGAGAATAATGTTTCTTTTTGCACTGAAATACCAACATAGTACAGGCAGAAACCCATTATATCAACCTTTAAAGGGCTCCCTGACTAGGAGGATTAAAGGCAGAAGCAGAAAATATCCAATTGTCTCCAATTCCCCTTTTTCCACAGCTAGTCTGGGCGGAGATGAGGGAGAGTGACATAAAGTCCATTGTACTGGAAACTTGAACTTAACTTTTATTTGGATTTTGTGTGTTTGGTAAATAAGTACTCATTTCTTTCTAATTTATCAGCCAACAGCTGAGTATAGCAAATCTCTGATCATGTTGATTTTTCTGATTTTTGTTTCTCTCATTGCTATTTTTGGGAATATAGGCTTGCTCTCTCTTTTGAAAAAAAGAAATAGATCTGTTCATTCTTTATCAGTTTTCTTAGTCTTTCCAAAACAAAACAAACGAGTTCTTGGTTTTATTTTTATCAGTTTGTTTTCTTATTTTCAGTTATATATTAGTTATCATTGTTTATTGCCTTTTTCCTTTTCCAAGTGTTTTATTCATTCATTTATTTGTTTGTTTGTTTAAGTGCATACTCCCAGGGACAACTAGGTAACACAGTGGATAGAGCATGAATCCTGGAGTCAGGAGGACGTGAATTCAAATCTAATGTCAGACATTTGACACTTACTAGTTGTATGAACCTGGGCAAGCCACTTTATCTTAATTTTCTTGTCAAAAAAACAAACAAAAACCTCAAAGTTTTCTTTCTTTTTCATGCTAATACAGGCCATCATTAAAGCTGTTTTAAGAGTTAATCTTAAAATAAGAATGTTATTGTTATTGAGTCCTCTGATTCTTTGTGAATTTTTCTTGGCAGAGATGCTGAAGTGATTTGCCATTTCCATTTCCAGTTCATTTTTAAAGCTGAGGAACTGAGGTAAATAGTGTAAAGTGACTTGCTCAGAGTCATATGATTAATAAGTACCTGAGGCTTGGTTTAAATTCTGGAAGATGAGTCTTCCTGACTCCAGCCTGGAACTCTATCCACAATATTACCTAGTGCCTGGATTACAGGTAAGGAAATTCCCCTAACAATTCCTCTTGAAACCCCTCCTGCAATTTTTAGTTTTAGAGAGCTGCCTAGAGCAACGGTGTCTAAGATGTCAAAGGAGCCCACAAAGCTCCTTAGTTTAAAAAAAAATTAAAATGTAATTGTAAATGTAAACATAAAATTATAAAATGTAATTGGGAAGTATTTAATGAACTGAATAAAAATACAATAAATATAAATTATTTCATACTTTAAAACTAAGTCAATATGCACTCACAAGTGATCTTTATATATGGTAGCCACCATTTTCATTTGACTTTAGCATTACTGGCCTGAAGCCCTGAGATGAAATGGCTTAACCCTGTGATATAAAAGAACTTAAACCCAAGCCCTCTAGGCTTCAAGAACAATTCTCTACCAATATGACATAGTAGGTTTCATTACTTAATCATACAAATATAAAATGTTGGTACTAGAAGAAATCACCTTGGAGATCTAGTTTATTTAATTCCTTCATTTTAAAGATAAGGAAAAGTATCTTTAATATGATAAATTTGTTCCTGAGATAATTATATACTTGGGCTCAACCTTCTGAAATTCAAAGAATGAATCTTAAAAATATTTAATTGTAGCAAGGATCATCAATTAATTTAATGGTTTTGTGTAGTTGTATCCAATTTTTCATGACCCTTTGGAGTTTTCTTGACAAAGATACAGGAGTGATTTGTCATTTCCTTCTCCAGTTCATTTTACAGATGAGACAATTGAGGAAAACAGGGTTAAGTGACTTACCCAGAGTCACACTGTTAGGTCTTACACCAGATTTGAACTTGGATCTTCCTTATTCCAAGTCTAATTTCTCCAAGTCTATCCACTGTGTCACTTGGTAGTCCCTAATAATATATAATAAATAAATAGATATTAAATAAATAAATAATTATAATGGTTATAATTATTAAATAATATTATTAACAAATGAGAAGCAGCTTGACATGGTGCCAGGAAGATCTGATTTCAAGTCTATATTTGCGTGGTCATGGTAAGTAACAACCCCTTGATGCTCTAGATATCATTCAATGATTTCTAGTTACAGAAAAGTTGCTCACTTTAGCAATGCAGGTCTCATATTGTACTAGAGGTGTCAAACTCATGCCTAAGAGACTCAAGCTTCTTTCAAAACTCCCATCCATATTAAAACATGATTGGAAAATGTTTAACAAAATAAACAAAAATATAATATAATATATAACTTTATACTATTATATTGTTTAATATGACATTATATCATTACTTATATATGTAGTATTATATAGATAAATAGTATTTAATATACTATTTTTCTAAGTCAATATGTTGCCCACAGGGATCTGTTTCTATCTGGGATTAATACTAATGTTCAATAGCCATGAACTAACAGGTCATGAGCAAAGAAAATTATGGACTATTTATGTATTATTAATCAAAAATTTAAATGATTGCATTGTGTTTGGTATGGGTTTTAGTTAAAATATTTTCTTATACATTTAGATTTATGTTTCCTAATTATCTTTGTCATTCTAATATTGAGAAATAGTTTTAAAGAACATATAAACTAGGAGCCAACTATTCAACTAAATTGGATGCTCCTTAAGGAAATAGATTATGCCTTATTCATCTTTGCATCCCCAAAAGTAACTGGCAAAGTGCCTTTGCACACAGTCATCACTTTAAAAAGGATTGTTGAATGGATGAATGAAAGCAGTCTCGAGCCACTGGTGAACCATTTATCTATTTCTACGTGTATAAACACAATACAATTACAGCCTGTGCCACACATGCACATTTCACAATCAGCTTTGTTCCTGGAGATGAGCTCTGAGTATTCTCAGAATCTTTGCAAGTTTGGACACTGCTATAGGAAGGGAGATTAACCTTGAAGCTAGTGAAAAGGAACTGGGGTGATGGATCCACTTGGAAACCCAAGGTAAAACTCCTATGATAACCTGTCCTGCCTTCAAAGTAGCATTCCTATAGAACAAATATGGAGGGTGGGGAGCAGTGCCAAAGAAAAGACTTCCACTGCAATAACAGGGGAAATACATTTAGAGCTTCAAGTCTGTTAAAAGTAACATAAAGGTTTGAAGCTCTACAATAAGTCAAACAGCTTTAGTTAAGGACATTCTTCACAGGTTCACATAGGCACTCTGTCATACAGAAATAAATATTTTCTTTCCTTTCAGTTTCAAGACAGATACTTAAGTCCAAGAGATCCATAGTTCATTTCTTATTCTAATCTTCCTGCTAATGAATAATTCCCTTTGGCAAATACCACAATATTCAAACAAGTAATTTAAAGAATAAAAAACTGAGTTACTACCCCATTTTCATTAAAAATCATAGATGAGAGAGAGAGAGAGAGAGAGAGAGAGAGAGAGAGAGAGAGAGGTGGATGGATATTTAGCTTTTCAAAATGCCAATTGCATTTTGAGAATCATTTTGTTTGAAGTACTAATCCTTTCCGGGATCCTTACAAGTACAAGGAATCTAAGATAGGAGAGCTTAAATGAAATGCAGCTCAGGGCTAGCACCAGCATCTCCCAATCTCTAAAAAATGGACTTTTCTACTAGATCCCCCTTCTTGCCCCTTCCTCCCACCCCCCCATCTGGCTAGTGTCCCAAACAAATATGGGGAAATTCTTTTGCAATCTAATTTGCCCATTCATATTTATATTATCAATTGCTTAACAAATCTTTTATCAAAAGCCATATCTTTGTTGAATTCATAATATTGATTCTATTAGAGGAAAAAAGCTGTGTCAACATTATGACCCTAGCTATTCAGAAATTGTTTCTCACCAGTCTGTTATTCTCTCTGTTCCTAGAAAAGGAAAATCAAGTTGTTCATTGTTGATTCTTTTTTCTTTCGGAAACAGAGGATATTATAAAGCCCTTTAAAAATACTTTGTTTTCACTAAATATATGTAATATATAAAAATAAAAAGGAATGAGTTCACATCTTTCCAAGTGCTATGGTCCAAATGAAAAGGTGATATTTACTGGTGATTATCCTATGATCTTGGGCCCCCATTAGAGATACCTGTGGCCTTTGTAGCAGCACCAAACTGGGAGTCATAGAATTAGGGTTCAATTCCACTTCTGACATGGCCAGTCACTTACTCTTTTGTGGCTCAGAATCCTCAACTGTTATATAAGAGGATTCACCTCTTAACTAGCTTCCAGCTCTAGAATTTCACAGTGGAATTGAGCCTTGTTAATCAATAGGTCTAGGATCTGTGATTCCCTGTGTGGGAATTCCTTCCCATCTGCAATTTAGTAAATCAAATGTTCTTAACCTGAGTTCTGTGAACTTGATTTTAAAATATTTTTATAATTAGTTACAGACTTAGCAGAATGTTTGACACATAGTAAGCACTGTTTTAATATACATGGTTTTCCTTTTTAATGTGTGTTTTATTTTATGCATTTTAAAACATTAGTCTGAGAAAGAGCTCATGGGCTTCTCCAGATTGCCAAAAGGGTCTACAACACATACACACATTAAAAATCCCATCAGTACTATATGATGACCAATTCTGATGGACATGGCCCTCTTCAACAATGAGATGAACCAAAGCAGTCCCAACAGAACAGTAATGAATTGAACTAGCTACACCCAGCAAAAGAACTCTGGGAAATGAGTATGAACCACTACATAGAATTCCCAATCTCTCTATTTTTGTCCACTTGCATTTTTGATTTCCTTCACAGGCTATTTCAAAAGTCCACTATTTCAAAAAGTCCACTATTTCAAAGTCCGGTTCTTTTTGTACAGCAAAATAACAGTTTGGACATGTATACATATATTGTATTTAACTTATACTTTAACATATTTAACATGTATTGGTCAACCTGCCATCTGGGGGAAGGGGTGGGGGGAAGGAGAGGAAAAGTTAGAACAAAAGGTTTTACAATTGTCAATGCTGTAAAATTACCCATGCATATAACTTGTAAATAAAAAGCTATAATAATAATAATTAAAAAAACCCTGTTGTAAGCTTAAAGCTAGGGGTCTCACACTTGTCCCAGGTCATACAGTGAGAAATTGAATCCAAGTCTTCCTGGCTCCGGGCTCACTGGGCCTTTAGGTTTCTCTTTGTTTTTTCCTATAAAAGCTCTAAATCTCCCTACAAACCAGAATGTGTGCTTTCTCTGTGTTTTGCCTACAAAGGCACTTTTTTTTTGTTTTGTTCAAAACAGGGCAGAGTAGCATTGTGCTGGTGGCAGTATCAGCAACAGCAGATAAGCTAATCTTTTAATGGGCTGACCACAGTGTTTAACATACAGACCGTGAAACAGGTTATTCAGTGCTAGCCTCCAGCAGGAATGGAGCCTGGTTCATGGCCTTCCTGACCTTCCACATCCTTATCTCCCATAGTCCAGAAAACCATTCAAGGTTTCAATGACAGTCATTGGCCCTGACCATAGCAGCACTTTATGGCCTTAGTGGGAGAAAAAGCTCAGAAACAGCACGGTGGTGAGGAACCCCAAGCCTTCTGGGTGTGTTTTTTTGGCTGGTCCCAGCCCAGATTTCTCAAAATCAGTAAACACATCCATAGCCAGTGCTCCAGGGCTATCCTGCTTCAGCTGTTGGCATGTAATCCATCTGGCCTAGCATTCCACCAGTGAGCTGCTGCTTTTGCTGCTGGGCCCAGACTGTATTTCCGATGGTCTCGTAAAAATAGGTTGGAAACCCTAGCCTTAATCTGGTTGTGTTCAAACCAACTGAGAGTGTAAAGAAGAGAGAAGACTTTCTGTGGGGATTTGATGGAGTTCTGCATCCAGAGGCCTAGAAGAGATGTATTGTACTCAGGCGTTTTAGCATGAATGCCTCCCTGGGATGAAGGGGATCTGTGTTACCTGGGAGAACAAGAGAAGAGGAACTTTCACCAAATTGGGCTCAGTTAAACCCTTTAAGTGGTCAATGTTTGGCTCCAAGGAAAGAGTACAAAGGAAATAGAACTGCTGGACATTGTAAAATGCAGGAAAAATTAGCCCATTCTGATACTGACTCTGTGGCACTGGGCAAGTCAATTAAACTCTCAAAGTTCTGGGCTATTCTTTCAGACTTTCAGAGTTGTTAATTTGCCTTGGTAGGGTAGTTTCTTCTTATGGGAGTTGCCTATACCAAAGAAATCACAGGTCCTTATCTAATTCAAAAAGAAACAGTAGAGGGTAAAATACTAAAGAAACCCTTTAATCATTTTCTAAATGTTGCTTAGATATCCCTGGACTCCAATAAACCAAACCAATAATAAATAGATAGAATGCTAAGGCACTGAGCCATTTCCTTGATATAGAGCCCAGGGTCTAAGTATCCTTTCCCAAATGAGAAAACCATATAAGTAACATTTGGGAAGGCTACTCACAATTTTAATTTAGTAGAGAGATTAAGGAAGCCAGGGGATTTGTAAAGAGGGTGTGGAAAGATGGATGGGGTAGGGAGAGGGGTGGAGAAAGATGCTTTCTGAATCATTGAGCCAGGACCAAAATTAAGGGGGCAGCTGCCCCTGTGGAAGCTGCCACAAAATTCCTGAGAGCAGCTGAGACAGCTGGGGAGAAGCCCTGGGGCCTTCAAATTGGGCTCAGTTAAACCCTTTAAGTGGGCAATGTTTGGCTCCAAGGAAAGAGTACAAACAAGCATTTAAGAAACAAGCTGAGTTTACAGGCAGGATGGCAATATGGAAAGAGTGTTGAATTTGGAATTAGAAAGTCTAGGTTCAGCTCTTCCACTAACTACCATTGCGATATTAAGAAGGTCACTTCCCCATGCTGCATTCATCTGAAAAATGAACTAGTTGGACCAGTTGACATGTAATGGCTCTTCTACCTACCTCTAAATCTAGGTTCCTATGTACATACACACACACAAACACACACACACATACACAGACAAAGGAAAATAGTATGGGGGGGGGTATTTTGATGGCCATTATTAGATTCTTTGCTTCCCACCATTTACTTCAACCCTTTGGGAAAAAAGGGTTCCTTCCTTCAAAAGCTTGGTTCAAATACCCCCTCTTCCAAAAGGTCTTTCTTGATCCCCACTCTCAACTCTTATTGCTTCTATCTCAAAAAATTATCTTATTTATTTTACATATAATTATTTTTACATTTTAAAATATGTATACTTGTCTTCCCCTAGAACCAGGAAATGAAACTCTGAACATGCTCCATGAGATAGTCCCTTCTGAATCTGAATGCTTATTGTCTGAGATTTCATTTCTTCCCATAGATCCTGGAGAAAAATATTTCTTTTCCCACCATTTATAAAAATAAATGCAAGCAAAGGGACTGATGGTATCAGAAGGTCTAATAGCTGGAACTAAACACACAGTTTCAATGCTAGAATACAAAGGCAGTATAGTGTAGTGTGGGAGCATCATACTTGGAGAAAGAAAGATCTATCTTCAAAGCTTGCCTCAGATACTGTCTTTATGACTCTGGACAAGTCACTTAAATTCTATCCTTCATTTTTCTATTCTATAAAATATCAGCCTACATAGTCCATTCCAGCTTTAATTCTATGATTCTTGTGAGTTATAATAACAATACCCCGGGCAAAGACCTGCACTTTCTTCCATTCTTGCCCCCTTTTCCTATCATCACTCATATCCTTTCAGTTGGATCATCACCACCATTCATTTTCTCAGTTCCTATTCTTGTTTAATAAACCAATGCAGGAAGAAGGAAAAAGCTGTTAGAAAATTTCTGTCTCTGAAATATTCTCTCCATAAGGCTATTACTACACACTTCTCTCAGCTAATAGCCTCACTCTTCACGTTACTGAGAAAATAGACAATCCATCACAAACTATCTCATTTAAATTCTACATCTCAATTGCTTTTATATATTCACCTTTGCTCCCCTCATTTGTGCTGAATTTGTGCTAAAAGGTGGCCTTATAGACAGACTTAATTTCTCTATTCTTTCTTTTCATCTCTTAACCTAAAGCCATATCTCCCAGGAGATTGTCTTATTGGAGGTTCCTTACTGTTTCTCTTCCTTTTCTTCCTATCTACTAATTTCTTCTCCATTTCCTGAGGGTATTCAAAGGCTCTCCTGTCCTTTTTTTTTTTCCCCCTGAGGCAACTGAGGTTAAGTGACTTGCCCAGGATCACACAGCTAGGAAGTGTTAAGTGTCTGAGGCTAAATTTGAACTCAGGTTTTCCTGACTTTAGGGCTGGTACTGTTTCCACTTCTGCTGTCCTTTAAAAATAAATAAATAAATATTCCCTTGATCTTGCCAGTCCCCCAAGCGCTATATTTTTCCTCCCTTTAATTTCTAGAATCCCAAAAGGAGTAATTTATACTTCCTCATCACTACCCTCACTTCCCATTTCCTAAAAATCTCACTCCCACACCTTACATCCTACAGTATCTACTTTCTCAATGATTTCTGAACTGTTAATCCCAATGGCCTTCACAATTTGGCAATTAAAGTAAAAAACATCATCAGCCAATTCATATCACATATGCAAAAAAATGAGGTAAGAAAGAATTACGGGGGGAAAAAGGATGGTGTATTATTATGTTAGTCCAAATACGTCTTTTAGGAAAGAGTGGTTTTTGCTTTTTTCCTGATTTTGGCCTATCATTTTATTAATTTAGGATTTATCATCTATCTCTCACCCCTTAAATATAGATGTCCATTAAGGATCTTTCTTGGATCCTAATCTCTTCCTATACTCTTTTTTATCTCATCCACTCTCATGGATTCATTTACCATGTTTATGCAGATTAAATATGTAGATCTAACACTGATGTTTTTGGATTCAGTTAAATTTTTAACAAGTGTCTTAGTGCTTACCATGCTCATTGGAAAACAAAGACAAACATGAAACAGTCCTTGACTTCAGGAAGTTGGCATCTTGCTAGATCAATATAACAAATTCACACATAAGTAAAGTACAAAGAAAATTTAAGCAAGAGAGAGCATGAATTCAGGAAATCAGAGAAGACTTCAAGAAGGAAGTGATAGTTGAACTGAGTACTAAAGGAAGGCCAGAATTTTCACATAGAGTAAAGAGAAGAGAGCATGAGAGATGACTTGTGTAGATGTACGGAGTAACATCTAGTGGTCCAGTTTGGTTGAAATATAAAATTCAATAAGAGAAGTTTTATTAAATAAGGCAAAAAAGTTGATAGGACTCATATTTTGGAGGACCCTAAATGCCATTTTAAGGAACTTTATCCTGTCAGCAATGGGGAGCCACAGAAGATTTTAGAATGAGAGAGTTACAAGAACTTTTGTTATTTCTTTTTTTTTCTTTTTTAGATTTTTTTAGCATCTTTTTGGAGAATGAATTGGAAAGGAGAGAGAGATATTGGAAAATGAATCTTGTTCAGATACTATGCTAAAATTTCTTCCAACTTTCAAATTCTGTGATTCTGACTAGGAGGAGGAAGATCAATATGAGGCAATTGTAATACTACAAATAAAAGAGTAATGAGGCCTAAACTAAGGTGATGACTTTGAGTAAGAGAGTTGAAATGGTGAAAGAAATGTAGAAGTAGAGTAGGTAAGACTTGGAAACTTACTAGATAAAAGAATTGAGGGAGGTGTGGTGATGTGGGAGAGTGAAGAGTCGGGTATGATTGTAAGGTTATAAACTTGGGTACCTAGAAAGAAATTAGTTGCCTCAGTAGAAATAAGAAAGTTTAGAGGAAAGGCAGATTTGGAGAGAAAGATGATGAGTTTATTTTATTATTTTATATAGTTTATGGATGTGATTTGAAAGCTTCATCATTTTCTGGTGGGTTTTTCTTAATAGGTCTATGAAATTATGCAAAGCTGCCTTTCTTTTCTGTTTTTAGAGTTAATATCCTATCATCTATCTTCAACTAATTTCTAGTTTATGATCTGAGGATACTTTCTGTGGACACCTTAATTTAGCCCATTCATTGGTCTAGAATGATTAATACGCATAAGACCCAATTAAAATTTCATGCCTTTGCTGTCTAGATTGCTAGACTAAATTCATAGCATGCTGACTCACCCTGTAGTTGTCTTCTCCCAAAGGTAAGATCTTTCCTTAGAGTTTCATCTTAGAGTTTTTCACTATCTTTAGAGTTTAAATGTATATTAATAAGAAATAACTTGTACCTACAAAGATAAGAGATAAATCTAATCATAAGGTTACAAATTATAATGAGGCTAAGTAACTGACTTTTGCCTCAAATAAAGTTGTCAGACATAGTTTCTGCTTAGGTTCAGGTGTGCAAAACTGGATAGCTCATAGTTTGGGTATCTAAATATTATCATCCCTAGTTTTCAGATCTGCTAACTTAAGGTAAGATCTATCAGGCAAACCTAATTTTCCCAAATACAAGTTCAATCACCTTTCCATGACAGTGATGTAAATTGGCTTATTTCTGGGCAGACAATGCAATCAATGCATTCCTCTTATATGTCAGTCACTCTGCTGAGAACTGGGGAGTGCAAAGAAAGACAAACAGCAACAACAACAATTCTTTTTTTTTTTTTTTAAATTTAATAGCCTTTTATTTACAGGTTATATGCATGGGTAACTTTACAGCATTAACAATTGCCAAACCTCTTGTTCCAATTTTTCACCTCTTACCCCCCCACCCCCTCCCCTAGATGGCAGGATGACCAGTAGATGTTAAATATATTAAAATATAAATTAGATACACAATAAGTATACATGACCAAAACGTTATTTTGCTGTACAAAAAGAATCAGACTCTGAAATATTGTACAATTAGCTTGTGAAGGAAATCAAAAATGCAGGTGGGCAAAAATATAGGGATTGGGAATTCAATGTAATGGTTTTTAGTCATCTCCCAGAGTTCTTTCTCTGGGCGTAGCTGGTTCAGTTCATTACTGCTCCATTGGAAATGATTTGGTTGATCTCATTGCTGAGGATGGCCAGGTCCATCAGAACTGGTCATCGTATAGGATTGAACAACAACAATTCTCAAGGAGTTCACAATCTAATGGGGGAAATAAGTAAGCAAAAATTTACTGACAAATAAGATAATGAATAATTTACTGATAAATAAGAAATAATTAATGAAAGGAAGGCACTAAACTTAAGAAACTGGGAAAGATCTCTTGTAGAAAGTGAAATTTTAGCTGAAACTTGAAAAAAGTCAGAGAAGACAGTACAGAGATGAGAAGAGAGCCTTCTAGGTATAGGGAAACAGAGAGAAAAAATTCCCCAGGAGATGGGGAATGGTGGGTATTTGGAATTGAGAAAGAAAAGAAGAAAGTAAAGAGGAAGGAAGGAAGGAAGGAGGAAGGAAGGAAGGAAGGAAGGAAAGAAGGAAGGAAGGAAGGAAGGAAGGAAGGAAGGAAGGAAGGAAGGAAGGAAGGAAGGAAGGAAAAATTAGAAAAAAGGAAGAGAGGAAGGAAGGAGAAATGAAGAGAGGGAAAAGAAAGAAAGTTGTGTCTCATTGTGTTTATTGTTGTGAGACAATAGTGTGAGAGGATAGTCAATAAAGAACATTTAATCTTAGCTTATGGAACTCCCACTCTAAGGCTAACTAATCTAACTCAGGCTGGATTCTCAGAAAGTGGCTACCTGGGGTTCAGGGTATTTCATAAGACTATATTATCAAAACTAAAAGTTCATAAGTCCCCAATTGTCCATTAACCCTTGATATCAAGCTGAAAGAATGTGTTTAAAAAAAAAAAGCATTTATTGAGATGGCATAATAATATTAGGAACAAAACATTTCCTCCTAATTCTAAGCATACTTACAAATACAATACAAAAAGAAAAAAAAAGAGAAAAGAAAAAGAAAGGAAGAAGGAAAGGGAGAAAGGAAAGAGAGAGAAAGGGAGGATGACTAAGACGAGAGGAGAGAAAATAAAAGAAGGAAGAAAAAAAAATGCCCAGAGCCAAGAGTTGGAATAACTTGTTCATGAAACTGCAAGTATTTGAGAATCATCAGCATAGAGCTAATAATTAAACCCATGAGATCTAATGAAATCACCAATTGAAGTAATGAAAAATGGGGAAGGGGAAGTGCCCGCAGAGTCCTGTGAGAAACCAATGATTAGTGGGCATGACCTGGATGAAGATACAGCAAAGGAGGATGAGGAGCAATAAGACAGGTAGGAAGAAGAACCAGGAGAGAATGTTGCCCTGAAAGAAAAAAAAAAAAGTATTAAGAAGGGGGAGGAGAAAAACAATGGCACTGTCCCATGATCTTAGTTTTGTGCCTGAGACTTTTGCAATTCCTATTCATTTCATTGAAGACATAAGTAATCGTGGGGCTAACAAAGTGGGGGTTGGAAAAGGAAAATCCCGAGAGTCTTTGGCAGTTTTCTGGAAGGGTACCTACTTCCAAGCTGCTGCTAATCACATGTAAATTCAGCAATCAGAAATTAAGCAAGGGGCCACAAGGAATTTCTAAACATTTAGTCAGTGATCCTGCCCTTGGTGAGAAGGCAGTAAAGACTTAAAGAAGAACTAAAGAATAAAGGTTTTATGGGAAAAAAAATATTTTATTGCTACTTTTTTTGCTAGGATATTGCATGAAATTTCTTAACTTTGAACCAGATGTGTCCTCTGGTTGTCTTTAAGAACTAAACACACTGATGAGGGCTTATGAGCTATAGTTTTGAGTGAATGTAGAACTATTATTTTAGGATCCATTAAACTGTGACTGCCACAAACTATCACTGTCATTGCATAGTGACTGGTTTGTGGTTTCTATGACCTTTCCTTGCTTTGTATGTGGATATGTATAGATCACAGAATTTTGTAGTAATGTTATGATTCTGTATATGTTGTAAATTAATAGTTTGTTAAAATATATATATAGGCTACATATATGTATATAAATACACACATATATGTATTTGTGTATCTATCTATATACAGAGATACATGAATTAATAAGGTCTTTGTTGAATCTTTCTGTACTAGCTTTTTTTTCTCTTTTCTTTTGAGATTCTGAGTTAGCATTCATATATATAAATCAAGGGAAAAGACTATAAATACTTCATAAAAGGGCTTTTGATCTCTACTGAGAGAATAACCCAAAGGAACTTCCTGGCACTGATAGGTAATTTTTGCCTGTTTCAGAGGCAAGACTCCCCCAAAAAAGACTCATGCCCATCTTAATTGGCTACTAAACAATATGTCCTATTGTTTTTATTCCAAAAACTATCCAAGAACATCATCATCTCTTTCTCTAATTGTAATTTCATAGATATGCCCAAAAGATCCAAATAGTCCTGTAGCACATAGGATCATAGAAAAGAGCCTCCCCATCTCCCTTGTTAGTTAACCATCAATATCCAGGAAAACATTCAAAACCCATAGACTTATTCACCTCAGTCAATTACTGTGATCAAAAGCCTCAATTTCATAGATATGGAAACAAAACAGATAATAACTTATAGATAATAACTACCAATCACTATCCTGAAACCACCCCAAAGGATGGACCATCTCTAATACACATCAAAGATGAGAAAATGCCATACCACTACCAACATCTTCTGCCATATAGACGCAGCATCTCATTTGTATTTCTATCTAGCTGCAAAAAATATACTTTAATAAATCTCTTTTGAACATGTCTTTTGTAGGTTTTCTCCTCCTCCTTTTGCTACTGTAAAAACTGAGCTACCACATCATCATTCTTCCAGAGAAATCTGATGTGAAAAGAAAGAATGGAAAGTTTGGGATAAACTAATCAAGAATCATTTTAAAACTCCTGGAACTCAGAGAGCTACCATTCAAATTACTGTGATGGGTGGCTCTAACTCAACACAAATGACTCACTATGGTAGCCTTGTTGGACAGATCCAGAATGCAAACTCTTGAGTTTTCTCTAGGTGGAACATTTTGATGGAAGAAACACAAAATTCTGATGTCTGGGAAATTTAAGAAAAAACAGATTTTCTCTGCAACTGAATTTTGTTGGCAAAGACTCCAAAAAGGACATCTAAAAAAGGTATTAGAATTCTCACTCCTAAGGCATTATAGCAGAAAGAAGAGACAGAAAAAATATTGCCCTAACAAAGGCAAAACTAATGAGACACTCACCACAATCTATATATTCAGATTCATGGTCTATTTCTTGGTGTTTTGTTCTGATGGATATTATAAAAAGCATCCTGGGAAAAGAGCTTGATTCAGAGGGTTCATATCTTCTGCACTGTCAGTAATGTACTTCTGCTTAGATTTTGTGGGAGGGTCTTAAAGCTTTACTTTAAATGGCAGAAGAGAAAAGAGAAGTCGTGTTGGAGTTCTGCCTTCAAATAACAAAGATCTTACAATGTTTCAGACACTTGTCTAGATATTGGCTCAGTAAAGATAAAAATGAAACAATTCTTGACCTCAAAGGGCTTAAATATGTAACATAATTGACACTGGTCCACCTCTCTGAGAATCAGACCTGTTAACATTTTCCCCTGAAGATTCTCTGGTTCCCTGAAGTGATTGAGTATTTCTTTTTTGTAATTGGATCAAGCCCTCATCAGCTAATGTTCTCCCTAGCTTTAATAGTCAGGAATTAAAGCCCCCTTTCCAATTAAGCACTTCACATTGTGTTGCTTTTATAGAGGAAATTTAATTTCAAAGACATAATGTACAAATATCCTCCTGAACAGTTTAAGGGCAAGATCCTCCACACTACCACCTTGATCTATCAAAGTAGGAGTCTCAAAATTTAGCTCAATTCCTACATAGCATTGCTTCTATCAAGTTCAAATCCAAAGGCAGCATCATTGAGGCTTCTGCTGGCCTGGATGGAATTTTTTTAATAGCTTTTTATTTACAAGTTATATGGATGGATAATTTTACAGCATTGACAATTGCCAAACCTTTTGTTCCAATTTTTCCCCTCCTTCCCTCCACCCCCTCCCCTAGGTGGCAGGATGACCAGTAGATATTAAATATATTAAAGTATAAATTAGATACACAATAAGTATACATGACTAAACTGTTATTTTGCTGTACAAAAAGAATTGGACTCTGAAATATTGTACAATTAGCCTGTGAAGGAAATCAAAAATGCAGGTGGGCAAAAATATAGGGATTGGAAATTCAATGTAATGGTTCTTAGTCATCTCCCAGAGTTCTTTCACTGGGCGTAGCTGGTTCAGTTCATTACTGCTCCATTGGAACTGATTTGGTTCATCTCATTGCTGGAGATGGCCATGTCCATCAGAATTGATCATCATGTAGTATTGTTGTTGAAGTGTATAATGACCTCCTGGCCCTGCTCGTTTTACTCAGCATCAGTTTGTGTAAGTCTCTCCAGGCCTTTCTGAAATCATCTAGATGGAATTCTTAAGCTTACTTCAGATGATCACTCTGTACTCCTGGAGATCTCATTCACTACAACACATCCTGATTTCTAAAGTCCCAGATTCCTGAAGATTTCTTCCCTTTGAAACATTCAAGGTTGGAAGTTCCACTACCCACTTCTGGAATAGAAAAGAATGAACAGAAAAGTTAAGGACCCAAGACAATTTCTTGGGAGCCATAGCTTTGGGCAGTGAGTGTGGGAAGAGAAAGGTAGCATTAAGACCTACCTTTAAAAGCCATCACCAGATCTGAGTGAAGTCACTCCCCTAAATGAAAATATAGCAAAAAGAGAAAGCCAAAGCTAACTTAGGTCCTTTTAAAAAACCTCAGCAGTTCTGGCTACATAGTCAATGGAAAAAAGATTTCTCAAAAATCACATGCTGTTTCACCTAATCCCAATTATAGAATATACACACATTCATTTTCCTCATACATGATAATGATTCTCCCAGCAGAAGTCCTTAACATCCCATATGGAGCAAATATCTTAGCAGACTGGGTCTACACATGTGCCAGACTCCCATTACACATGGTATAGGAGGGAGTGGCATGTATATAATGTATATATGGATACAGACATGTTATATATAAAAGAAATCCAAAATAGTTTCATTTGAAAGACACTAGCAGACTCTGGGCTGTATTTCATATTATTCAGACTTTGCCAAAACATACCTTAGCTTCCTTCTCACTCTGAAACATCTATTTGTCCTTAGAGTTCCTTTCTCCCACTGATGAACTTTTCATGGCATCTCCATTTTGAAGAAGGACCCCTATTCATCTTTCATTCTCTTCCAGCTCTGCTTCTGATTGTGGATTTTATCACTTTGTCCCTGCCTTCCCCCTACCATTAGAATGTATGCTCCTTGAAGGAAGAGACTATTTTGAGTTTTGCTTTTATTTGTATTTCTAGCACTTAGTATGGTATCTGTCACCTAGCAAGCACTTACTAAAGAAACTTTTAAAAAAACTAAAAAAGACTGTTAACTAACTTATGAGATCAGGGAAGCTTTTGTGCTAAGGATGACATTTAAATTGAGATCTGAAGGAAATTAGGACTCTAAGAGGAGATAATGAGAAGCGATATTTTTCCAAACATGGAAGACAGTGAGTGCAAAGGCACAGAAATGGAAGGTAGTATCTATGTCTGAGAAAACAACAAGATCAGTTTAATTGAAGAATATTTAAAATACCCGCCTAGAACTGTATAATCTAGAGCTTGGAATTCACTAAAAAGGAATAGAATAACTAAGGAAATGCTCAAGAAAGAATTCATGTCAGGTATAAATCTATCATTCTCTCATAGAAACCTCATCATCATGGAGATGTAAGGGGCTGAAAGGGTCTGCCTGGAAGAGGATAAACTTCACCCAGAGTTTACCAAATTCCCATTGGCTTTGACTTTAATGAAGTTTCTCAGAGAAGCCAAGCCAGCCATTAGACAATAACAGAACACTCTTTAGAATTCTCTTCTGGACCATAAAATCATATAATAGAGTAATCATGGCCTCAACTATTGTTTACCTGAAGATTATAAATTGATGGGAGAATTAGGGTAAGGAAAAGAGTTATTGACCAAATTATGTAAGAGAAGGATATGCAGGCAACTGCCAAAGAGATAGAGAGCAATTGGTGCAATAACCTCCTATCTGGAATTCCTTTGCTACTATCCCTACTTCCTCCATTTCTGGAGCAGAGAAGCTGTTTTCCACTTACGCATCTGCCAAACATGTCCTTTTTTTCCCTCTAATCTTGTGGACAGAGGGATATGGAAGATATCAAAAAGGCTTGTGTGCCCTTCTTGACTGCTAGATAAAACAAGTTGGCATTTGAAGTTTATTTCTTTAGTTGCTTATTTTCATTTCTATGCTATTGACCACCTATGCATAGGTGGTCATCTAAGATGAGTTTATTATACCATGGATCCTTGGAATGGTATAGAGAAAAGGGGAAGCCAAAGTTCAATGAGAAAAGAAGATTTAGATTTTTTTTTTTTTTACAGTGCAGTCTTCATGGAAGTAGAATCAATAAGAGAGAATGAATTCATTTACAAAAATAATTTTCTAAGGTGTCTATGCATAAATATATACTGAAGTCATAAACCTTTTCCTTTTAAAAGAAAAATAGAGATACTGATAAATGAGCCAAAAAGCCATAGGGTATAAAGTCTGAAATCATTTTTATTTGCTCTGCACTACAAGGCACTGCAAAAGCAGTAGAGCTCACATCCAGGGAAAGAACTCTGGGAGATGACTATGAACCACTATAGAATTCCCAATCCCTCTATTTTTGTCCACCTGCATTTTTGATTTCCTTCACAGGCTAATTGTACACTATTTCAAAGTCCGACTCTTTTTATACAGCAAAATAACTGTTTGGACATGTATACATATATTGTATTTAACTTATACCTTAATATATTTAACATGTATTGGTCAACCTGCCATCTGGGGGAGAGGGGAGGGAAAGGAGGGAAAAAGTTGGAACAAAAGGATTTACAACTGTCAATGATGAAAAATTACCTATGCATATATCTTGTAAATAAAAAGCAATAATAATAATAAAGAAGCAGTAGAGCTTGTTTAGGTTCAGTGGGCAGTGAGATTCTTGGGTGCCTATGCAGATGCATGCATATACATGCATATGCACACAAACATATACACAGACATGTCTACAAACATACATGCACACACAGCACAGGGTCCCAGTTTCTTCTGGATTCCTACTTCCATTTGATATATGCCACTGTGCCATATGGGGCATTTACAATCTGATTTGAATAGCAAGAATTACCCAGGAAAGCATATAATTAATCACAACTGAATTGTACATGGTGTAAGCATTAATTCTGCCACAAAATATCAAAGAGATGTTGTCTTAGTAATTACTTTAAAATTATCATTTGATATCCAAAGTTTTGATGTTCAGTTAAATTCAACCAACATTTATAAAGTGGCTTCTAAGCCAGATTTTGTGCTGATATTGGAGATACATGCTATATCTTTGTTAAAAGCAATTAGATGAAAAACTATTTAAAAAAAAAACTATTAAATTCGATTCCATTTACTCAACCCCCAACCCCCAACAAGAGGCATTTGTAAGTTAGGCCTTTGAAAAATTACAAAAATTTAGAGACTGACAATGGACAATTGCTATAGACTTTAACAGAGTATGAATGCAAACATGGAGAAATATTCTGCATTTGTAACCCCAAAGAAACAGTTCATTTAACAGCTATCTACACTTTACAATTTTCCAAGACGCTGGAAAAGAGAAAAACCCAGCAACAAAAGACAGTAATTTTTATTCATCTGGAACTCCACTGGATTGCATTTTAATTTCATCACTTTAGACAAGTTCTGTTTTGAGAACCAAAAAAAGAATAATGAATCATACGGGTCATGTCCTTTCTGAGGACAAAATGCCCTGAAGGTCTCTTGGCCTGAAATACTATGATTCCATGAGCTAACAGAGACTTTCTCAATGTTTGCTAAATTGAAATGAACACCTGGACTTACTGTAAGATTTTCAAAGTCCAAAAGATGAGAAGGGACCAGATTAAACATTGTACAATTCTTCGTTATTAAAGAATGTAGTTCAAGCAGATTTCTGCAAAAGTTAATTTTTAGTACTAGTCTTTGAGTATAATCTCAAAAACCATTGTCTGAGTTGGATTCAAAGTAAGAGGAAGAACCAACTTTCCTGATGTCTTTGCAGAAATTAAAACCATTTTCTTTTTTAAAGAATTTATTTGCAAGATAATTGGGGTTAAGTGACTTGCCCAGGGTCACACAGCTAGGATTAAGTATCTGAGGTCACATTTGAACTCAGGTCCTCCTCCTGTGCTAGTGCTATATCCACTGCGCCATCTAGCTGCCTTTAAACACATTTTCTTAGAAATCAGAGGGGGAAATATAAATTTAATTCTGGTAGAAATGTAGACAGTAGATCCTTGACACAAAACAGGTGAAAGCAAGAACATCAGAGTCAGACTCTTAAAGGAGATTAATGGGCAAAAAATATACCTGAATTTGCAATAAAGTTTTCATGAAAGAAGCCACATTATTAAATATACTATCAATCAAACAGTATTCAAAAAACCAAACACAAACACAACAGCTAATTAAGAAAGTAGATTAATAACAAACATTTATATAGAATGTTAAGATTTTTGAAGTCCTTTACATTCACTGCATCATTTAGTCTTTGCAGTAATACAGTAAGGAAAGAACTTGTAAGCATTTTCTCCATTTACAGAAGTAACTGAGAACTAGCCAATGAGCCCAGTCTTTGTGAGCAGTCTGGTGCTCACCACATGGTGAATAAGGAGCCTCTTTTGTTGACTATATAGCCAGAACTATGGGGACGTTCAAAAGGCATAAATCTTGGAAATTATCCTTTATCTTTAGCTACTTATTGATGCTGTCTTTATGCAATTCTAGTGATTTCAATTTTGTAAGAAAGAGAGGCCTTGGACTCTCCTCATTTGATGCTGACATGTAGCCTATGATGACACATCTCAATTCTTCCCTCAATATTTGTCTTTTCCTTTTAAGGAAAGATTGGAGATTGGAGGCTATAACTTTGTGAGTTTTGAAAAGTGTGGAATAACAGTCCATGAAAGGTTTTGAAGCAAGCTGATCATCATTTAGGCCCAGAAGAATAATAAGAAGGAAAGGGGAGGGGAAGAGAGGAAAGGAAGAAGAGAAGAGGGAAGAGGAGGAGAAGGAGGAGAAAAGAAGGAAAAGAGAGAGGAGGGGAAAAGAAGGAAAAGGGAGGGAAGGGGAAGGGAAGGAAGAAAAAAGAAGGGGAGAGGAGGAGAAGGAAGATACATGAAAAGACAAAGAGAGGGTGAGAGAGAGAGAGAGAGAGAAAATATGAATCAATGTTTATAAGTCATAAGGAGGCAGATTGGTATAAGTATAAGGAAGAACTTAACTTATCCTGGAAAAAAATGACTCAGAGAACATCAGTAACTACTCACCTTTGTGCTTACTCACCCATCTATACAAAATAGTATGAGAGTCATCTATTCATAAACTCTGCCCATCCCCATTAATGGCATTAGTAGGGAAGAAACAAGTTTTTAAAACATGTAAAGAACATGAGATCACATTGTGTTTATTGTTTGTTGATTATGAAAAATCATTTGATTTCAAAGGAGAAAACACTGCCTAACAGACTTTTTTACAACAAGATAATTCCCATCCATATATTATGATCATTCAAGATTTCTTGAAAAATATTAGAGAAATATCTCTGATTGATGACCCTCTGATGGTAAACAGGCAGAGGATAAAATAAGGAAATAAATATTTGTCGAGTGTTCGTTCACTACTGTAAAAAAGAAAATGCTACACAAAATTATGGTTGAAAGGAACTTTTTTTATTATGAGGTCTTCCAGTTATTCTTTTTTGAATAGAGTATTTTACTGATGGAATTAAATCACAGAATATTTTGGAGCTTACTGGGAAACAATTTGTTTTTGTTGTTATTGATTAATTGTTTCAGTTGTGTACACAACTCATTGCAACCCCACTTGAGGTTTTCTTGCCAAAGATACTTGAGTGGTGTGTCATTTACTTCTCCAGATTATGTTATAGATGAGGAAACTGAGGCAAATAGAATTAGGTGATTTGACCAGGGTGGCACAACTACTGAGTGCCTGGGACTAGATTTGAACTTAAGTCTTTCGGACTCCAGGTTCAGTGCTCTATCTACTGCACTATCTAAGTGCTCTAGGAGAAATGACAGAAAAGATTTTGACTAGAACATCCTAAAATAATTTCCAAGGGTATGAATAATGATTATCATTTAGATTTCAACATGTATTTCAACACTCAAATTATAGATACTTGTTCATTAGTAGGTATACTGGGGATAAGTAGTGCAGATGGACAATGAATTGGGCCAAGAGTTAGACAGAAATAAGAAATATCAAAGTTCCTTTAGAAGCTTTCCCCATGCTTTCATTTTCCATATCAACAGTTTATATGGAACAGCAAAATATGGAATTATAACCATCTCAGTAGAATTAAAAACAAATATCACACAAAGGGAATGAAGAATCTCATGATAGGTGTGAGAAGGCTACAACAAAAACCAGAGGAAAACTCCAAAAAGCAGGGATAAAAAATATCATCAGGAATTACATGACAGGTGAGAATATGGACTTATTACTTCATGAAATAGATAGCCATTTGCTCATAACATCAGGACAAAGTGAGAAAAATCTCATTTAAGTAGAACTCTGAGGTGAACTAATGAAAGATTTGTATAAGAATTGGAGAAAATGAAGGGGGGAGGAGTTTAAACCAAGAAGGCAGAATATTGGCAGCTATCTAGCTAAACACTCCCAAAATTTCCCTCCAAAAAACTTTAAAATACCTTCTTAAATCAAATTCTGGAGCAGTAGAGCCAATAAAAAGTGAGAGTAAGATATTTTTTCAACCTGAGATAATTTAGGAGGTTACAGGAGAAGTCTGTGTAGTGTTATTGAAGAATTTTTTTAAGATAACAAAAGGAAGTTTGTGAGGAAAATGGAGAGAATCAGGATAGTTTTGAAAGTAACAAGTTGAATATATTGTAAACTTTTTTTAAAAAACAAGCAATAAGTAATAGAGTTTTGATGTGTTCTACTCTAGATATGAAATGTTCTTTTTGTGTTTACATAAAAAAAACTTTTTATAAAAAAGAATATGCCAGCCTTGAATTCAGGAGGACCTAAATTCAAATCTAGTTTCAAACCCTTACCCCTTTCTAGCTGTGTAACCCTGGACAAGTCACTTAACCCCAAATGCCCCGGGGGAGGAGGGGAGAAGAATATGAGTTTCTTGAAAGCAGGGAATCTTTTGTATTTGTTTTTATGCCTTCACTGCCCAAATACAGTGATAAATACATACTTGGTACAACAATAAATGCCTTTTGAATTGAAATTTTTAAAAAGAAAGAGCTCATAAGGGACCCTTTGCAGGCACTAGGAATGGTTGACACTGATTGGTAATTCTATTGCTCATTCACAGTTTTGTGTCACAGATCCAGAGTGTAGAGAAGTGTTTGTGGTAGGTCACAAGGGAGTATCATAAATTCCTGGAAGAATTAAAGAAAAAGATAAGAGTTGTAAAAGAAAAAGTGGGAAAAGAGAATTAACAACTTGGTAAAAGAACACAAAAAATACTGAAGAAAGAAACACCTTAAAAAACAGAATAGGTCAAATGGGAAAAGAAGTAAAAAATTCGCTGAAAAAAAGAACTCTTTAAAAAGCAAAAGTGGGCAAATGAAAAAAGAAGTACTGACTAAAAAAAAATATTTTCTAAAAGATTAGAACTGGGTAAGTGGGAATTAATGACACCATGAGTCATCAAGAAACAATAAAACAAAATCAAAAGAAGAAAAAGATAGGAGAAAATATGAAATATTTCATCAGAAAAAATAAGTGGCCTGGAAAAATCGATCAAGGAGATATTATTTAAGAACTATTGGATTACCTGAATGTCATAATTTTTTTTAAAAAGAGCCTAGGCATTGTATTTCAAGAAATTATAAAGAAAAACTATTTCAAAATCTTAGGTCCAGAGGGCAAAATAGAAACTGAAAGAATTCACTAATCATTTACAGAAGGAGATCCCAAAATGAAAACTCCCAGGAATATTGTGGCCAAATCCCAGAACTCCCAGATTAAGCAGCCATAAAGAAAGAATTCAAATATTAGAACCATAGTCAAGATCACACAAGATTTAGCAGTTTCCATGTTATAGGAGCAAAGGGCTTATAACATAATATTCTGGAAGGCAAAGAAGCAAAGATTACAACCAACTAACCTACTCAATAGAACTGAATATAACATTGGGGATAGGAGGGAAGAATTAACATTTAAAGGCACAAAAGAATTTCAAGCATTTCTGATAAAAAAAAAAAAAAGACCAAGGCTGAATATGAAATTTAACATTCAAACATCTCAAAAGAATCATAAAAAATGTAAATATAAAAGAGTAATTTTAAGATATTTAATAAAGTTAAATTGTTTACTTTCCTATATGGGAAAATGATACATATTACTCCTTAAGAACTTTCTCATTATTAGGACAGTTTGAAGGATTATACATAGACAAAGGACATAAATGTGAATTAATTATGTTGGGATGAGCTCAAAAAAAAAAAGAAAAAGAAGAAGGGGTGAGGAAGATGCACTGAGAGAATGAAGGAAGAGAAAGATAGAAGAGGGAAATTTTTCTCACATAAAAGAGAATCACATGGAAAAGCTTTTATAGTGGAGGGGGAAATGGGGAATTTGAGGTGATTGACAATAATTAAACTTCACTCTCATTGGGATGAACCCATTGGAATGGGTTCAAAGAAAGAAGGATTATGTGTGTGTGAGAGAGTATATGTGTCTGTGTGTGTATGCACAGTACAACCATACACAGCTGAGTACAGAAATCTATCTTACCTAATAGGAAAATGAGAAAGGAAAGGATAAGAGATGGGAGTGAGGGGTGATAAAAGGGAAGACACAGATTAAGGAGGCAGTGGATAGAAGCAAAACAGACTCTTGAGGAAGGAAAGAATAATAAGAGAGACAGAAGGATAAAGAGAAAAAAGTAGGATAGAGGGAAATACAGTTAGTGATCATAATTTTGAATATGAATGGGTTGAGCTTATCCATAAAATGGAAGTGAATAATAGAATATAGTAGAAATCAGAATTCAACAATATGTTGCCTACACTTAAAACAGAAAGGCACCACACGAAGTTATAATAAAGGGCTGGAACAGAATCTATTATGCTTCAACCAAAGTAAAAAAAAAAAAAAAAAAACGCTAAAGGTACAATTATGATCTCAGACAAAGCAAAAGCAAAAAAGACAAATAAAAGAGATAATTAGAGAAACTATATTATGCTAAAAGATACCATAAGCAATGAGGTATTATAAAAAAATTTACAACTTTATCTGATAAAGGACATATTTTTCAAATATAAGGAATTTAGTTAAATTTATATAAAAAAAAAGACCCATTGAGAAATAGTCAAAAGACATGAACAGAGTTTTCAGAATGAGAAATCAAAGCTATTTATAATCACATGAAGAAATAATCTAAAGCATAACTGGTTTTTAAAGAAAGGCAAATTAAAATAACCCTGAAGTGCCCCTTACACCTATTAGAAATGACAAATCCTAGAGGGGATGAGGGAAAATTGGTCCACCAACAAACTGTTAGTGGAGTTTTGGACTGGTTGTTGTGAAGTTGTACCATACCATAGTATGGAAATATATTTTGCATTTCACATGTATAATTAGTTGAGACCAATTTGCTTTCTCACTGGTGAAAGAAAGGATGTAAGGAAAGAAGTTAGAACTCAAAATTTAAAAAGAAAAAATGCTAAGAAAATAAAAAATACCTTTCCAAGTATTGGATGAGAACTAGACAAATTTTTCAAGATTTGGACAAAATAGGAATGAAGGAATAGGTCAAAATCCTCATCAATAGAAAAAACTTTCAAATGAACTTGATCATATATCCATTTGAGTAAAGAAGACTTCTAAAAAATGTAAAATCCTGATTTAAAAAAATCTATGGCATAAATATAACATAAGGGAAATGGGTAAACAAGAATAATAGAAGGCTTTTAATGGCAGAAATCTCAATGTGAGACAACAGTATGAGAGAATAGTCAATAAAGATCATTCAACCTTAGTTTGTGGAACTCCAACTCTAAGCTATTCCACCCTAACTCAGGTTGAATCTTCAGAAAGTGGTTACCTGGGGTTCGGGATATGCCATATGTCTATACTCTCAAAACTAAAAGTTCATAAGCCCCCAACTGTCCATCGATTCTTGATATCAGGCAGAAAGAATTTTTTCAAAGAAAAGGCATTTACTGAGATGGCATCATAATAATATCAGGAATAAAACATTTCCTCCTAATTCTAAACACACTCACAGATACAGCACCAGTGGGAAGAAGGATAAGACATTTAGAATATACTTATAAATTGGTACAGTTATGGAACATATATGACCATAGTAACTCATACTTGCAATGCTGCATGACACCATTGTCCTTTTTCTGCTTGTGTGACATTGTGTCCCATTGGACAAAGCTTTTCTTTTGAGCTCTCATTGAGCCAAGAACTCTATTGAAAAATTCCAATGACTTTGTAAGGAGGTAGAAGGCAAAAAGAGAAATTCCCTTTTTTTCTACCACCCCCATTCAGAGGTAACGTAATTTCCTCTCAAGAACTGACTTCTTCTTTAATTGGCTTCCATCAGACAAATATCAGACTTCAAAGTCTTCAGAGTTATCCCCTGTCTCCTCTCCCTCCTTAGAGAGTATATCTTGCTTTTTAAAAAGTTATCACAAATTGGACTAATCCTTCAGCCAACCAATGACCAACTATCCTTCAATTTCACCAAGATTGAATGAGGCACTCCTGCATATCCTATAAAGGATCACAAAGAATGGATATTTCTTTTTATTCATTTAAGACCTCATCCCATTCTGGTGCAGATTCTTATCACCTCATGCCTGCATGAGTGGGTCAGCCTTATGGCAGATCTGCATGCCTCTCCATTCCATTCTACCCTCCATTCAGTTACTAAAGTCATTTTCTTAAAGTGCAGATCTTAACGCTGTTTCCCCCCACTCCTGCTTTAGTGGCTCTCTATTGCCTCCAGGATCAAATAAAAAAAATACTGTTTGGCATTCAAAATTCTTCATAACCTAACTCCCTTCTGTCTTTCCAATCTTCTTTTATCTTTCTCTTTACATGTACTTTTCCAGTGATTCTGGCTTCCTGGTTATTCCATGAGTAACATCCTCCATCTCTAAACTTTAATAATTTTCTTTGCTTGTCCTCTGTGCCTAGAATGTTCTCCCTCCTCTGTCTACCTACTGACCTGCCTAGTTTCTTTTAAGTCACAACTAATATATCTCTTTTTACTGGAAGCTTTTCCCAACCTTTTTTAATTCTAATGCCTTGTTTCTGTTGATTTTTTTTTATTTATCTTGTATATAACTTGCTCTGTACATGTTTGTTTGCATATGTTTTCATACCCCATTAGGTCTTAAAATCCTTGAGGACAGAGGATCTCTTTTGCCTACCCCTTCTCTCATCCCCAACACTAAGTACCTAGCATGAACTAGGTGCTTAATAAATGTTTATTGGTTGACTGTTATTTGACCATTTCATTTTGCTATTTTATCAACTTGGCTTTGGAGAAATCAGTTGATCAAGTGTCCAATCCATTACCTACCCATCCTCTCTCATTATAGCTATATTTTGGGAAGCACAGTGACTAGAAAGAGCAAAGTTATAGTTTCAGGGTCTCATCCATACACACTTAGAATATTTGTTCCATCTTTGGTACCATACTAGGGGGTAGGACAAAACCCCATTCAGGTTTGATGGGCTATTTCTGCATATGAAAAGGCTAGTAACAATTCAGTTATGCAATGATCTTGACCACTTGGACTTGTTGATTACTTCTAAGGTCTGTTTATCACCACTCATCTACATGGGAGAATAAGAGAGATTCGGGGTTTAACATAAAACCTTTCCAATCCAGCTTCCCTTCTCTCAAGCCCATCTCTATAACAGCTTTCTGCCAAAAACCAACCTGGCCAATCTTAAAAATGGGAAGGATATTTAATGATCACTATAAGCTAGGGTGCAGTCTTTAACCAGGTAACTCAAGTCATGGATTGGCCAAGAAATAAAAAGAAAAGACTAAACTTAAGAGCATTTGCTAGCTGTGAAGGATGTGCTTCCCCTTTATTCTGAGGAGTTTAGCATCAGGATTTGAGAATCTCCTGCCAAGAGTATAAAAAGACTTTAATAACCAAAGCTTTGAGAGAATAAGACAGAGAGGCTGGTTTTTTTTTTAAAGGAAAATCCTTTAAAAGAACAGGAAAAGTAAAACTATGTATAGGCTGCAAGTTAAGAGTGCATGACAAAACGTGTTCTTCCATGAGGAAAAAATACTGAGATTTCACTTGAGCAAAATAATGGCTTTTACAGTCAAGCAGCATCCAATAGAAACTGTACATCCAGTGGAGATTGTGTTAAGGAGTACAAGATACCAGAAACATACAACACTAGAAGCATGAAAGGCTTTTTCATGAAGTAACTTGGCCATGCTTGTACCCTGCCTATGTTCCCTTTTATATGCGTATTCTGCCCATATGTTTTTCCTATCTGTGGCTCGCCATCTAGGTTCCCTACATTTGTCTATGCTTCTTCTTGATGCTATATATACTTGTGGGAGAATGGACCCTAGATTTATGTGAAATATTTTGTGGTTACTCTTCTGTCTCTGCCATTTCTTTAAATGATTTTGCTTCGAACTAATTGTGATCTTTGAATGACATTAAAGGTAATGAGTGGGGGGTCATTAGCTATAGTTTTAGTTAATTCAGATCCACAGAGGACTTTGGGCAAAATGTTGAGGATCCCATAAAGGATAACCAGTTTTGGGAGGAGACTACAAGTCATAACATATGAGAAGATAGTGAAAATGTTTAATCCAGATACAAGATTCTATTTGAGGAAATATCTATGCTCATTTTTTTTTCAGTTATCACAATGTGCCTTTATTTTGTCCACATTTGTTTATTTTATTTTTTATTTGTGGCATAAAACAAACATTTTCATAACATATGATAAAGAAATGTGCACATGAAACAGTAAATCTATTATGTAAAACTTGCTATTCCTTTTAAATATATAATAAAGTTAACATTAAAATTTTGCTGAACAAGTTGTGGTATACAGTAGTCTGTTATAGGAAATGATGAGCTCAATGATCTTAGAAAAACATAGAAAGACTTATGTGAAATAATGAAGAGTGAAATAAGCAGAACCAAGAGAACATTGTGTATATCAACAGCAATTTTGTTTTAGAATAACATTAATCAAATAAGTCACTTTGACTATTAAAAGTAATCAAGTTAAATACAAAGGATATATGAAGAAAGACACTGTATTCAGAGAAAAAACTAATAAATGGAAGTTGTATAGAATAATTTTACATTACATACATATATGTGTGTGTACTTATTTGTATCTAATGGTAGCCATCTCTAGGGAGGTGGGAGAGGAAGGAAAAGAAAAGGAAAAAAAAAGAAATTTATAACATTTATTTACCCATAAGGAAAAATAAGAACCTCTCCCAATGTTGAGTGAGAGCAACAGGAACGGCCCTTCATGGAATTATGAAGCAGATGCACTCATTCTCCAAAGCCTCTATTGTTCTCTTTCAAAGACCTTCTCACAATTGGTGGTACCTTCTTACCAATCTCAGCCTCTTTCTGTCTTTTGCCCTCTTATTAATTTCTTTATCCTTCTCCCTATCAAAACACTTTAAGAAAGATATTGAAAGTCATTTGCAAGGCATGCTCAATTCTAATCCAACTCCTGACTCTCCAGACTTTTCCACTTTGTTCCTGAATGGGTACCAGCCATCCTTTCATACTTTTCAATTTCTTTTTATGTGTCATCTATTCTTATTAAAACGCAAGCTTCTATCTTTCTTTTTGTTAATATTGGAATTCTCAGTATCTCAGTGTCTGGAACATAGAGGGGGTTAATAAATGTTTTATCTAGTCTTACTAGATAAGCATGTTCATTTGACCCTACAGGGAACAATTACAAACAAAATATTGAAAATATTCTTGTGTTTTTCCCTTCGAATTCTTCAAATGGAAGTGGATGACCATTCTGAGGGATATTATTCAAGGGATTTTTAGACTAGAAGACTCTAGAAGGCTTTTGAGTTTTTTTTTTTCTAACTCAGAGATTCTGTGATTTTATGTCTTCTCCTTCATCTCCATTTTTTTCTCAAGATTCATAAATTCATAGAATTTTTGAGCTACAGAGACCCTAAAGATTATCTCTTCCAATTCCCTTATTTTTCAAATGAGGAAATTTGAATGACTGAAAATTAGACAAAATCATATTACAGAATTTTATACAAGCAAAACAAGCCTAATCACTCTTCCATATATCCTTGAAGTCTGCTTAAATTTTCTTTTCTACTGATCAAATACCTTTAGTTCCTTAAACTGATGGCTCTATGTAATAAACACAAGGATCTTCAACATCTTGCTTGCCCTTTTCTGACACCCAGAGTTGAACACAAAATTCCTCTTATTTATCAAGAATAGAATTCTTTTTTTTTTTTTTTTTTTTTTGGCTGAGGCAATTGGGGTTAAATGACTTGCTCAGGGTCACATAGTTAGGAAATGTTAAGTGTAAAGACCGCGTATTTTAAAATCAGCCAGAGTCAGGAATTCAGGTTAGGGGAAAACCGTCAGTCTTTATTTTCAGTGAAGAAAGATCGGAGGTGGAAGAGAATGGGCAATAGCAATGTGTGCAGCTGAGTCAAGAAGCTAGCTAGACCAGCAGCCACACGACCAGCAGCTAGGAGTATGGAACCCAGGCCAATCTCTCCCAGCTTCTCTTCCTCTCTCCCTCTCTGCCTCCACCCACCAAAATCGTCATTTCCTATACAACACATCAAGACTTGCACAGAGAGTAGGCAGGGACCATTCTTTATCCAATCATGTATATTAATAGAGTATAGTCCAATTACTATTTAGCTTCACATTCTTGGGACCTCAGTGCATCAATTCAAACCTCAGCCCATTACAGTTAAGTATCTGAAACCAGATTTGAACTTGGGTCCTCCTGATTTCAAAACTGGTGTTCTATCCATTGTACCACTTAGCAGCCCCAAGAACAGAATTCTTAACAAAAGCACAACTATGTCATATATTTTTTCACCCAAAATCAGGAAAAATAGATGGACAATAGAGATAAATGCCACAGCAAACAGCATAACCATATACTCTTGATTTCCAGTCAACTCCAGGTAAGAGAAGATTATAGGTTATTCTCATATACAGAGGCTCATTGTAATCATTTTCCAAATTGTTCCATCTTCTACATGTCTACAAGGCTAACAAAGTCACAGTTAATTAAGACATTTATATTGAACTAAATTGCATTTCCCTTTCAAATTACACCATTGAAGCTACTCAAGTGACAACTAGCAAAAATGATAAATTATATTATTTGGGGCAGAGAAAGGGGGTTAAAATATACCATAAGATATTAACTCAAATAATAGCGGGGCTAGACAATCCAAAATTTGGGCTTCATCATGAAGCCTATAACCTGTAAACTATGTCAAGATTTATTAAAGGAGGCATGGCATATGTATTCAGGGTGGCTTATTAGAAGTTATCGATATGATAACACACCAAAAACAATCTTTGAACAAAATCAGATTTCTTTTTTGTATTTGCACCAAATGTTTGGAATAAAAGGAGAAACAAATTAACATCAAATGGTTATACTGGGGGACAACTAGGTAGTACAGTTGATAGAGTATCAGCTCTGAAGTCAGGAGAACCTGAATTCAAATCTAGTCTCAGACATTTAATACTTCCTAGTTGTGTGACCCTAGGCAAGTCACTTAACTCCAATTGCCTCAGGGGAAAAGAAAGGTTATACTGACTGATATTCTTGGAAAGAATTGCTTCTAAATGAGCTCAATTAAATCCACAAACTTTCAAAATTTGGAAGCCTAATTAATATCATTGCTCTTACCAAATAGTTGTAAATGATAAAATGCTTCACTTGAGGAAGAAAAGAAAAACAGAAAAGCTCTGGGGGAAGCAAAAGTTTGCATACCTTCCTTCAGATTAAACATTTTATTATAACATTTGAATTCTTTACTGTCACTAAAAGCTTCTGAAATTTGAAAAACTGATAGTTAATAAGTTAAAGTGTCTAGAAATTCCATTGGAATTTGAAGGAAAAGAAAAAGACAGTTGCTAAGCCCCGATGCCTAAAATATATTGTGGCTAAATTAAATAAATTTCTATAGAAATTATACAGAATCACAGAGCTGGAAGGGACCTCAGAGGTCATTTAATCCAAGATATACCTAACCAAGAATATTCTCTCAACAGCTAAAAAGGCTCACAGAATTTTTGATTAAAGACTTCCAGTGAAGAAGGACATACTCTTTTCTGAGATAACCTATTCCACTTTTGGATAGCTCTCATAATTAAGTAATTTTCCTTATATCCTTTTTTTTTAAAAGTAAATCTTTCTGGATTTACTGCAATTTATATCAATTACTGTCAATTCTACCCAACAAACAAGTCTAATCACTCTCCCATATATCCTTGAAGCCTGCTTAAGTTGATGGTACTATGTTGTAAATACAAGGGCCTTCAAGATCCTGGTTACTCTTTTCTGACACCCAGAATTGAAAGCAAATTTTCTCTTATTTATCAAGAATAGAATTCTTAACAAAGGCATAGCTATCTCAAATATTCCTTCACCTAAAATAAAGAAACAAATAAATAAAAGGGGGATAGATTCAGAGACCTCAGCAAACCATGAACTTTTGGCTTCCATTCAGTTCAGGTAAGAAAAGGCTTTATATAGATTATTCCCCTCAGAGAAGTTCACTGTAATCGTTTTCTTTGTTCTACCTCCTGCTGGACCACCAGTCAGGAAGGAAAAAGCAGTACAATATACATGTTATGTCCAGTTAGTGTCATTTGAATTCTACCAGGAATGTGTTGGTCAGTATTAAACAACAGGCTCTCCAGGAAAATGGAACACATTATTAAGATCTGATTTGTAGCATTTGCCAATTTCTAAGGTTTATTTATTCAAAACAAAATTGAATAATCAGTTCTTCAAAACCTATAGGAATTGACTCTGGAATATGACTGAATATATTTCTGTTCTAAATCCCATAACTTTCTACAATCTATTTCTTCATCATGAGTCCAGCAGACCAGAACCAGGTACAGAACCATGGTGCTACATGCATCAATTCAGGGAACATGTCCCTTTCATATGTCATAATACTTATCTAGAAATAGTGTCTCCAGCATCTTCTATGTAGTGATCACATCAGCTGAGTACTCTATGAATGCTCACTAACCTCATCCCAGTTTCTTATAAAAAGTATTAGGATAAGCTTTATGGAATTCCAAGATTAAAAGGGAATTTTTAATTGATTATGTCCATTTCCTGTTCCCTTTCCACAGTATCAGACAAATCATGCCCAATAGAACATAACTTTGTCTGCTTTTTAAAGACCTTAAAAAAATTAAATTGTACAATTACCATCAATGATTTGGTCAAATGTTTGGGAAGTATCAATAAGAAGTTCTTCCTTAAACTGAATGGATGTCCATCAATTGAAGAATTGCTGAATAAATTATGGTATGTGAATGTTATGGAATATTATTGTTCTGTAAGGAACAACCAATAGGATGATTTCAGAGAATCCTGGAGAGACCTACATGAACTAATGCTAAGTGAAAAGAGCAGAACCAGGAGATCATTATACACAGCAACAAGACTATACAATGATCAATTCCTGATGGACGTGGCTCTCTTCAACAATGAGATGATTCAAACCAGTTCCAATTGTTCAGTGATGAAAAGAGCCATCTACACCCAGAGAGAAGGCAGTGGGAGCTGAGTGTGGATCACAACATAACATTCTCACTTTTTCTGTTGTTTTTTGCTTGCATTTTGTTTTTTTTTCTCAGTTTTATTTCCTTCCTATTTTCCTTATTGGAAAAATCCAATTTTTTGTGCAGCAAGATAACTGTATAAATATGGATATATATATATATATTGAATTTAACATATATTTTAACATATTTAACATGTATTGGACTACCTGCCATTTAGGGAAAGGAGGGGATAATTTGGAACAGGAGGTTTTGCAAGGGTCATTGTTGAAAAATTACCCATGCATATGTTTTGTAAATAAAAAGCTTTATTTAAAAAAAAAAGTTCTTCCTTAGAGCTAAACCAATACCTCCATTGCCAATTCTTGTGTCCATTTATTCTTGTTCTTACTTCAGTGAAGGCTGATAACAAGCTGCTTACATTCCTTTTGAAGACAGCACTATATTTACAATTCTTGGAAATCACTATGAAGGTGCCTCTTAGCCTTCTCTCACCCAGCTAAATAATTCCAGGTCCTTTAACCTCTCATTTTATATCTTTATTATCCTACTCTTTAATCATCTTTGACTTTCCTTTGAACTGTATCCAAGTTCTCTACATGCCTTATAATTTAATTTATGATGTGAAGCTCAAAATAGAAGTAAATGAAAAGGATAACTAAAAATGATTACTTCTGCCCTCTTACTCCTATAGGACTGCTTGCCAGTGGAAATATCCTATTTGTTAACTAAAGCTATATAAACCACAGTGTACATGATTGTTGGTCAGATAATTGGGTCTGTGAAGCAGAGAGTTGAATGTATGTACTTTAAGAAAAAAAAATCACCATTCCCTAATAGGTCACCTCAAGTGATATCTGAAAATTGATAAAGCAAAACCAAATACCTCAAATTCCTCCAAGAATTAGTAGGGAGGATATAAACTCCTCCTGACCAGCTTAGCATGAGAAGAACACTTACTTCTGGATTTTCTGAAGGTTCTTTGTGCAAGTTTTATGCAAGCTATTAATATCATTTTGCAAAGACCAGTCATCAAGAACTTAGAATTTAAATCATCTTTTTCTTATGTAACTGGAGTGAGAGTCAGACACTCTGAATTACAAAATGGATATAAGTTGTGCACTTTAAAATTTAGATGCTATAAGAATTTTTCTCATATATAAGCCTTCTAGTGTATAAATAACTAGAGGGTATCCTTGTATCTCTCCCAATACTAACATAATGCATTGGACAGAATAAGAGCTTAACAAATCTTTTAATGGATGGATGAATGAAATACAGTAGTCATAATAAACAGACCACATCATCTTCATAGACCTTGCAAACCATGAATACATAGCTGATTTAACTATTTTTTTGTTGACTGATGAAATAATTACTACCTAAGAAAGAAAATGCCATAAGAATTAAATCATGTCAAGATTTACTTTGTACTCCTTGGTGGAAATCCAGGAGGAGAGGTGATATTTTTCCATAGATGCTGAGACAACAGTGAAATATAATGGGAATAAAGGGGAAAAAGAGGAGGAAATCCCTGGAGGTCATCTTTCTTTCTCTCAGTCCCAATGAATTAGGGTACAATTTAGCCAAAATGATGATGTGGATGGTATAAATATCAGATCAAAAGAAAGCAAGCATTATACTTGGAATCAGGATATAAGAGTTTTTGCCCCACCTCTATTAACTTTATTGTATGACTTTTAATATATCTGAGACCCAATTTTAATTCCACTTAACACATATTTATTAAGAACCTAACATGTTTAAGACTGCACACTAGTCATTAGGGACACAAAGATTTTTTTTAAATTATAAAATCCCTGCCCTCAAGGAAATTACATTTTATTGAGAGAGCAGGATAAATATTTAGGTGTTAGGGAAGATACACATATGCACAGGTAAATATAACTTAAGGTAAGGAGTGACTTCAGCAAAAGACGATTTTGGTGGGTGGAGGCAGAGAGGGAGAGAGGAAGAGAAGCTGGGAGAGATTGGCCTGGGTTCCATACTCCTAGCTGCTGGTCGTGTGGCTGCTGGTCTAGCTAGCTTCTTGACTCAGCTGCACACATTGCTATTGCCCATTCTCTTCCACCTCCGATCTTTCTTCACTGAAAATAAAGACTGACGGTTTTCCCCTAACCTGAATTCCTGACTCTGGCTGATTTTAAAATACGCGGTCTTTACACTTAACATTTCCTAACTATGTGACCCTGAGCAAGTCATTTAACCCCAATTGCCTCAGCCAAAAAAAAAAAAAAAAAAGAATTCTATTCTTGATAAATAAGAGGAATTTTGTGTTCAACTCTGGGTGTCAGAAAAGGGCAAGCAAGATGTTGAAGATCCTTGTGTTTATTACATAGAGCCATCAGTTTAAGGAACTAAAGGTATTTGATCAGTAAAATACGCGGTCTTTACACTTAACATTTCCTAACTATGTGACCCTGAGCAAGTCATTTAACCCCAATTGCCTCAGCCAAAAAAAAAAAAAAAAAAAAGAATTCTATTCTTGATAAATAAGAGGAATTTTGTGTTCAACTCTGGGTGTCAGAAAAGGGCAAGCAAGATGTTGAAGATCCTTGTGTTTATTACATAGAGCCATCAGTTTAAGGAACTAAAGGTATTTGATCAGTAGAAAAGAAAATTTAATGTCTAGACAGACATTATTCTAGAGAAATTTGAAAATAGATATGATATTGTTATCTGAATGGGGATCAATGAGTGGTAGGACCTAATTTTAACCCTTCAGGATCCTAAAAAGAAGAGAAAAGAAATAGTATATTCCAAGGATGGATAGGAAAAGGCATAGTGAGTTTGGACAATGCTTAGTAGGTCACTTTGCCTGAAACACAGAGCATGGGGCAAATAATATGAAATGAGATGACAAAGATAGATTTTAAAGGCCAAACTGGGAAAATTGTGTGGTCCTAGAGACTACTGGGAACAACTGGCAGGTTTTGAACACTTTGAAAATAGGTTGTGAATGAGCAGACAACAAAAAAAGAACCTGACCCTAAAAAAATTACTATGGTGACAAGGAAGATCAAGACACAAACCAAGAAGAAAACAGTTAACTCAAAGTAGCTTTATGCAAAGCCTCAAAAAAAAAAAAAAAGTGAATTGATCACAGACCCAAAAAGAATTCCAAAAAGTTACAAAAAAGCTTTTAAAAATCAAATTAGAGAGGTTGAGAGGAAAAACTGGGAAAAAATGAGAATGACACAAGAAAATCATGAAAAGAGAATCAACAGTTTGGTAATGGGGCACACAAAAAGAGAAATCTTTTAAAAGCAAAATTAGCCAAATGGGAAAAAGGTGCACTGAAGGAAATAATTGCCTAAAAATTGGAACTGGATAAAGGGAAGCTAGTGACTAGATAAAATGTCAAAAATAATAAAGTAAAATTAGAAGAATTAAAAAACAGAAGAAAATGTGAAATATTTTGTTAGAAAAACAACTGACTTGAAAAGCAGATTTGAGGAGAGCTAATTTTAGAATTGTTGGATGATGGAAAGCCATGATTTAAAAAAAAAAAAGAGCCTAGACATCTTATTTCAAGAAACTATCAAAGAAAACTAGAATGGTTATCCTAGAATGAATATAAAATAGAAATTGAAAGAATTCACTTATCATTTTCAGAAAGCAATTCCAAAATGAAAACTCCCAGGAATATTATTACTAAATTGCAGAGCTTCCAAGTCAAACAGAAAATATTGCAAACAGTCAGAAAAAAGCAATTCAGATATCATGGAGCCATAGTTAGGAATGTGAACATAAGATTTAGCAGCTTCTACATTAAAAGAATGAAAAGCTTAAAATATGATATTCTAGAAGGCAAACAAGCTAGGATTACAACCAGGAATCACTTTCCTAGTAAAATGAACAAAAATACTTATTCAATGAAGTAGATGACTTTCGAGTATTCCTGATGAAAATACCAGAGCTCAATAGAAAAATTGACTTTTAAATACAAGATTCAAGAAAAGTATTTTGACAAGCCATTCTCCAGTTGATAAATGGTCAAAGGATATGAATAGACAATTTTCAGATGATGAAATTGAAACTATTTCTACTCATTTGAAAGAGTGTTCCAAATCACTACTGATCAGAGAAATGCAAATTAAGACAACTCTGAGATACACTACATACCTGTCAGATTGGCAAAGATGACAGGAAAAAATAATGATGAATGTTGGAGAGGATATGGAAAAACTGAGACACTGATGCATTGTTGGTGGAGTTGTGAACAAAGCCAACCATTCTGGAGAGCAATCTGGAATTATGCCCAAAAAGTTATCAAACTGTGCATACCCTTTGATCCAGCAGTGTTACTATTGGGCTTATATCCCAAGGAGATACTAAAAAGGGGAAAGGGACCAGTATGTGCCAAAATGTTTGTGGCAGCCCTTTTTGTAGTGGCTAGAAACTGGAAAATGAATGGATGCTCATCAATTGGAGAATGATTGGGTAAATTGTGGTATATGAATGTTATAGAATATTATTGTTCTGTAAGAAATGATCAGCAGGATGAATACAGAGAGGCTTGGAAAGACTTACATAAACTGATGCTGAGTGAAATGAGCAGAACCAGGAGATCATTATACACTTCAACAGCAATACTGTATGAGGATGTATTCTGATGGAAGTGGATTTCTTCCGACAAAGAGAAGTCCTAATTCAGTTCCAATTGATCAATAATGGATAGAATCAGCTACACCCAGAGAAGGAACACTGGGAAATGAGTGTGAACTGTTTGCATTTTTGTTTTTCTTCCCAGGTTATTTTTACCTTCTGGATTCAATTCTTCTTGTGCAATGAGAGAACTGTACAGTTCTGCACACATATATTGTATCTAGGATATATTATATCATCTTTAACATGCATAGGACTGCCTGCCATCTAGGGGAGGGGGTGGAGGGAAGGAAGGGAAAAGTTGGAACCAAAGTGAGTGCAAGGGATAATGTAAAAAATTACCCATGCATATGTTCTGTCAACAAAAAGTTATAATGATAAAAATAAATAAAATAAAATAAAATTTAAAAAAAGAAAAGTATTTTGAAATAGTAACCATAGGGGCAGCTAGATGACACACTAGATAGAGTACCAGCCCTGAAGTCAGGAAGACCTGAGTTCAAATCAGGCCTCAGACACTTAATACTTCCTAGCTGTGTGACCCTGGGTAAGTCACTTAACCTTAATTGCCTCAGCAAAAAAAAAAAAAAGAAAAATAATAAGGGATTCAAAAGGGTTTAGCCCTTCCTAAATGGAAAAATGATACTTGTAACTAAAAGGAACTTTATAATTTTTAGGACAATAAGAAGCAGTATAAATGAAAAGAATGGTTGTGAGTAGACTGATGGAATGGTTTCAAAAGAATTGGGGGGTAAGAGAGGGTGCACTGGAAGAAGGGGGAAAGAAGAGGCATATAGAAGAGGTACAAAAGGAAGAGTTTTAACAGAGGAAAGGAAGATGGTGATGGTGGGCAAGGCTTGAACATTACTGTCATCAGAATTGTGCCAAAGAAGGAATAACATACACAATCGGTTGAGAATAGAAATCTATCTTATCCTATAGGGAATAAGGAGGAGAAACAACAGAAATGAATATGGGGAGCTGATAGAAAGAAGGGCAAATTTGGGAAGGTGATGGATAGAAGCAAAACACCTTTGAGGGGGGACAGGATGAAAGGAGAGAAAGAAAAAGATAAACAAAGGAAAATGGGATGGAAAAAAATACATAATAATTAAAACAGTAAATGTGAATGGAATGAATTTGCCCATAAAATGGAAGCAGATAACAGAGTGAATTTTTAGATTTGGCAATATGTTGTTTACAAGAAACACACTTAAAACAGAGAAAAACACATAGAATAAAGAGGTTAGAAGTAGAATCTAATATGCTTCAGCTGAAGTTAAAAAAAAACTGGAGTAGAAATCACAATGTCAAAGTAAAAGCAAAAATAGATCTAATTAGAAGTGATAAGCAGAGAAACTACATTTTGCTAAAATGTATCACAGACAATGAAGGAATATCAATACTGAATATATATGTACCAAATTGTATAGCTTCCAAATTCTTAAAGGAAAAGTTAAATGAGTTATAGGAGGAAATAGACAATAAAACTATACTAGTGGGTGATCTCAAATTTCCTTTCTCAGAACTAAATAATGGAACACAAGGTTTTGCAAGGGTGAATGGTGAAAATTATTTATGCATATGGGTTTTGTTTTTGTTTTTTTTGCTGAGGCAATTAGAGTTAAATGACTTGCCCTGGGTCATGCAGCTAGGAAGTATTAAATGTCTGAGGATGGATTTCAACTCAGGTCCTCCTGACTTCAGAGCTGGTTCTCTATCCACTGTGCCATCTAGCTGCCCCATTTGCATATGTTTTGAAAATAAAAAGCTTTAATAATAATAATAAAATAATAAATAAATAAGAATGAAAGAAGTTAAGGAAATGAAAAGAATTTTAGACATAGACCTAGAAGAATGAATGGGAATAGAAAGGAATATACTTCTCAGTGGTATATGGAACCTACATAAAAACTGATTATGTAATGAGACATAAAAACCTCATAACTAAATGCAAAGAAGCAGAGTATTCAATGAATCCTTTTTAGATCATAATACAACAAAAATTACATTTAACAAAAGAATATGGAAACATAAATTAAAAATTAATTGGAAATTAAATAATCTAATCCTACAGAATAAGTGGCTAAACAGACAAATCATAGAAATAAACAATAATTGTATTGAAGAGAATGGCAACAATTTGTGAAAATGTGCCAAAATTTGTGGGATGTAGCCAAAGCAGTACTTAAGAAAAAATTCTATCTCTAAATGCTAACATAAATAAAATAGAGAAAGAGCAAATCGATGAATTGAGCATGCAACTAAAAAAAACTGGGAAAGGAATAAATTAAAATCCCCAATTAAACACCGAATTGAAAATCCTACAAATATAGGGAAAATAAATAAAACTGAAAATAAGAAAACCATTGAATTAATAAATAAAACTAGAAGCTGGTTCTATAATGAAAAAACACAATAAAATAGATAAACTATTGACTAATTTGATTTTAAAAAGAAAGGAGGAAACCAAGTTGCCAACATCAAAAATTAAAAGAGGGCATTTACCACAATGGAGATGAAATTAAATCAATTTCAAATCAATAATATGATAGTAAATATAATAATCTAAGTGAAATGGATGAATATTTTTCAAAAACATAAATTGCTCAATGACCAGAAGAGGAAATATATTATTTAAATAACTCTATCTTAGAAAAAAAAAAAGAAATTGAACAAGCCATCAATACACTGTCTAAGAAAAAATTCCCAAAATTGGTAGATGCAGAAATGAATTCTCCTAAACATTTAAAAAAATTTAATTCGAAAACTACATAAACCATATGGAAAAAATATGCCAAGAAAAAGTCCTACCAAATCCCTTTTATGACACAAATATGCTGCTGATACCTAATCCTAAAAAAGCAAAAACTCAAAACTACAGATCAATTTTCCTAATGAATATTGATAAAAAATTTTAAACTAGCAAGGATACTGCAGTTATATATCACAAAGATCATGCACTTTAATCAGGTGAGATTTACACCAGGAATGCAGAGCTGGTTCAATATTAGGAAAATTATCCACATAAAAGACCATATTAATAATAAAATCAACAAAAATCCCAGGATTATCACTATAGATACAGGAAATCTGTATCTATATAACATTCATTCTTAATTTTAAAAATGATAAGCATAAGACTACTTCCTTAAAATTATAAGTAATATCTTTCTAAAACCATCTACAAGCATTATCTGTAATAGGGATAAGCTAGAAACTATTCCTGTAAGATTAAGGGTAAAGCAAGGATGCCCATAATAACTACTATTATTCAATTTATACTAAAAATATTAGCAATAGCAATAAGAGAAGAAAAAGAAACTGAAAGAATTAGAAGAGGCAATGAAGAAACAAAACTATCAATCTTTGCAGATGATATGATATTATACTTTAAGAACTGGCTAAAAAAAACTAGTTGAAATAATCAACTACCTTAGCAAAATTGCAAGATATAGAAGAAATTTACATAAATCATCAGTATCCCTATATATCACCAACAAAGTCCAGCAGCAAAAAGGAAGAAGAGAAATTTCATTTAAAACCATCGCAGATGATATGTAATACTGTGGATTCTACCTGCCAAGACAAACCCAGGAGCTTCATGAACACAATTATAAACTAGTTTTCACATAAATAAAGTCAGATTTAAACAATTGAAAAGAATATTAATTGCTCATAGGTAAGCCAAGTCAACATAATAAAAATGACAATCCTACCTAAATTAAATTACTTTTTTGGTGCCATACCAATCAAACTACCAAAAATATTTTATGGAACAAGAGAAAATTATCAACAAAACTAATCTGGAAGAAAAAAGTTCAAGAATATCAAGGGAATTGGTGGGGGGAAATGTGAATACAGCATTACAGAAAGGTAATCATCAAAACAATCTCATAGCACACCAAGATCTTCTAGGCTTCACTCTCAAAATCTATTCAAGTTCATACTCATCATTTGTGTGATGCTATCTTTTTAAAAAAAAATAATAGTTTTTCATTTTTCCAAATACATGCAAAGATAGTTTTAATCATTTATCTTTGCAAAACTTGTGTTCCAAATTTTTCTCCCTCTCCCCTTCCTTATACAGCAAGCAATCTGATATAGGTTAAACATGTGCAATTCTACTAAACATATTTCCATATTCATAATGCTATGCAAGAAATATCAGATCAAAATGCAAAAAAAAATATGAGAAAGAAAAACGAACAAGTAAACAACAACCAAAAAAGTGAAAATATGATGCTTTGCTCCATATTCAGTCTCCATATTTCTCTTTCTGTTTGTGGATGACTCTTTCCATCACAAGTTTACTGAAATTGCCTTGATCACCTCATTGTTGAAAAGAGCCAAGTCCATCACAGTTGAGCATCACATAATCTTCTTGTTGCTGTGTACAATGTTCTCTTGGTTCTGCTCACTTCACTTAGTATTAGTTAGAGGATTATCAATGTCGTCCTCTGCCATGCCCCTTTCCTTTTGTCTTCACTCTTTCCCAATATCAGAATCTTTTCCAGCAAGTCCCATCTTCTTGTTATGTGACCAAAGTATTTAAGCTTCAGAATCAGTATTTTTACCTTCCAGAGGAGAATCTGAATTATTTTCTTTAAGTAGTGACTGATTTGACCTCCTTGTTAGCAAGGTAATGTCTCTAATTTTTAGTAATGGCCAGAGTTGCCATTGTTTTCCTTCTAAGGAGTGAGTATATTTTAATTTCATGACAGCAATTACTTTCTACTTTCTGATCTTTGAGCCCCAAAATATAAAATGTGACTGTTTCCATTTCTTCTGCCCCTGTTTGCCAAGAAATGATGAGAAAAGTTGTCAAGATCTTAGTTTTTTTTTGACAAGCTTTAAGCCAATTTTTATACTCTTCTCTTTCATCTTCATCAAGGGAGTATTACAGGTTATAAAATTAATCCTTTTGAATACATTAAATTAAAAAGGATTTGCATAAACAAAATGAATGCAGCCAAGATTAGAAAGAAAACAGAAATTTGGGGATAGGAGATTTACAGCAAGTTTTCCTGATAAAGACGTCATTTCTCAAAACATGGAAACAAGTCAGATTGTTAAAAATATGAGTTATTCCCCAATTGATTAATGGTTAAAGCATAGGAATAGGCAGTTTTCAGAAGAAAAAAAAAAACTATCCATAATCACATGAAAAAAAATGTTCCAAATCACTATGGATTAGAGAAATGCAAATTAAAACACCCCTGAGGTACCATCTCATGCCTATCAGATTGACTAATGTGACAGAAAAGAACTATGATAAGTATTAGAAGGAACATAGAAAAATTGAAACATTGATACAGTTGGTGAAATTGTGACGTGATCCAACCATTCTGCAGAACAATTTGGAACTATGTCCAAAGGACTAAAAACTGTTCATTCTTTTTGACCCAACAACAGCCCAAAGAGATAAAATAAAAATGGGCCAGTTTGCACAAGAAGTATAAACTTTAAAGCAGCTCTTTGTATGGTGGCAAAGAATTGGAAATTAAGGGGATGTCCATCAATTGGGAAATAGCTAAGCAAGCAATAGTATATGATTATGATGGAGTACTGTAAGAGATGATTTCTTAAAAACCTGAAAAGACTTAAATGAACTGGTGCAGAGTGAAATGAGGAGAACCAGGAAAACATCGTACATAATAACATCAATATTATAAAATGATCAACTGTTATCAGCAACACAATGATCCAAGTCTTATGATGAAAATGCTATCTACCTCCAAGGAAAGAACTAATGGAGTCTGAATACAGATTTTTAAAATGCATAAAATTATTTTTCTTGGTGTTTTTTTAGGGGGAATCTTTTCTTTTGCAACATGGCTACTGTTGAAATACATTTTGCATAACTGCACATGTATAATTGATATCTAATTGCTTGCCATTTCAGGAAGGGATGAGAGGAAGAGAAGAAAAACAAGTTATCAACAACCATTTGAGAAAAAATGCTCCAAATTACAAAAGCAGACAGACATGCTCATTAAAATAACTGGTATTCTAAACCTCAGATCCATTAGATTATCAAAAATGACCCCAAAAAGGAAAATACTAATTTTAAAGGGGTTCTGGGAGGGAAAACACTCACATAAACACACACACACACACACACACGCTAATACACTGCTGTGGAACCATGAATTGATCTAATCTTTTTGGAAATCAATTTGGTGCTATACCCCCAAAGCCACTAAACTGTAAAGATTTATTTATCCATCAATACTACTACCCCGCATATTACTCCAAAAAGATTTTTAAAAGAGAAAATCAATATATAGGCACAAAAATATTTATACCTTTTGTAGAAAGAACTGAAAAAATAATGAATATCTATCAATTGGAGAAAGCTGAAAAAAATATGTGTGTGAATATAATAGAATATTATGTTATCTTAAATGGCAAAGGGGATTCAGAGAATCCTAATAGAATTTGTGTGAACTGATTCAATTGAGAGAATACAATCCTTGGTGTCCCCATATTTTAGCCCCAAACCTGGGTCACTTTTCATGAGGTGCTACCTATCCTATTCTTCTACCATAAATGGGAGAGATAATGCTGCTTTCCTCTCACCCCCGGGGGACCCACTTTCAGAATCTTCTACATTGTCAGGCTTCCTTAATGACAACACTACTATCTTGTAGTCTCCCATAACCTTCTCCAGGACAAATAAGTAGCTCTGGCCTCCTGACCTAACTTTCATATTTCTATCTTTTCCTATCTGCTGTGAAGTGGGCCTCCTTGAATCTTACATCATCTCCTTGAGGCTGAAGCTCAAGGAAGGACTATTTAATCTTGTGTTTCCTTCAATGAACTTTACTCTGAACACTTGAACTCTGCCTGAACTCATTATTTAATCCTTAGCATGCTTCTATTCCCTTGTATTCACCTCAACTTAGTGATCCTGAACCCCAAGTATTACAAGTACAAACTTCTTTTTCCATCTTCAACTTGATACTCTCTTAGAGCAATCTATTAGTCTTAACCTCTCTACAACATCCCTCTCCAGATATTCCTATACCATCTACTGTGCCCTGTGGGATGTCTATTCCATAATTAACAAATTGCTTTCATCTAAAATTTTTGTCTTACTTCCTTTATCTTCTGCCCCTCACTGAGATCTGTACTCCAGATTATACCCTTTCCATTATCACCACATTTTTCTTTTATCTCCCAAATCATATGAATGATTCCAAGTATTCCTTGTTCTACATTGCCATTTCTAGAACCTCCCTCAAAACATCATTATTAAGTAACTCTTTTCTTTTGAGGGGAGTTAACATCTAAGTACAGTTTTGAGAAGGAGAATATAACATTATCTAAATTCATCATTCAATCCAAATCCTGAAAACTATTATCTCTATATCTTTAGTACATTGTCATTCCCCTACTTCCCTTCTCTCCCCTTAATGAGTTAAGTGCTCACAATCTTTCTTCATCCTATAACCCACCTGCCCTTATATTAAGAGATGCTTGCTGATACTTCCTCAACTATTCTAAATCTTCAATTCCTAAATCTTCTCAATACTTAAGTATTTCATTTCCATATTCATAAATTCAAAAATTACTTGATCAAGTCATAATATTTTTTCTCATTTCCTGTGCCTCATAACTATAATTCTATTCTTCATATTTACCATGATCTTTTCTCTTCTTCCCTTAATTTTCACCCAGACCATCATCACCAAACTGATTACATAATTCTTCCTTACATATAGTTATCTCATATCTCATAGTAGAAAACTAAGACTATTCCCCAATAGGTCATTATCCTTTCCTCCTCATTTGATCATATTATCAAAAGGAGGCAGCAAATCCTCTTCATTACATTCCCATTGCTAATTTTCTTATATCTCTTCTCTTCTTCATAGCTAAATTCCTTGAGAAAGCCATCTGCAATCAGTGTCTCCACTTCTCTCATTTTTCCATACCCTCGGCAACCTGGCTTCTGATCTCATGATTCAACTGAAGTCACCAGTGGTCTAAGAATTAACAACTGTGATGGTCTTTGCTCAATCTTGTTTCTCCTTGACCTCTATGAAGCATTTGACAATGTCTATCATTTCTTCATAGCAGGACTGTACCCCAGTATCGAAATATTCTATTTTCTCATTTCTTTCTCTTAGTTTTACTCTTTCCTTCAAGATTCAGTTCAACTGGAAACAACATCGATACCCATTTATTGGAGACAGGCCAAACAAATTGTGGTTCTGTAAAAAATGACAAAATGATGAATTCAAGGAAATGTGGAAAATTTTATATTAACTAATGCAAAAGTAAGTATTCCAGAGCTAAGGAAAAAACATATACAATGATTGGAATAATGTAAATGGAAAATCCTAACAACAAAGCAAGCCCTCAAAAGTGAATGTTGCAAAATTACAAAAATAAGCTAGCTTCAAAAGAAGAATTATGAGAAAACACACCTCCATCTCCTTTACAAAAGTGGGAGTCAAGTTAAAAAACATTGTATTTATTTTCAGGATTTTTTTCAATTTTAGTTTTACTAATTCTTTTTCCTCTTTTTAAGAAAATTCTTTGTTATATGGAATGACTCTCTGAAAGGGGGAACAGGGAAGAATGTTGGAATTTTAACAATGTAAAACCAAAAGATAACAATAAAAATGCATTAATTTTTTAAAAGAATGTTTTTTGCAAATCTAATCAAAAAGATTTTAAATTTGAATGAAGGAAAAAGGGGGAAATATTCACAGAGAGCAAATGACATGGACACTAGATTTTTGGAAAACATTGGAATGTATGCTCCTTTGGAAGAGGAACTATGAAGGATGGGAAGAGGATTGCCTTCCTTTGAATCATTAGCTCTTAGCACAATGCCTGGAACATAATGACTATTTGCTAAATGCTTGATGACTAACTTGCGGAATTTACAAAATGGCTATGACATTATAAAGAAAAATCATTTCAAAAGATTTAAGAACTCTGATTCCTCAGGCCCTTTCTGGCATCTCAGGTTAGAGAGTTAGGGAACTCAGAGCCCCTAACTATCTAAGCCCAAGTATTCTGCAACACTATTATGGCTGTCGCTATTCTAGTCACTACCTACTTCTGGTGTCCAGGGTTTCTAAGGTCCACATCCTAGGGCTTTATGAAGGAAGTCTTATGAACTTCCTGCTTTTAGATACAGAATGTTACTAGCTATATGTGTCCTTAGACATCTGTTGTGATTCTTAGAGGCTACTCTGCCCTGACATTGACCTTTCGAGTTAAATAATAGTTTTCTACTTCCCTTCTAATCTTGTCTATTGCAATAACCTTCTGTGTGGACTCCCTGCCTCAAATTTCTCCCCTCTCTAATCCATCTTCCATTCAGCTGTCAGACTGATCTTCCTAAAACACATATCTATTTATATCATACTTCCCCTCCACTCAATAAAATCCAGGACCAAATATTAAATCCTATGTTTTATTTTTAAAGTTTTCTATTACTTGGCCTCTTTCTACTTTTCCAGTCTTCTTACACCTTACTCTCCATTCATGACCTCAGATCTAGTGAGTGACATTGATCTCCTCTCTGTTCCTTGAACAGTTCATCTCCCAACTCCAGTATTTTCATTGGCTATTCTCCATGCCTATAATATTCTCCCTTCTCATCTCTACCTCTTATTTCCCTGGTTCCTTTCAAATCTTAACCAAAGTCCTACCTTGTGCATAGGCCTTAATGTTATTGCCTTCCATCTGAGATCAGCCTTGATTTATCATATATGAAGCCATGTTAGCTCTTTGTGACCTCTACTTCCTCTTCTAGATGTTGACTATCTCTTTAATAAAACACTCTAATTTTACTATGAATGCCCTACATTTGGTGGATTCCATCCTCCTATGTTTTTAGAAGATAAGAATATTTGCTCTTCCTTCCCCTACCATCTTTCCCATTTTGCATTGTCTTTCAAAAATTATTCACTTCTTCCCAAAATACATGTCTGAATTTGAGACAGCCATATTCCTACTCATATTGCGGGGTTTGTCTTGGCAAGGAGAATGACTTTTGTTGTTCATTAATTTTCAACTCCCTTTTGGGATTTTCTTTGAAAAGATATTGGAGTGGTTTACCATTCCTTCTCCAACTCATTTTACAGATGAGGAAACTAAAGCAAACAGGGTTAAGTAACTTGCCCAGGATCACACAGCTACGCAGAGATGAAGGACAAGATAGTGTAGAAAGTGATATGAGTGATATCTGAGTGATATGAGATGAGGAGGCAAGAAGAAGCTCTAATTCAAAATCTTCAATTTTTTTCAATTAAATGTGTCAAGATTCTCAGCTGAAGAAAGTGGACAATGGTGGGGGTTTGGTTACAGATGAAAAGTTTAGAAAAGCCACTTTGCTACAGTGAGGGCTCAGTTCAGATAATTATTTTTTTTTTCTGATGAGAATAAGGTTTACTTACCCATCTCCTCCTCCTCCTCTTCCCCTCCACTGTAAAAATTTTTCTTGCCTCTTTTTTTGTGGCAGATAATTTGAAGTATTCTACTTCTCCCTTTCCCTTTCTCCCAGTACATTCCTCTCTCACCTCTTAATTCCATCAATTTTTTTAAAAAAAGATATTCTCCCCTTTAAAAAAAGATAATTTAAAAATATACCTCTGCCCTCTGTCTACATGTAATCTTTCTAATTGCCATAATAATGAGAAAGTTCTAATAGGTTACAAGTATCATCCTTCCATGTAAAAAATTTTCTTGCCTCTTTTTTTATGGCAGATAATTTGAGGCATTCTACTTCTCCCTTTCCCTTTCTCCCAGTACATTCCTTTCTCACCTCTTAATTTCATCAATTTTTTTTTAAAAAGATATTCTCCTCTTTAAAAAAAGATATTTAAAAAATATACTTCTGCCCTCTGTCTACATGTACTCTTTCTAATTGCCATAATAATGAGAAAGTTCTAATGAGTTACAAGTATCATCCTTCCATGTAGAAATGTAAACAGATAAACCTTATCAAGTCCCTTATATTACTTTCCTGATCACCTCCTTATGCTTCTCCAGAGTCCTGTATTTGAAAGTCAAATTTTCCATTCAGCTCTGGTCTTTTCATCATGAATGCTTGAAAATTCTCTGTTTCATTTTCCTCTGGAGGATTATACTGTTTTGCTGAGTAGGTGATTCTAGTGTAATCCTAGTTCCATTGCTCTCTGGAATATCATTTTCTGGAGCCCTCCAGTTCTTTAATGTAGAAGCTGCTAAATCTTATGTTATCCCCACTGTGGTGCCACAATTCTTGAATTGTTTCTTTCTGAATGCTTGCGATATTTTCTCCTTGACCTGGACGTTTTGGAATTTGGCTATAATATTCCTGGGTGTTTTCATTTTGGGATCTCTTCCAGCAGATGATCAGTGGATTCTTTCAATTTCTATTTTACTCTCTGGTTCTAGAATATCAGAATGGTTTTCCTTGTTAATTTCTTGAAAGATGATATACAGGTTCTTTTTTTGATCATGACTTTCAGGTAGATCAATAATTTTAAAATTATCTCTCCCAGATCTATTTTTCAGGTCAGTTGTTTTTTTCAATGAGATATTTCACATTTTTTCTATTTTTTCTTTTTTTGGTTTTGCTTTATTGTACCTTGATTTCTCATAGAGTCATTAGTTTCCATTTGCTCAATTCTTTTTTTAAGGGATTATTTTTCTCAATGAGCTTTTAAGTATCTCCTTTCCACATTAAGTAATTTTACTTTTTCAGGCATTCTTCTCCTCATTAGCTTTTTATATTTCCTTTTGCACCACTCTCAATTCTTTCTCTAACTTTTCCTTTATCTCTCTTACTTGATTTTCAAAATCCCTTTTGAGTTCTTCCATGGCCTGAGCCCGGTTCTTATTTTTTTGGAGGCTTTGAATGCAGGAATTTTGACTTTGTTATCATCTTTTGAGTGTGTGTTTTGATCTTTCTTGTCACTATAATAACTTTCTTTTTTTAATAAAGCTTTTCATTTTCAAAACAAGGGCTTAAACATATTTGTCATGTTATGCAAGAAAAATCAGAACAAAAAGGGAAAAATCATGAGAAAGAAAAAAGCAAACAAACAAAACAAAAGATCAAAATGATATGCTTTGATCTAAATTGAGTCTCTATGGTTCTCTTTCTCTAGATGACAGATAGCATTTTCCATTGGAATTGTATCACTGTATTGCTAAGAAGAGCTAACTGTCAAAGTTGATCATCACACAATCTTATGTTCTCCTGGTCACTTCTGCTCACTTCACTCAACACCAGTTCATACAAGTTTTCCAGGCTTTATTAAAATCAGCCTGTTCATCATTTCTTATAGAACAATAATATTCCATTATGTTCATATACCATAACTTCTTCAGCCATTCCCCAATTGATGGGCATCTACTAAATGAGAAAATAATAGAAAAGTGCCTACACATAATAAGCATTATAGAAATATTCATCATTGTAATTTTTCTGAAAGTGACCTTTTTTTTTTTACCCAAATTCAATCCTCAGAGAGCTTTAGACTCACTCCCTCCATCTTCACCTCTTAATAGGATCTACTCTAGAAAAACATTCAACATACAAAGTAAATTTCTTACATAGGACAGACATTTATTTCTTCCACCACAAAATAAATGCTTGAAATACAAAAGACCAACAAACTTACAATAACAAACACTTAAAACGTGAAACATTTTGGGGAAATGAACAGATAGTTCATCTTTACTTGAACTTGTACTAACTGCACAACTCACCAGCTCAAATCTCCTGGCAAGCCAGGGCACAGTTTAGGTTGTCTTAGTCTTTTTAATTGTATTCTATTCCTGATGATTTCTTCTGATCACGGTGCATTTTTTCCTTCAAAAAGTAGTGTAACTGCAGGAAGTAACTCTCACTGGGCAACCAACATCAACTGGGGAACTCGACCTCTAGAAGTCCAGTTTCTAGAGGAAATGTACATTTTCAAGATGGCTGTTTGGTGACCATGGCTCACTAAAGAAATGAAACAGAAGTAGCAGCCAAGGCCCTGAGATTCAGCCTCAGACTGGCCTAACCTAGAATATGTCCTTGAGGCTGTGTGCGTGCGTGTGTGTGTGTGTGTGTGTGTGCATGAATATATTCATACACACAAATCTTTGTTGGAAGTCTCTTCATTGGAAGTCCAAAGGAGTATAGGCAAAGTTCCAAACAACAAATCTAAAAGAAAGGAAAAGAAAAGAAGTTGTTTCTCTTCAGATTCTCTTAGAATTGACTTAATTATTATTTATTTTTTTGGTAAGGAAAGTTGGATTAAGTGACCTACCCAGGGTCATACAAAACATTAAGTGTCTGAGGCTAGACTTGAATTCAGGTCTTCCTGACTTCAGAACTGGTACTCTATCCACTGCACCTTTTGTTTGTTTGATTTTTTTTCTTGCAATTGACTTTAAAAAAGTCTTCCTACCTCAGTTGCTAGTCTTATTCAATACATTCCCTAGTCATGGGAACAAATCAGGAACAACCTGAAGATGCTGCTTATACCCATAATTTTACAAGAGTACAAAGTATGTGGTTCACAGGAAGGTTATAGGGTGCACGTTTAGCCTTCCTTGCTATATTTCTGACTTTCTGGATTCCATTCTCTCCTCCAATCTTACTGGTTCCCTGCCTTAGCTCCCTTTTATATACCTTGAGGGCAAGAACTATTTTAGAAGGTTTTTTAGTTTAGGTTTATTGTTTGTTTTGTTGTTTTATTTATATCCTCAATGATTAGCATAATTTCTGTCATATGGTAAGCATTTAATAAATGCTTGCTGCTTTGCATTGCCTTAACTCTATCACTCCTGCCACATAAGAGTTTGAATTAAGAAACATGTGGATGTTAGATGCATTCTGCTTCACTCCAAAGGATAGGAACAATGAATAGGAACTAGAAAGACATAAGTTCAAGTCTGAGAGAAAAAGAAAAAACAACTTCCTAAACATTAAAGGTCTCCAGAAGTGGAATGTACTGACTCAAGAAGTACTGATTTGTCTGTTACTAAAGATCATTTAGTACAGACTAAATGATCACTTGCTGGAGATACTTCAGAAGGAATTCTACTCCAGGTAAGGGTTAAAAATGTGAAAATGACTCTGGGCATCTGAGTGGATCATCAACTAAATGAGTCAGTAGTATGTTATGGCATCCAACAAAGCTAATGAAATACTAGGCCACAGTAATAATAATTAATAATGATAGCTAGAATTTATATAGCACCAAATATGTACTAGGCACTGTGCTAAGTACTTACCTCATTTAATCTTCACAACAACCCTAGGAGGGAGGTGCTATAGTTATCCCCATTTTACAGATGAGAAAATTGAGGCCAAAAAAAAAAGGATTAAATGACTTGCCCACAGTCACACACCCAGTTAGTATCTGAAGTCACACTTGAATTCAGAAAAGGCCCAGTGCACTGCACCACCTATCTATCTAGAAGAATAATGTATCTAGAGCAAAGCTTTCTAAATTTTGGATCACAACTCCATATAGGTCCATAAATGAACGTGGGAATCATGAAAAGTTTGGCGATAATAAAAGATTTCTGAATGCAACAACCAAAAGTTAATTTAAAATCAAACACGTAATGAACATGGTATTTCTGGCAGCACTTGCCTGCATTTCCTTGAGTGACTAGTACTGTTTTGGTTCTGAACACACACACAAAAGAAAGAAGACACAAAGTTATGCAACTTTGCAATGCACATGCACAAACATGCCAGAAATACCGTGGCTGAGATTCGAGATGGGGGTCATGTAAAAATTTCTCAGGGGTTATGAGAGAAAAAAGGTATAAGAAGCCTTGTAGAATAAGGGGTTGAGAGTTCCTCTGTACTCTCTGCCCTGGTTAGATAACATCTGGAATTGGTAGTTCCAATTGCCACATTTTAGAAAGAATGTTGACAAGTGTAAGTACAATCCAGGGAAAAGTGACCAGGTAAAGAACCTCAAGACCATGCCATATAAAGATTGAATAAAAGAACTGAGGATGTTTAACCTGGAGAATGGACAATTTAGAGGAAACATTTGAGAGCTATTTTCAAGCATTTAAAGGCTATGACTGAGGGACTCAAGTTGCTCTACTTGAAATAGAAGGTAGGATTGGAAAAATGGGTCAAATTCAAAATGAATTAAATTAAAATCTAATAAATGTTTATTATGCATTACATTCAAAGTATTTCTTAGTAATTAGAACTGTTCAAAAGTAGACTGGGTTGATTTAGGGATAAGAGAACACTGGAGTCCTAGCTCAAACCAGACCAATCAACCACCATACATTTACTAAATGCCTACAATGTTTCAGGCTCTGTGCTAGGCATCGGGGATACAAAATAATAAATAATAAAATGTCAGTTACAGTCTATGGAGAAACAATACATATAGTCACAAATAAATGAAAAACATATATAATGTAACTACATAGAATGAGGGGATGAAATACTAACAAAGCTGCATGTAAAGGGTGGCATAGGAAGCTCAGATTTAAAGGGAGCTAGAAATTCTAAGAAGTAAAAACGAAGAGGGAGTACATTCCAAGCATAGGAGAAAGCCTGGTAGACTGCAAATAGACTGTTGTATATGAGAAGCAAAAAAAAACACTACAGTTATCCTTTCCACATTGGGTTAGGAGCATGGCACCCCCCATCTGGTCCCAAAATCTGGAAAGTTCCTGTAAAATTTTTTGGCCCTCCTTTTGTATCAAAAAATAATTCTGAATTTTTTTCCTTTTTCTTTTATGAAGTGTCTATAATACCTTATTATAAAATTTGGGTTAACTATTTGGTCATAAGCTATATATAGGTCAATGTTAAGTATAAATATTAATTAGCCTTCCTGTATTGTCTGCTGGCTTTTGGGTCCTTTTCACAAACTTTTAATTTTTTTAAAAAATATAAGTTTTTTGAGGATTCTAGGTATATTAAACCACAATAGGCAAAGTCTCAAGTAGAAAAGTTAACTATAGTTGAGCTACAAAGTTAGAAAAGACTAATCTTGTTTAATTCAACTGGCAAAGAAGGCTGGAGCCAGATTGGGAATTTAAATGTCAATTGGAGGGTTTGGTCCTAGAGGTAATAAAAGTCATTGGAGTTCATTTAAGTACAAAAGAAATGACAAGGTTGGACAGATGTTAGCTCTAGAAAAAAGCCCTGAGTCTCACCCTTTGATTTGATGTTTTTCCTGAGAATAACTGAAACTCAAATAAATTAATTCATGGGGGGGAGGGGGGGAGAGCTTTATTAAGGGCTTACCTTGTGCAAAGCAATGTGTTTAGTGCTGCGGCTATAAATAGAAAAGAAAGGTGGAAATATCGAATGTTCTCAGGGAGCAACGGTAAAGCAGATGGGAATGCTTCTTTTTCCCCAAGCAAGAGATGTGCATAAAAAGCAGCCTGTCATAGCAGTTGCTTCACTTTAGTTTCTTGCAAAAAAAAGTTTAATCTGGGCCAGTCTGATAAGGACAATATTGACTTTGAGTCAATCATCAATTTGAAGGAATGACACAAACAGCTTCATGTTGTGAGAACAGGGATGGCTAAACTGAGCTTAAGTGACTGACTCCAAATATCTGGAAACATGGCATAGGAAAGTTTTTTCTTGGGCAACTTCATCATCATTTCCACCGTATGGAAAGAAATAAGGATGTAAGCACTTGGAGAGAATATTTGAAGGGGAAAAAAAGTGGGATTTTCTAATAATTGTGTGTATGTCTTATTTCCAGTCCCATTGGAAAAACTGAGAAAAACCTCTAGGGTGGGGAAGTGTTTCCAATACCACATTTCTTTGTGTTTTTCCCCACCTCAAGTCCTTAATGGAAAGCCTGAGGCATCCAGTTGTAACTGCATAATGGAAGGAAAAGGGAAGAAAAAGATGGGTGGATAAATCCACCTGAATTACCTTGACTCTTGAAATGATCCCATATCCTTTCAAACCAACTTTACACTTATTGGTCCAATTGGCATGAATTAATTCAGTGTGACCAAATGGTGCTCATCATAAGAATTGGAGGTGGTATAAGATGCATGAGGTGAGGAAATTCCATCCATTAAAACAGATAAGCACCTTCTCTGCAACTTATAGTCATAGATTTACCTAGAGCACTGACAAGCAAGCACCTTCTCTGCAACTTATAGTCATAGATTTACCTAGAGCACTGACAAGCAAAGTGACTTATTCAAGATCATATACAACCCATATGTGTAGTGATGGAACCCAAGTCTTCTGAATTTAACATCAAGTTTCTAACCATCCTACCACAGGCCCCTCCTAATAATGGCATGCTACTTATAATCTCAGGCAGAAGTATAATAGGAATAGCGATAAGGAAACAACTACCCAGGATGAAGAAGGGAAAGAGAGGGAGGAAAAAATGAGGGAAAAAGAAAGTTAATGCCCCTTAATTATAATATAAAAGTGAGAGAGTAAAGGTATGGAAAAGGAGATATGGGAATGACTTGAAAATAGTTTTAGAATTTCTTTGTCCTCTAATATATAACAAATCAGGTAGCAAGAACACAGTAATAAAATTTCTGACCTGAGTTCTCTAAAAAGGAATTCATGCTGTGATTTCCATTACAACGTATCATATAGCATCTGATTAAATCCTTGCTGTAAAGAGAAAACCACTGCCATTTGTACCATTTTTCCTCTTCCACAATCACTTTTGGACAGTTCTAATCATTAAGAAATTTCCCTATCAAGCCAAAATGTGTTTCTCATAAACTTTTACCCCTTGTATTTAGTTTTGCTGTTATTTGTTGTTTAGTTGTGGCAGACTCTTCGTGATGCCATTTTGGATTTTCTTGGCAAAGATCCTCTAGCTCATTTTACAGATGAGGAAACTGATGCAAACAAGGTTAAGTGACTTGTCCAGAGTCACTCACCTAGTGTCTGAGAAATAATTTGATCTCAGGAAGATGAGCTTTTCTGTCTCCAGACCCAGAACTCCCTCCAAAAACCTGCTCTAGTTTTGTTGCTAAAGACCAACTAAACCAGTATTCTTTCCCATGACAATTTTCTTAAATACCTGAAAGCAGGTCTGAACACAAACACTAACACTAAGGAACTGCTGCTGGTCCCAAAGGTGTTAGAAGACTGTGCCAAAGCCCTACTTTTCTCATACATGGTTCTGATATTAGAGGCCTCTTCGTTTTCCCCATTATTCTCTCTTTTCTTTTTCTCTTGAGATTAGTTTTCCCCATTTTACTCAGCCTGGAAGTTCAGAGGTCATATGTCAGTACTGATCATACAAGACCTTTGACTTGATTTTTTTCTGACCTGGGACAGTTCATCCCTCCTCAAGCAGCCTGGTTCCCTCAGGCTCTTTCTCCCTCCTACCCAGTTCCTGGGGACTCACAATATTGATGCTGGTGTTAGTATGAAAACCCAGTTCACTAAACTGAACTGCAGCTCAAATTATCTAACAATTGTAGTTTCAGTGGCAGTAAGGATTACAGTTGTGTGCACCATACCCCATGTACCTTGAGGAATCTGCTTCTGAGAAAGGATAAACTTTCTTCTCACGCTTTTCATCTCATTAAACCCCAACCCTGGTGTCCTAAATATAAATTTACTTAAAGTTTTGGTTATGATTCATATCTAGGATCTCCCAAAAAAAGGAATAAAAGGATACAATAAGAAACAGGTAGAGTTCAGGCATTTTATTCCTACACACAAAAGAAATGTTAAGCAAAAAACAAACACAATAATAGAATGTCTTAAGATTCAGTAACTTAATATAGCTTTGTTACATTTTACTTGGAGAGGTTGATACGACTACTAATTAGGCATTTGACATTTTACCTTAGATTTAGACTGTTCCAAAAACTCCCAGTCCGTGTCTGTTGGTAAAACTGCCAGGCTCTCTTTTTAATGGCTGCCTCTGGTTTAGAAGCTTCCTTGGTCATTAATCATTTCCAGTCCAATGGGTGCTAAGCACTTCTAGAACTCTTGAATCTACAAAGTTGCCAACAGATCTAGAGACGTCTTCTTCAAGAATAAAGTTCAAATATGCAGGCATGGGTATGGGGGAAAAGCATGTCTCATGTCCTCATCCCCTCTTCACAAGGAATCAAGACAAAACATTCTATCTGCCACACCAGAGACAGAGAAAAAATGTTGAACCAGAAACTACCATGCCTTTCCCCCATCACTATCAAGAGGCACAGGAATGACAAAGAGACCAACAAACAGTTTGCTATCACAAAAAAACAAAAACAAAAACAAAAAAACAGTTTCTGAAAAACAGCTACCAATACTGGACCATCACATGACTGAAAGCAGATCCCAAAACTTTAACATGTATGACAAGAACCAGGATGGGCAATTTCAAATTCAATCCTTGAGATGGTACCAGTTCTGCTTGGATATTTGCCCTCCAGAGACTATTCTTCTCTGTCCAGTAAGAGTTCCCAAAGTAAATTATTTCTATTTTCCAACATGTTTTAGAAGAAAGGATACACATGATAGAGAGAAGAGGCAAGAGAGAAGAGTACAAAGATGAATGTATATGCTTTTGTTAATAAACCATTTAAAGTCCAAATCTTTTATTGTCTCTTTTCAAGTCTTGTCTCCTTCCTTGGGCCGGGTTAGCTTTCTTAGAGGCCTATCTGTCTCCTTGGTTCCAAGAGCTCCTGCCACTAGTCCTTTGCCTCTGCAAGCTTCTGCCTCTAGCTTCCTCCGAATGAGCTTCTAGTGGGCTTGTCCTTTAATGGATTTGTCCTCCTAGGCCCTGACAGCTCCTCCTTATATATGCTCTCTTAAAGGTGTGAATCTTGTGGAATTATAGTAAGTACTAAGTACATGTAAATTAGAGAATCATTATCTCATCCATCCCACTGATTTAGCACCTTGTAAGAATCCTAACACAAGGCCTTTTTAATAAACAATTCTGAGAAAGCATTATATCTCCCTCAAACTCCTATCTGCACCATTTCAATGATAAAGTAACTACCATTCTTAAAGACTAAACAAAGGATATTAGGAATGAAGGTAATCATGCTCCAGATTCTGGTCCTTCTTTGCTTCCACTTTCTCCCTTCTCCTTCCTCCTTTCCTCTCTTCCTTCTTTTTCCCCCCTCCTTTCTTCTTCTCTTTCCATGTCTGAAAAAGTAGAATAAAGCTACCCTCAGAGTAAAGAAAACTGAGTTCAAGTTCTACCTCTGAAACACCTGGCTGTTATCTTGGGCACATCATTTATCCTTTTATTACCCCAGATACTCTTAAGAATATAAAATGCAGAGCCAGTGCTATCTACTTTGGTAGAGGTTGTTCCTCACCCAGAACTCCCAAAATCTATGAAATCACAGTGGAATTCGCAAGAGCAAAATACACATTAACTTTAAGGATATCAGTGTGCCTGGATCCAAAGTGAAAGAGAAGGTACCCGGGAAAGAAACTGAAACCTGTTGATCTAGCTTGAATGCGTGAGAAAGAAAAAGCAGAAGTATCATAGGAATCAGAACCAAAGGAACCAGTGCTGATCAGGGGGTAACCGGGTAGCAAAGCAGATCCCGAACTGGCTTTGGACAGAGGACTTGAATTTTAATCTTGCTTTCGCCACTTGGACAGATCACTTCTCAGAGTCTGAGTTTCCTCCTGTACAAAATGAGGGAGTAAGACTACATGACCTTTAAGGTGCTTTTTAGCTCAAAATCTACCCACCTACGATCAGTTCTGATCACACCACTTTTTTTCGGGGAGATTGCAGTTGTGATTTCATTGACAAATGAAACAACAACAACAACAACAACAACAACAACAACAACAACAACAACAACAACAACAACAACTGAGTGTATGTGACAATACAATAGTAAGACTATGAGCTGGGATTCAAATCCAGGAATTAGAATCAGATATTTAGAGAAGGTATAGATCTTAGAAAGCCGTCTATCTAATCAACATTTACATAGCTCTTCAAAACAAAAATAACAGCAACTTCCCGAGGTAGATACCATTCTTATCCCAGTTTTATTGGTGCAGAATTCGAAGCTACAAACACTCTTGTATACTGCATCATACTGCCTCCTTTTAACCCAGCTATTCATTTTATTTTACAGAGGAGGAAACCGAAATGGTCATCATATTTAAAGCACTTTTTACTATTTCAGACATGGAAAATGGGAGGTAAAGCAGAGAATATAGTTGGTTTTCGTTTTTATTCCTATATTCTAGCAAAGCACCCCATCAGGACTGCAAGCTCCTGGTAGGCTAGCGAAGATCTAGTCCTGTCCTGTGGTTGATGCACAAAAGTTTGATTTGGGTTTGTAGGACAAAGCTGAGCGGGGAGGAGAAGGAGGAGGAGGAGGAAAATGAGGGCGTCTCCGGGAAGATTGAGGCCCGCCACCATTGGTCCCAGGACCTCCTCTGGGCCCCAGGGGCGAGGCCAGGGGTTGGAGATAGCAAGGGGTGGAAGAGGCGGGGTCCGGAGCTGGTCCCTCTTGGGCTCGGATAGTCGGGGCTAGTCGGGGACACAAACCACAGCAGCTGTTGGGAAGGGAGAGGAACCGGGGAAACCAGATAAGACGAAGTGGTTGAGCCCAAGTCCCTGCAGTGTCCCCGATCTTCACTCATACCCTCTTCCTCTCCTCACAAACGGTTTGCCCTCAAGTCCAAGAGCCGGAGAACACAGCGGAACCTGGTACCGCCGTCCGCGATGAGGGAGATCGTCCATATTCAGGCCGGACAGTGCGGGAATCAAATTGGCACTAAGGTGGGACTGTAGGGCTGCGCCCGGAGTGGGGGTGGGTTTGGAGCGGTGTGTGGAAAGTTGTCTGTGTTGGTGTGGGAGGCGCTTCTTAGAGGTTGCCTGCAGGAGTAGGAAGATGGGGTTGGGTGGTGCTAAGAATTGCTGTTGATTGAGTTTGGCCCAGGAGAGATGAATTAGCTCTGCGGATCCCTCTAAAACGACATCAATCTCTTGCCCTTCCGCAGCTCCGTGCACCCACACCCCGACTCCCTCTCCGCAGCTCCTCTTCTCCTGGGGTCCCATCCCATTACACTTCCCGCAGTCCTTTCCCTGCCCCACGCTGGTCATCCAAAGTCACACAAAACCCTACTCAGCCCGACCGCGTGTAACTGTAAAAAGAAGTCCGAGGCAATAGAGGAGACTGAGGGAAGGTAGGGGACAGCAGGGAGCCAAGAGCCCAAAATCCGGCACAGTCTACCCCGACATCCCTCGCCCCACTTTACCCCTCGTCCGCCATCCCCCATCCCCCATCCCGGTTTGGCCCATCCAGTCCCGTACTTTCCAGTCCACTCCCTCCCGGAGCGGAGAGGGAGCGGCTCAACGCTGAGCTTAGGCGCGCCAGGAATTCAACAGCTGCTATTCCACGTCCCCCCGCTCCTCAGCTTCTTCCCCACCCACCCACCCACGGATCCCCCCCAGCCCTCCCCTCCTGCCGGGTCAGAAGTACTTACTACCCGTCCCTCCCTGGGACTGTGAGAGAAAAGGAGGGGCGAGGCTGCCTGCACACTCCCGGGGGCTGGGGGATGGAGGGGGATCGGGTGGAGGGAGCAGGGATGGTTGGGTGGCAGAGCAGGAAGGGGTCCTGTCCCTCTAAGTGCTTACTTTCTCTCCCTCTCCTCTCCCCCAATCCTCTTTGTTCCTCTTTGCTCTTCCTCCTCCCTTCTCAAGTTTTGGGAAGTGATCAGCGATGAGCACGGGATTGACCCAGCGGGAGGCTACGTTGGTGACTCGGCGCTGCAGCTGGAGAGAATCAACGTCTACTACAATGAGTCATCTAGTGAGTTGTGCCCTGTGTTGTGCGCCAGGAAAGGGGTCAGGGACTGTCTCCTTCCATGCGCTAACTCTCCACCCTGCGAGGCTGGACCTGCTGGAGAGGCCAGCACTCTCCTCCAGGACATGGTTCCCTGGCGGTCAGCTTAGCTAGTCTGTCTGGGCAGGGTCCATCAGTTCCCTCCTTCAAGACCGCTCTTTTCAGTGAAGCAGAAGAAAGAGGTCCCGGAAGACAGTTATGTTTTCGGGAAAGTTACAATAGGAGTTGATGCTGCTCCTCCCCTTCAGAGGCGGGAAATCCGCTGTTAATTTAAATGAATTCCAACCAGCAAAGTTCAGCTGTCAGTTTTTTTCTTTCCTTCCATCTCTCTCCTATTCTCCCTCCGCCCTATGGCACTCCTCCCCAATCAAAAAAAAAAAAAAAAAAAAACCACCTTTTACGCATTTAGGAGAAAAATTATTGCAACTCTTGATTAAAAAGGAGTTTGTGTTATCAAACCTTTGGATCATTTATTTGGATTTCTGACTTCTCTTGCTGCCTGCCTTCTGAGTTTTTATTTCGTTTTTCTGTTTGTGCCTTCAAGGGCAAGGACAGTTAAATTCTAATCTGTCAATTTTGCTGCTAAAACTATGATAATTAGTCTTTATGGGGAAGTAAGTTAATAGTGGGGGGTAAAGGTTAAAATTTTAGATTATTGGTGGATTTCAGTTCTCTAAGAACTGAATGGTTATAATTGGTTTTCCAGAGACTTAGGTCATCTTGAATTGTGTGTCTAGGGAGTGTTAAAATCATTTCTGTCCACATTTTACAGCAGAAGCAGCTATCCTCTCATTGGGTAGATGGAAACAGTTTCTTTCTTGTCCAATTGGAATGAAACGACTCCATCCAAATGAAAGCAATCGGCAGGAAGGCAGAAGGCTACATGACTTTAATTGGAATTTTAAAGAGCCTATTTTGGGAACCAACACCAGTAAGACTGAACTTTTTTAGAGGACAGAAATTGGCCAAAAAAACAAAAGAGCATCAAATCAGTTACCAAAAAAAAAAAAAAAAAAAAAAAAAGGTTATTTTCCATGGAACTAAAAATGGAAAACTTTCCTTTGAAACAAGGAAGTCATAGCTGGCTCATAGCAGCCTCTCCAAATGAGATCCAACTGCCAGGTTACATCCCAAGCAGCTGTCAAGCTTAATAGAATTAACAAGTGGGAATTTAGCTTCTGCCTTGAAGAGAACCTTAGAAAATATCATGATGGGATGGGTTTTATTTCTTTTGCAGCCCAGAAGTATGTCCCAAGGGCCATCCTCGTGGACTTGGAACCAGGAACCATGGACAGTGTGAGATCTGGGCCTTTTGGTCAGCTCTTCCGGCCTGACAATTTCATCTTTGGTATGTATGCTCCTGTCCAGTTTTCTCTTGTCACTGGGTGACCATCATCAATATCACTTTAGGCTTTTGTGTCTTTCCTTCTCCACCTGCAAAATGGGAACTAGGCAGTTGGGAGGAGAATGATGTGCCTCATTTTCAAACTCATGAGGAACAAGAAAAATGAGGTACTACATAAATATGAACTTTAAACTCTACAGAAACAGAAAACATTCTTGTCTAAAAAACCAAATTGTACACTAATGTTAATACCTCTTAAAATATGCCTGATGAAAAAAAGTGTTTCTCATTCATTCATTCCTTTATTCATTTATAAATTCCTTCAACAAATGCTGCTTACATAATTGTCCCAATAAATCCATAGGCATTTATTGAACTCCTACCACAATCTAGTCCCTAAGCTAGTATAACAAAGGATAGCATAGCACTAGGGATACAAAAACTTTTAAGATGTGGACCTCTTCTCCAGGAATTGCAGTCCTGTAGGGGAGATAAGACACATACATATGAAAAGATAGATAGCAATCATAAGGAAGTACAAGATGAAATCTTGACAAAAAGAGATTCTATGAAGACAAAGATACTTTCAGACTACTGTGTTCATAGTTTCACAGAGCAATGGATTGAGCAGTCCTTAAAGAATGGGGAGTAACTTAAAGAAAAAGGGAGATCATTCTAAGCATGAATAAAGGCTTAGAAAGCAAAGAATGTTTTATTTCTTTTAAGTTCTCTCAGAAGTAGGTTACTGCCTCAGGAATCTGAGAGTAAAAAAGATTTAGTGAGATGGAATTGAGAGCATCTCTTCTCTACCCTGTGTTCTATCCCTATATTTGAATCAGTGTGGTCCATTAATTTTAGTGACCTTCTGTGGCTGTTCCAGAAATTGATTTAAAGTGCAAATCATGTAAAAAAATTTTTTTTAAAATTTACTGCAGAAAAGAATTTACATTAAAGACCATAAAAGTTAAAGTGTTAAACACATGCTCACAATTAGATAAAATATTCTCAGAAGCTCCACTAATTAAATTGGTGTTGGGGAAATGGAGTGAATAAGGAATATGCCAGTCTATGGGAGTGTTGGGGAGGAGGGGCAAGGTGGCACCTAAAATGAGCCACACTGAATATTGATGCTCTGTCCAAATCCTGGGTGTACACTACAATATCTAAACATCAAGTTAGGTATGCTGTCATGGAGAAGAGGGGAGACCCCCACCACCACAACCCATTGCATTACCATTCCTAAGGCTGTAAGACTAGATAGTGAACTGCTACTACTTAGTTGTACAGGGTTATGTTTGCAAAAACTAGAACACAGACCAAATTTCTCAGCTTGTCTGGCTTTCCTCTCTAAATAGTAAATAAGCTGATGATATTAGGAAAGCAGATATCCCAGCCTACAAAACTATACTTGGCAGGAGAAGAAACCTCAAGGATCATATTTTTTGACCTCCATCACTTTATAAATGAGGAAAGTGAAAAAACTAATTTGCTGAAGGTCATACAGTTGTTATAAACATATAATTATATATATAGATAGATGTATGTATATGAGACTTGAATCAAGAGTTTCTAGGTCCAATACCAATAATCTTTCCACTATCCCCAGAGATAATGGCTCAGGTGTGGAGCAGGATCTATATGAAATGTGGGCAATGAGTAACTGTGATGGGTCTAACAAAGCCATGTGCCCCACTATCCCAGTTCCAGGACCACTGCAATAAGTCCTGGAAAGACATAGTTGGCCAAAAGAGGGAGTGATTTGGGTGGGACTCGTGTCTGAGTTTGACTTCAGGTACTATAGCTCTTCTCTTTGTAAAAGAGATGTTACCAAGCTGAACCTTCACTAAACCTTGCCTCTAAGTTTGTAGGTCTATCTTTAGGGACCTCCCATTATCTTTATGACAACACAGAGATCATAAAGATGTCCATCCTTCTTTTTCTCCCCCCACTGAGAAAATATTGAATAAGACTGGTTACAGTGTCCTTACAGGAAATATGCAGAAGAAATGGCCCAAGTTCAAGGGGAATTCTCTCTTAAGGAAAACTAATGAAGTTTGGGTTTTAGTTTCTTTTAAACAGCAGCAAAATTCCCACTACTTTAGGGAGATGTCAGTTTTATAGAATAAAAAATATCTATTGTATCCAACTCCAATTTCAAATCTGACCCATACCCAGGGAAAGGAGCATTAGAAAGATATCTACTACTCAAGTATTACTAGTGTAACCAGTACCAAATGACTCTATCTCTACTTTTCTCCACCATAAAATTAGAGAAATGAACTAGATGATTTCTAAGGGTCCTTCCTATTATAACATTTATAATCCTATAAGCTCATTTAGTAGCTGAATATCAGCTTAACAATGTCAATAATAGCCTTTTTGCCAGGAAAACAACAACAAAAAACAAAACTCAGATTTCCTTCTCTGGGAGGGAAATTTTGTGAACTCATCTTCTTGGTTTCCCCTGTCATATGAGCTTCTGCCTTTTAATTCTGTAATATGTAGGAGAATAATAATCACTGACATTTTTCTGTAGCATTTTAAAGTCTGCAAGGCATCTTATTACATAGCTTATCTCATGTGAACTAAGGACTATAGATATTATTATCTTCATTTTTCAGATAAGGAAACTTAAATCTCAAATAGGTTGTTAAAAGAAATGGGTATCCTTCCAGGCTTTTGCCACTTACTATTTGTATAGTTTTCACGTTATGCCCCAACTCATCATTGTTTGGGTCCTGATTGGGTGAGAGTGTTTGTAAATAAAAATTATTTCTGTTTTGGTCAGAATCCTGAGGGTTTTACCCTTCCAAATTTATTTATTTAGATTTTTGAAGAGTCTTTGCCTCAATTGCTATGGAGCCTTAATCACTGAATTTAGGGTTAGAATGTGGCTTCAATCCAACAGATCTATTGAAGACTTTAACTTTTTAAGCCTTTTTAAGGCCAAATTCTCCCACTGTATCCAGGGCTATCTCTCATCACCCTGATCTCTATCTGCCCACTGAACTCAGATGGCTCTGGGTGATATTGCACAGCTCTCCCTAACTTAAATTCAATTCACTTGCATCTCATGGCATTCCCTCCCAGATATCATGGTCCTCTTCGAGAATGAAGGATAAACAACAACAAATATGTGATTGAACAGAATTCTTTCTTACATTTCTGGATCTGTTTCTTCATATGTAAAATTAGGGGAATGGACTAACTGGCCTTTGGAGTCCTTTTTAGCTCTACATCTATGATCTTATGAAGTGACCTGAAGTCCTTTTTAGCTTTACATCTATGATCTTACAAGGGGACTTGTTAATGGTTTCTTCTATAGTAAATATCAAAGGCAAGAATCAAACCCAATCTTTTTCACTAAACTATGTAGTCTTTCTGAGAATGACTACCTTACATTTATTTAGCTCTTTTTCAGTTTTTGAAGCATTTTAGCATGAGAAAACGCCTATGTTCCTTGCAATAACCCCATTTAGTAAGCAGAACATGCATATTTTTTGTCATTTTTAAGATGAGGAAAAAAAGGATTATTTTTTTGCCCTTTTGTATCCCTAGTATTTATCAGAGTACCTGGGGCACAGACGGCACTTAATAAATATTTACTGATTGAGTGAAACAAAGAAAGATGAAATAATTTGCATCAAGTCATATAGCTAACAAGTGGTCCAGCTGTCATACTCACTCAAGTCATATCATACATTTAGAGCTACAAGTTCCTGTTTGAAGACATGCAATCTAACTTCTTCACTTTACAGGTGAGTAAATGGAGGCCTAGAGGAATAAATAATTATGCTAAATCAAAGGGATAGTAATAAAATAGCTGGCATTTAGATGGTCTCCAGTATAAAGAACTGGAATGAAAAGAAATGAGCAATACATGTGTGTTTGAATTGGAACTGAAAGGTCAGATATTCCCAGTGAAAACCAGAAATGGCTATCTGAGTAGCTGTAGTACTGAAATCAGCTGCTTTTAAACCAGGGGCTTTTAACCTTTTTTTGTGTCATGAACTCCTCAGGCAGTCTAGTGAAGTGTGTGGATCTCTTCCCAGATAATGGTGAGGTTTTTCTTTCTTTCTTTTTTTTTTTATTATAGCTTTTTATTTACAAGATATATGCGTAGGTAATTTTTCACCATTGACAGTTGCAAATCCTTTTGTTCCAACTTTTTCCCTCCTTCCCCCCACCCCTTGTCCCAGATGGCAGGTTGACCAATACATGTTAAATATGTTAAAGTATAAGTTAAATATAATATATGTATACATGTCCAAACAGTTAATTTGCTGTATAAAAACAGTCGGACTTTGAAATAGTGTACAATTAGCCTGTGAAGGAAATAAAAAAATATAGGCGGACAAAAATAGAGAGATTGGGAATTCTATGTAGTGGTTCATAGTCATCTCCCAGAGTTCTTTCGCAGGGTGTAGCTGGTTCAGTTCATTACTGCTCTATTGGAACCAAATGGTTCATCTCATTGTTGAGGATGGCCAGGTCCATCAGAATTGATATATCAATATATATTGTTGATCAATATTGATGTAGTATTGTTGTTAGTCCTGCTCATTTCACTCAGCATCAGTTCATGTAAGTTTCTCCAGGCCTTTCTGAAATCATCCTGCTGGTCATTTCTTACAGAACAATGTTATTCCATAATATTCATATACCACAATTTATTCAGCCATTCTCCAACTGATGGGCATCCACTCAATTTCCAGTTTCTGGCCACTACAAACACGGCTGCCACAAACATTCTTGCACAAAACAGGTCCCTTTCCCTTCTTTAAAATCTCTTTGGGATATAAACCCAGTAGTAACACTGCTGGATCAAAGGGTATGCACAGTTTGATAACTTTTTGAGCATAGTTCCAAATTGCTCTCCAGAATGGCTGGATGTATTCACTATTCCACCAACAATGTATTAGTGTCCCTGTTTTCCCACATCCCCTCCAACATTCTGCATTATCTTTCCCTGTCATTCTAGCCAATCTGACAGGTGAGTAGTGGTATCTCAGAGTTGTCTTAATTTGCATTTCTCTGATTAATAATGATTTGGAGCATTTTTTCATATGGCTAGAATACTTTCAATTTCTTCATATGAGAACTGTCTGTTCATATCCTTGGAATGGTGAGGTTTTAAAAAAAATAATCGAAGGAAATGCTAAATTTTAGTTTGAGGTTAATGAAAATAAAAAAATTTAATTTTTTCCCATCTAAATTCACAGACCTCCTGAAATCTATAGGGATCAATGGATCCTAGGTTATGAACCCCTGATTTAGAATAGAAGAGATATTTCTATTTAGTGGTCACTAAGAACAGATAATTAGTTTGGTGGAAGCTCCTTAGTCTTGCCTCCCACCCATCTGTGACTTCCAACAGAATGGATACAAATCAATAATATGTAAATTGATTTGATCTGTTTTAACTTGTTATAAAGTATATTTTGTAAAAGCCTTCACCTGAATTGGGAAGCATTTATAAATAATGAGGCTTAATAAAGGAAGAGGAATGCAGTCTTTTGGTAGGAAAAATGAATTAAATCCCATTTTTCCTGACTAGCAAGTCAAACCATTTGATTTCTACTTAGGTTATAGCTATGAAGGCAATCTGTGGGAAGATATCTCAATGGGTCAAATGGGTCATATGCATGTTATAGAAAAAAGAGCAGTTGAAAGATGGAATTTATTTTTTCTCATTTGTAACTTTTTCTCCAGTTTCCAACCTGGCAAACCCGCATATTAGAAAACTTACACAGTGCAATGGTAACTTCAGAGAGATTTGAACAGGACATAAATCAAAGGGTGTGTCCTTTGTCAGGGAAAGACAGCTCAGGGGTATCTGTTGAGGCTTGACTGAAGCTTGGTAAATTACAGACTCACTTTCTATAGTCAGGAGTCACTGACTTAAATGTCACAACACATTATTATCGGTGATGTTCATTTCATAAGCCCCAAATATTTAACTAGGAGCTTCAGTTGCTATGAAACTGTTGCAAAATATTCAGAAGTCTCTAGCTTCCTTCTTTTTCCAAGAACCCAGAAAGCTTCAGAACTAATCAATCTACTATAAATATTTAGGCACCATAGCAAATGGTATAAACTCAGGAAAAGGGAACAGTTGTTTGGAGTCAGCTCTCTTAGTTCACTGAAGAAGCAATTTCAGACTTGATTTATTTTTGTTTTATGTTTCTCTAAAATAAGCTGTATGTTTTCATACTCACTTTTTTGTTATTTTAATGGAGGAATGCATGCCCACTTTTTAAAAAGTACCTATAGTAATGTTATCTTTCTTGTAAGAAGACCTAATCCTTATTCATTGATCAAAGGGGAAGCATAACTGATTTTCTGAGTCTTGTAGATTCAATAGCATTTCCATAGAATAGAAGGGAGGGAGGAAAACTAGAAAGCAAGAAAGGAGAGAGACAGAGAGAGACAGAGACAGAGGGAGAGGAAGAGAGGGAGAGGAAGAGAGGGAGAGAGGGAGAGAGGGAGAGGGAGAGAGGGAGAGGGAGAGAGGGAGAGGGAGAGAGAGAGGGAGAGAGGGAGAGGGAGAGAGAGAGGGACAGAGGGAGAGGGTGCAGAAGAAGGAGAAGGATAAGAAATGATAGCTGTTATTTATACTGTTCCACAGCTGTGCAGGAAGTACAGTGATTTCTGTATCCTGCGGAGGGAACAATCATATCCTAGACTATGCTTACAGTCAGGGGAAAACGGAACAAGGAAATGGCTCACTTGAAACAATTGAAATGGTCAGAATTATAACATGCTCTGATTCCTCATAAGGAGAATGGAAGCATGGGTTTATGGGTCTGCTTTGGCCTTATCTAAACCTTTCTTGATAAATATCAGGTGCTGTTGTGTAAAATGGTCATTGTGCCTATTTCTCCAGAGGAAATCTGGGCCAAAAGCAACTGGAAGGAAAAATAGAATTTACTCCCAAGGTGGATAAAAGATTGAACATCCCTAGAGTTCTTACCAACAGGTATAGCTACCAAGTATGGCATATATATATACTAGAAAGAAATCTGTTGCATCCCTAGAAACAAATCACTGATGATTTAAATGCTTTTGTTGTTGTTATTGTTTTTATCAGAGTTAGGAAAAGAATTCAATAGTTGAAGTGTTTTGTTTTTCCCCCGTACCTATTTCTTCAGTTTTCAGAAATAATAAAAAATTTAAGCTTTCATTCAGCAAGTAGTTAATAGGCTCCATGATGCGACCAGTACTGGACTAAATGCTGGGAAAGAATCTGGCTGTCTCAGATGTCAAGAAACTTATAATTTAGTGGGAAGAGAAAGAACTACAGAGGAGGACTATGGGATAATACAGAGGTATCAAACACTCAAGAAGGCTCAAACTAGAGTAAAAAATAATTGAGGAATATTTATCAAATAAATATATCAGTATGTAACCTGCAGGGATCTTCATATATATTTTTTGTTGTTGTTTTTAGTCACGTCTGACTCTGACCCTATTTGGAGTTTTCTTGGCAAAGATACTAGAGTGGTTTGCCATTTCCTTCTCCAACTCATTTTACAGATAAAACTGAGGCAAACAGGGTTAAGTGATTTGCCCAGAAACATACAGCTAATAAATGCCTGAGACTGGATTTGAACTCAGGTTTTCTTAACTCTAGACCCAGTGCTCTATCCATGCATTATGTACCTGCTCTATATAAATGAATTTTGTTAGTCTTTTTTTTTTTTCAGTCACATTCAAATCTTTGTGACCCCATTTGGGGATCTCTTGACAAAGATACTGGGGAGATTTGTCATTTCCTTCTGCAGTCCATTTTACAAGTTAGGAAACTGAGGCAGAATTGAATGACTTGTCCAGGATCACACAGCTAGTGTTTTGAGACCAGATTTGAACTCAGGAAGAGGAGCCTTCCTAACTCTAAGTTTGTCACTCTCTATACAATGAGCTATATGTGGTTTAGTGGCCCCCATTTCTATTTGAATTTGATATGACCAATGTGGTATATATTATACAAGGGGACCTGGAATCAGGAAGACCTGAGTTCAAATCCCATTTAAGTCACTATCTCTAAATCTCAGTTTTCTCATATATAAAATGAAAAGGCTGGACTCCATGGCCTCTAGGAATCAATTTGGTTCTAGAATCTGTGATGCTGACTTGTCTTAGTGTAGAGTACTGGTATACCAGAGATTTGATGTGTGTGTGTGTAAGTATACACATACATATATTACATATATACATATACACACATATGTATAGCTTCATGATTTTTTATTTTGTTCCTACTCATCAGATACATATGTGTATATATATATACATACATACATACATACACATATATGTATAACTTGGTGGTTTTTAAAATTTTGTACCTACTCATTAAATACAAACATTTTAATATATAAAAATTGGAAGGAGAATGTATTAAGAATTGGACTTAGTTAATATACAGAAGGGAATGTCAGATTAGGATACATATGTAAACTATTAAGTCTTAGCTCATGGAGTTATAGAAAAACATAAAAAAAATTATTATATAGTCTTAAAGCAAGGTAGTAATAAAATTGCCCCTTGTTTGTACCCTTCTACCATTTTCTTCATGTACAGAAAATGTTTCCTTGCTTTTATTTTTTTCATATTTATCACCATCACCAATTTGATTTTTAGTTTTTTAATCACCTCAGTTTGTGAATCATGAATTGTCATAATTGGTGAAACCCAGATAAAGCAGCTTGTCCTATTAGGTAGCTGGTTTCAAACCAGTAAAAATGAATAATGATTAAATCAGTGGAAGTCTTTGCCTAGATAACATCAAGTGAGCCTACCTTTGTATGGCAGGCATTACACAAATAAAATCACATTTGGATTATTTCAGGGCAGAATCTGTATCTGAGAACTGAAAAGCTTGAGAATTCTTAACTCTTTCCTTTTTAAAAAAGTCTTCCTCTTCTTATCCCAACTTTCCCAGCTTTATGGTTTGGCTTCATATTTTCTCTCTTCATCTGTGGGAAGGTCTGCTAGCCAAAAGTCTAGGACATCCTTTGCCATGACTCAGTATGGTTTTGGAAGTTGTAGAATTTTGATATCACTCAGCCTATGATTTGTAGGTAGAGAATAGTTTGTTCCAGTCATTATCTGCAAAGTATTTGAAAGCTGCCAATTAGAGATGTTCTGGGAACAGATGAAGTTTCTCTTTTTGTGAGTTTTAGTGGTCTGAAAGTTCAGTGCAAGTAAATAGTGGAATGAGACAGCTAGGTGGTACAGTAGGATAAAGCACTGGGTTTAGAGTCAAGAATACCTGAATTCAAATTTGATCTCGGATACTTACTACCTGGGTAGGTCATTTAACCTCTTTCTCAAGTTTCCTCATCTGTAAAATGGATATAATAATGGCAACTCCCTCCCAGGATTGCTTTGTGGATCAAATGAGATATCTGTAAAGTACTTTACACAGTACTTGGCACATAAGCACTCTAAATGTACTGACATTATTAAAAAAAACTAAAGTGGTATCGGGTATAGTATCCAAAATGAGATGAGATAGTTGTTATTGTTTCTTTAATTACATGATAGTAGTCAGTGTTTATACTGTTAACTATTCTTAATTTACATAGTATCAATTCATATGCCATGTTTATATATTTCTTTGAATTCTTCACATTTGTTACTTATAGGGTATTTTCTATCATTTTCACATCCCATAATTTAGCCTATCCATTTCTCAATCAATGAAAATTTGAGTTTGTTTCTAGTTTACTAATATAAATAGTACTGCTAGGAAAATATACCCACAAAAGCATCAGGGAATAATGAAAAGAAAGCCATGCTTGAAACCAAGACGACAAGGATTTGAATTCTGCCCTCTGACACATAATGACTGTGTGACCTCTTGGCAAGTCATTTAACTTCTCAAATTCAAAAAGAAATATCACATTCAAATGTAGAAAACCACAAGTTAATATTATTTATGTGGTATTTTAAATTTATTTTAAAAAGTTTCCATTTACATTTTAACCTGGTCACAAAAGTCACAAAATTTGTCACTTCTTCTCTACTTAATTAAAACCATAAGTTGCAATAACTTATCTTGGTAGAGGGACTCCTACATCATGTAAATCATGGCTCCATATCCAGATATATCTATATCTATATCTATATATCTCCACATATATGTGTTTACTGCCAATACCTCCTTAATAGTATTGAAACCTAATCAACGATTATTTATTAAGTGCATAATAAATACACTAGGGATACAAAGAAAGGCAAAAAATATAGTCCTTGCTCTCAAAAAGATTATACATACAAATGTGTAATGGGAGATACACATGCAAACAAATATATAAGATAGATATATATATACATATTATAAATGAGAAGGAAACTTAAAGGGAAGGCACTAGCAATGGGAAGTCATGGCATGAGGATAGGGAAGGCCTCTTGCAGAAAGTGAGTCTTGAAGGAATAGATACTCGGGAGAAAATTCCAAGCATGGGAGATAATCAGTGAAAAGTTATAGAATCAGGAGATGGAGTGTCACATTCAAGAAGGCCTATGTTGCTGTATTATAAAGTATATCAAGGGAAGCAAAGTGTCAGAAAAAGTAGGAAGGGGAAAGTGAGAGACTTTAAATGCTAAACAGAGGATTGTATATTGGAGAAGTTTTATATATAGTGTGCCAAAGCCAAGCCTATATTTAAGAAATTTACAGATTGGTATATGGAAGAAATTTATAGTAGGCAGACCCAGCAGAAGACTATTGTAATAGTTCAGGTATGAAGTGATAAGGATCTGCACTAGGATAGTGACTGTATGAATGGTGAGAGTGAGGATACACTTGAGAGATGCGAAGGTAGAAATGACAAGATCTGGCAACAGATTGCACATGTGGAGTAGAAACAAAAGAGTTGAGAATGACATGAAAGTATGTAGATTTGGGTGATGTGAGGATGGTACTCTCAACAGTAATATGAAAATTCAGAAGATGAGAGGTGTGGGAAAGAAGAAAATGGATTTTGTTTTGAACATGTTAAGTTTTGAGATGTCTAGAAGACATCCCAGTTTGAGATGTTCAAAAGGCAGTTACTGGTAATGTGAGACTGGAACTGAGGAGAAAAATTAAGGTTGGGTATATAGTTTTGTAAGTTATCTTCATAGAGATGATAATTGAACCCATGAATGCTGATGTGATAATCAAGTGAAATTGTAGGAGAAAAATAATCATGGGTAATAATCATGGTTTAGCAAAGAAGACTGGTCAGACAGACAAGAGAAGAACCAGGAGATGGCAATATCTTGCAAACTTAGAGAAGAGAATATCAAGAAGGTGATTAACAATATCAAATGTGGCTCTTTTCAGCAATGAGGTGATTCAGGCCAATTCCAATAGACTTGTGATGGAGAGAGCCAACTGCATCTAAAAAAAGGATGTGGGAACTGAATGTGGATCACAGCATATTATTTTCACCTTTTTTGTTGTTTGCTTGCTTTTTGTTTTCCTTCTCATTTTCTTTCCTTTTTGATCTTTCTTTTGCAGCAAGATAAATGTGGAAATATGTTTTTTTTTATATTTTAATGTTTTTTTTTTTTTTATTTAATAGCCTTTTATTTACAGGATATATGCATGGGCAACTTTACAGCATTCACAACTGCCAAACCTCTTGTTCCAATTTTTCACCTCTTACCCCCCCCCCCTCTCCCCTAGATGGCAGGATGACCAGTAGATGTTAAATATATTAAAATATAAATTAAATACACAATAAGTATACATGACCAAAACATTATTTTGCTGTACAAAAAGAATCAGACTCTGAAATATTGTACAATTAGCTTGTGAAGGAAATCAAAAATGCAGGTGTGCATAAATATAGGGATTGGGAATTCAATGTAATGGTTTTTAGTCATCTCCCAGAGTTCTTTTCTGGGCATAGCTGGTTCAGTTCATTACTGCTCCATTGGAAATGATTTGGTTGATCTCGTTGCTGAGGATGGCCTGGTCCATCAGAACTGGTCATCATATAGTATTGTTGTTGAAGTATATAATGATCTCCTGGTCCTGCTCATTTCACTCAGCATCAGTTCGAATGTGGAAATATGTTTAGAAGAATTGTACCTATTTAACATATATTGGATTATTTGCCATCTAGGGAAGGGGGGAGGGGGAAGTAAAGAAGAAAAAATTTGGAACACAAGGTTTTGCAAGGGTGAATGTTGAAAACTTATTTTGCATATATATTTTGAAAATAAAAATCTATTTTTTAAAAAAAACGTCAGAAGCTGAAGTCAAATATAAGGACTGGGAAAAAAGAAAGTTGTTAGTTGGCAGTTAAAAGATCTTTAGTAACTTTGGAGACAATTTCAGTTGAAGTCAGAAGACAGACTGAAGAGGGTTTAGAATGAAGAGCAGAAAAAGTGGAGGCACTAAGTAGAGATGGCTTTCTCAGTTAAGCCATAAAAGGGAAGAGAAATAGGATAATAGGGATCATCAGAAAAATTAAAGTTTGGGTTTTTTTAAGGACAGGAGAGATATGGACATGTTTGTAGGAATGAGGAAAGCAGTCAGTTAATAGGAAGAAAGTGAAAATTAGCTAGAAAATGAAGATGGTAGTGGGACATGTTGAAGAAGAGATGAAGCAAGATCAAGGGTGAATGCATATGAATTTGCCTTTGAAAGGACCACTTTTTCATGAGATAATGGGAAAGACATCAAAGTAATATAAGATGAAAAGGGGAAAAGAGGAAGTTCTCAATGAATGACTTTTTTAAGTGAAGTATTAAGGAGAAACCTTTAACTGAGAAGGTTGGGGGAGGGGGTGCTTAAGGTTAAATAAAAAGTTTTGCCACGCCTGGTACAGTGAGATAGTGAATCAACTAAGGAAGTATTAAGGATAGCCTTGCTGCAAAAAAGGCCCGGTTGAGATTATTTATCTACAGTGTTTAGGAGTATCTGTCATATAGAAGGTGCTTAATAAATAAATACTGATTTGATGACTTGTAATGAACTCAGTAGAATGTTAATAGAAGCAAAAATCACAGTGGGAATGATCCAAAATTGGGGTTTGGCAGAACATGAAAGGAAAAAGGGTAAGAAGGTAAGTTCATGTAACCATTATCCTGAAAAGCAACATCTATGGAGATTTGGCCTGATAACTTCTTCTGTGAATACTGCAGCCACAGCTACTAAAGACTCAAAAAAACAGAAAAAAAAAATTCTGCCCATCAAAATCTTTGGTGCTGTCAAATGGTTCAATATTAGAAAGTAAAGTTTTGTATACAGAGATGATTTTTAAAAAAATGTTTGCTTTGCTGCTGTACCTTAAGAATCATAAGGATCTTGTAACTTAAATTTTGTTACATTGTTAGAACCTAGACTTCAGTTTTCTGACTCCAAGATGAGTCTTTTCCTCATCAAACCATACCATCCTTCACTAACTGTGCTTTTCTCCCCTCCCCTTAACATATGGCTGCAGCTTAAAATATTAGCTAAAATATTTTTGCTAAGCTTTAAGAACTTCAGGCTAAAAATAACAACTTTATGTTAACATTTTACCTATATATTAGTATTCTTTTTAGAAAATTAATTTAAAGTGAATAATTCTGAAAGACTTTGATCAGTGCAAAAATTAACATGATTCTGGAGGATAAAGAATTCTGCCCACCCACCACCTCCTAACAGAAGTGATGGACTAAATATGCAGAATGAGATGATACAGGAAATTGTTTTGGATAACTATGTTTTTTTTCTTCAAGTAGAAAAGAAGTAGGAGAGAAAAAATGTTAGTGTAAACATTTGTTAATTTAAAACATGTAATTTTTAAAGCATTTTATTTTTAAAATATATAGTTTTCAACATTCATCTTGCAAAACCTTTCTCTCAACATATATTAAACATGTGTAATTCTATACATATTTCCACAATTATCATCCTACACAAGAAAAATCAGATCAAAAAGGAAACAAAAGGAAAAAAGAAAAAAAAACAATTAAAGAAGGTGAAAATATTATGTTGTGATATACATTCAGTCCCCACAGTCTTCTTTCTGGATGCAGATGGCTTTCTCCATCTCGTCTATTGGAATTGGCCTTAATCATCTCATTGTTGAAAAGAGCCATGAAAACATGTAATTGTTAAAAAGTTATTAAGTTAAAAAAATTAATTCAAATGTACGGTGGTGTTTTTTTTTAAAGGTTGTTTTATACTTAAATGCAAATTTATTACATTTTTAGATCAGCACTCTACTAAAGTCCTAGTTGTGATGCCTTGTCACAGCAGTGAAATGTCTTGGTTCTCAGATGCTGTGCCAGGGAAGCACAAGCTGAAGTAAAGCTCATTTTTCACAAGTTGGAATACTTAAGAGCGTAGGCCCAAGGATGGCCTACTGGTTGATGTTCAGAGAGGCTAATCATAGAAATTGAGTGCAAGGAAATCAATTTTTTGGTGACAGAATCATCTACTAAATCTAGAATGGTCATAGTCCGACAGAATCATGGATCTTTGACGTATTAGTACAAATTTTTTTTATCGTGAAATACTTTTTTCTCCAAGATCAAAACAAAAGTCACAAGAAAACAGGATACGATAGAAATTTGCTTCACAGGAAACTTTTTAGGAATAAATATCTTTCAAGTGAAACTCAATCTGTTTAAAAAAGGTAGATTCACATCATCAGTCAAAAAACAATCAAAAAATATTTTTTCCAAATCCCTGAATGCTTCAGAGGAAATACAATAACTGTAAATTAATTTCATTTGTTAAACTTGTCTCTCAAATCCAACTGGAAGCTCTCTGAGGGCAAGTAGCACAGGATAGAATTCTTTGATAATTGTCAATGTCCGGCAGAATACCATATACCTTGAGTACGTACTTTATGAGTTGAATGTGTGTACAAGTTTTTAAATTTTGTAACTCGGGCTACAGGGAAAGAAGAGTTCCGTAATTTTTTTTTTGATTAGACCTCCTCACACCACATGCATCTTTCTTTTGTTTTACTGCAGGACAAACTGGTGCAGGAAACAACTGGGCAAAGGGACATTACACTGAAGGAGCAGAGCTAGTCGATTCAGTGCTTGATGTGGTGAGGAAAGAATGTGAACACTGCGACTGTCTGCAAGGATTTCAGCTCACGCACTCCCTGGGAGGAGGAACAGGATCTGGTATGGGAACATTGCTCATTAGCAAAATCCGAGAGGAGTATCCAGATAGAATCATGAATACCTTTAGTGTCATGCCTTCACCCAAAGTGTCTGATACTGTGGTGGAGCCTTATAATGCTACTCTGTCAGTCCACCAGCTGGTTGAAAACACAGATGAAACTTACTGCATTGACAATGAGGCTTTGTATGATATCTGCTTCCGTACCCTGAAGCTTACCACCCCAACTTATGGAGACCTTAACCACCTGGTGTCTGCAACCATGAGTGGAGTGACCACCTCACTGCGCTTCCCAGGGCAGCTCAATGCCGATCTCCGCAAATTGGCAGTCAACATGGTCCCTTTTCCACGCCTCCATTTCTTCATGCCAGGCTTTGCTCCTTTAACAGCTAGAGGCAGCCAGCAGTACCGAGCCCTCACAGTGCCAGAACTCACTCAGCAGATGTTTGATGCTAAGAACATGATGGCTGCTTGTGACCCAAGACATGGACGGTATCTCACTGTTGCCACTGTCTTCCGAGGCCCAATGTCCATGAAGGAAGTGGACGAACAGATGTTGGCCATCCAGAACAAGAATAGCAGCTATTTTGTGGAGTGGATCCCTAATAATGTCAAGGTAGCTGTATGTGACATCCCTCCTCGTGGTCTTAAGATGGCCTCCACATTTATTGGCAACAGCACTGCAATTCAGGAGCTCTTCAAACGTATCTCTGAGCAATTCTCTGCCATGTTCCGCCGGAAGGCTTTCCTTCATTGGTTTACAGGAGAGGGAATGGATGAAATGGAGTTTACAGAAGCAGAAAGCAATATGAATGATCTGGTGTCAGAATACCAGCAATATCAAGAAGCTACAGCCAATGATGGAGAGGAAACTTTTGAAGATGATGAGGAAGAAATCAATGAATAAAGAAAAAATTCTCTATCACATTAAAATAAAAATGAAAGCTTAATAAAATCCCTTTAAATGTATAAACTGTCTTCAATTTAGTCTTTTGAACATGGCAGATAATTGACATAAAAGGTAATTGGAAAATGATAATTTTTTTTCTTTTTATCACTTTGTGGAAAAAATGGGCTTCACATTATTATATTATACTTAATATGCAATATAAATCTTAGAAAATCTATTCATAATAAAAGAGGAACATTATTATATCTTGTTTTTGTTTTGGGAAGAGGAGAATGCCAAATACTATTTTAACAGAGACAAATTTAGAGAAAAAAAAATAATAATCATGTTAATAGTTATGTTTTTTTATGACAACTATAGTAAGGGTGTGTGATTGTACTTCCATTTTTCCTTGGGGTTGTGCAAATGCTAGTCTCAGTCACTGGAGAAATAAGCTGAAAGGGAGAAACCAACAGAGAATCTTGGTGCTATTTTTGGTAACTTCCATGTTTCAGCAAAGCTTGACAGTAGTTTTAGGATAAATACAAAGAAATATTATATTATATAACAGGTAAATGATTATTTCCTGAAGACATAACTGATAACATAAAAGTAATCATAGAATTTAAGAACAAAAATACACTTAAAAGATATAATCCAGGGGTTGGCAAGCCACAGTCCAAGAGCTAAGACTTTATTGTATTATAAGATGTACAAAAACAGATGGCAGGTTGGATTTAGCCTGAAAACTATAGTTTCCAAGCCCTTAATCTGGTCTATAACAGAAGGAATCTACATTATCTAGTTCAACTCCCTCATTTTACAGAGGAATCTGAAGCTCAAACAATAAATAGAAAATCATAGTTCAAACCCAGGTTCTCTTAAAAATCCATTACACTTTCTGCTATATCCCTTTGTTTCACAAGCAATGAAAGTGAGGTTCAGAGAAACTGTATAATGAAGAACTGAAAATAAATTCGGGATTTCACACTGTTTTTCCTGCTATATTTACTAGACTAGTGGTGATTTTCATGTTGGTTCATGGAACTCCAAGCATCCACAAGACCTCCCCAGACATTTCTTGGGCAAGTAGTTATACTATATATACTTGTTTACTTCAGATTTACTGTCAAGCCCAAATGCCTTGCCAGAGATTCCACAGAAGGTCTCTTCCTATGATTTCAAAAGGTTGGGAAAAAACAAAACACTGATTTTTTTTTTTTGGACAAAATTTCAAAGGTATCATTGTATACTAAGGACATGGAAAGAAAATTTTAAAAATTTTAAATAAACATAAGTTTAATTAAAAATACATAAAAAGTGATAATTTGTTGGATTTATCAATTGATATGGTGAATTGTTTCACATACAGCTTTTTATAAGCACTGTGAAATACTCCAGACTTAACCATTCTAATAGAAGAGCTTAGAATTTTACAGTTCTGACCATTTTATAAAAAATCTGCAGGACTAGAAAAATTTCTTGACCTTCAGCACTAAAGTCTCCAACAGTATGGCTTTTTGCAGGATGGGCTTGATGCTAAGATCTAAATGAATATTTATAGGCAAGTTAAAATTGAACTAATCCAGTCTTGATGCTTTGTCTCTAAAAAAGGGACAATCTAACAGATTTAGTGTGCTATTCCAAGTTCTGCTGAAACTGATAAATTAACAAATAAATTCTTAATAAGAAGCATTAATAAACTGGACTATTTCAGAGTTTCATTTAGAAAATTTCCCATGTGCACCAGAAGCTTTATCAACATTTCTTATTAAAGAAGAAAAGAGAGGATGCTAATGTCAAGCATTGTTTCTAATAAGATCATCCATTCCCAGAGTTAAGTTTACTAGAAATATATTTTCTTAAAGTAAACAAATCTATGTTCAAAAAAGGACATTGTATATAGTTTATTTTTTGTTTCAAAGAAGCCTTATTTACACAATACATTCACATTTTTATTATCTTACAGCTCCCTGTAGAAAACCTTTTGATTAAAACACAACAAATGATCTGAATTTTAAAAAAATATTACATCAAATTAGAATGTTTTCCTCATTAGGTGTTCAATTCATTTCACAGTCTATCTGCCTTGTGCAGGTATAAGGGGAACCACTGAAGGATAATGAGAATGAATTAAGGGTGGGTGGATTTGTGAGGGGAAAAAAACTGACTTCTCTCAAGTACTGCAAAGTTTTATAAATTAATTAATTATACTTGACATGTTTAGGCACATGTTTCGCAGGTATAAGAGACTAGAGCTTGGCACAGTCCAAGAATCTTTCTAATCAAATCTATTGAAATCTTTATTAAATGATTTCTCCTCTGCTAGTCTTCCTTTGGTGTGAACAAGAAGTTATACCATCCCCATTGACAATGACTTCTGAGGCTTAGAGATAAAGTGCCTGCCTTGTATACAGCTTTCTTTTTTGTTATCACCTTTGGGTAAGTAGTAGGTTAAGACCAACTTAATAAAATGCTTTAGCACTGGATTTCATTGATCTGACAAAGCCAAAGTTGAAGTACTGTGCAAACTGATAACACAAGACAAAAATTAAATTAAAATGGCATCACTCCTTTGATCTGTTTTACTGTCTTATCATCTGGTGGTTCCTCTTTTTCCTTCTCCTTTTCACGATCTTTGTTCCAATCTTTAAGTCCTTCTGGAAGAGAGGTGTCTTCATCCAAGCTTCCAGTGCCCTCTACAAAATCTTCATAGGTAGATTTTTCGGCAAAGGGTCTGGGACCCAAAAGTTCAACCATATCAGACTTATCTAATACTTCTTTTTCTAATAGACGAAGAGCAACCTAAAACAGGAAAAATTTCTATTAAACACATACACTAGGAAAACACAGTATAAGATTATTACAGATCATTTAATAATGCTCAGATTGGAAAATATTTAAAGCTAGTTTGCTTCAGACTATTAGTCTTACAACAAAGACTAATTAGTTACCAATTCTATAATTGGCAAGTAACACGGTGTTTTACACAAGATGTACAGAACACAATCTTTGTCCCTGAGAGCTTACAAGCTAGTTCAGAGCTTATAAAATATACATATGAGTTATCCAAGATACTTGCCAACCAGTAAGCATAGTACTAGGTCTTGGGGATACAGACAAAATGAAAAAGTACCTCTCTCCAAGGAGCTTACATTCTATCAGGTAAGATAACATATAGGTAAATGTGTACAAAATATTTTTTTTTAGGTGCTAACAGCTGAGGAAAAGATTTCATGTAGAACATAATACTTCAACTAAACTTGGAGGGGGTGGGGGGAGAAGGAAGAGAGATTCTAAGTAGAAATGAGGAGAGAGTACACAGGGATGAGAACAACCAATATAAAGGCATAAACAGAGTCTTACGGGTAAGGAAACAGAAAGAAGGCCACTGATAGGACCCCAGGATGCAAGAAGGGGAGGAATAAGAATGAACCGGTAGGCTTCAGCCAATCTATGGAGTTTTTAAAACCAGAATGTGTATTTGCTCCTAAAGGCAATAAGTATACAGTGGAGTTCAGTGAGTATAAATGACATGGTCAGACTTGCACTTTAGGAAATCATCCTAGAAGTGTGTTGAAGGTGGTTTGAAAGAAAAAAAATGATTAGGAAGATATCAAGTACAGGTAATGAGACCCTAAAAAGGGATTGTAGCTTAGTGGGTAGATATAAGGGAACAGATGCATAATATTATAAAGGAAGATAAGATTTGGCAACTGATGATGATGATGGGATGCAGACTGAAACACCAAACATTGCAAACATAGATTGGAAGACTAGAATACCAGTGAAACCTTTGACATATATATAAAACACTAGTATAAAATGTATAGTTATACTTTTCTTGATCTAACAAAGACAAATATTCAGTTTATTACTTTAATTTTTGGTAAAAATTTTCAGAAATATTGGTTCATTAAACACCTACCTTCTCCACTTCAGCTTTTTTCTCTGTAAGAAGAGCTACTGTTCGTTTATGAGCATCATTAATAAGTATCCGTACTTCATCATCTATCAATCTTGCAGTAGCTTCACTATATGGTTTCTCCAATACCATGTCTCCTTGTCGTGGAAGGTCAAAGGAAATCTGTCCCACTTTTTCATTCATACCAAACTGAACAATCTAAAAGAGAACAAGAAACATCTTAATGACTTGCATCTCAATGCTTATACTTTTGAAACCAGCAAAGATGATCAAACAGGAAAAAGCAGTACAGCCTAGCTCTTTCCCACAGCCACTCCAATCCAATCAAGATCTATAAAAAACACTGGATTGAACTGGGATCAAGGAACACAAGGAAAAAAATCACCCTGGATCATTTTTCTAGCTGGGATTACAATAGGGAGCCAATTCAGCAAGCATTAAAGACAGGGTCTAGCCATAAGGGTGTTATTCAGAACCTTCCAAACTGTAAAACAAAATGAAGACTATAGATAGCTATATACTAAGACAAGAAGTGATCATAAATTACACTGTTTAGGGAGAAGGAAAAGGATCCAACTGGAAGTCATATTGTTCTAGTCACACAGCCAGTTCATAGAATTAATATAGATTTAGGATTAATATAGATTTAGAATTAATTTTTAGAATTTAATTTATAGAATTAATATAGATTTAGGAGAGAACCTGTGCCTAGAAATGGTAAATGGTCTGCCTCTACTTATATATCAGGCCAAAGAATCATCATAGATCTGAGGATGTGTATTAAGCAGGAGTAGAAACACAAGCCAGCAGTGGCTATGTGGTTCTGAACCTGGAGTCTGGAATAGGATATTAGAATCCATCCCCACTTTTGATCTGAAGTGTACAGCTGAGAAAGTAGAGAAGGGAACTCACACTTGTGTTGTTTTGAAACAGATAACTGACATAGCCAATGTCAGCAGCAATTTTAGACCAAAAACACAAATTTGTCTGGAGTATAATGTAAGTTACTTAGCAGTTTTTTCTTTTCCTTCTTTACACTTATCAGGCCACAAGTTTTGGTTTTTTAAGTTCAATCACTCTCTTTTATGAAATAAATTTGACCCAAAGATTATAAATGTCAATTTCATATACAATCTAAGGAGAGAAACCCTATTTCAAACACCTACTTGCGCATATGCACTCTGAGTTACTTTCCTCAAGTCATCTTGAGCTCCAGTTGTAATTCTTCCAAAAAAGATTTCTTCTGACACACGTCCTCCTAAAGTCATACACATCCTATCCAAAAGCTGTTCTTTGGTGTAAAGGTATTGCTCTTTGGGTAAATACTGAGCATAACCCAAACCTTTTCCACGTGGGATGATGGATACCTTTAGAAGGAAGGAACAGATTTGTTAAATACTCTACAATATGCTAAATTTAACAAAACGTATTCCCCTACAGATGAACAGATTCCAAAGTATCCTCGCTTCATGGGAAAGAAAAAATAAAATAAAGCCATATAAAGAACCTCTCCCCCCGCCAAAAAAAATCTACATTTGCTGCAAGCAAATGACTGACAGCTTTTAAAAGTCATGAGTTTTCTTTTGGATTCACTCCCTATTAGTGCCACTTAATGGTTTTTATTCTTGTTTTATTTGACAACACAATATGAACCACTTTACTACTTTTGTTAAATGATTTTTGTTCATTTAAATCAATTTCAAAAAATTCTGTAAAATACATTTGTGGTTTCTTGACTTTGTAAATATGGTTTACAATCTTTTTTGAATGATGCAGAATGTTGATGTGTTTTAGGGTCACTGTTTTCTACAATGATAACTGAACAGTGTCATAAATATAGATGAAAAATGGGGGTTATGTTGAATAGATACTAATTCAAGGATAACTGCCAATGACTCAATACACTTCAGGTATGCAGTGATTCCTTTTGGCTATCTCCCTGAAAGCTCATCAAAAATTACGCAAACCTCATTTAAAGCTTGAAATTTTATATATCATAGGTGTATCCAACTGTATATTCTTATGAAAGAAAATGGGAAAAACAGACCTGTTCTGGCAGTCTACTTAGAAATGTCATACATACTTCACTATTTCTATTGTTTGTTTTCTTATTAATGTGAATACTCCCTCCAAGAAAAAGATCACAATTTAGCTTTCCCATTTTTATTCCACACTTCTGATTCTCTTGTAAATCTGAAGGCAGGAGTATTCCTCCAGATCTCTTAACATTATAAGAATACCAATGTTGTTTGCCAGCAGTTAATGAATATGGGATAGGGTAGGGGAGAGGTTTATATATGTTACTACAATTTTGGATTGAAATGCTTAAATTCCTTAAACCAGTCTCTTATAGCTAAGGTCACATACTGTTGTGATTATGACATACTGTTCTGGAGAACAATATTTGGACTTTGTTCTCAATTCTTATTAAGGAATTTGTTTGTATAAATAATGAACATTGTTGAAAAGCTAAGTACTATTTTAAAAATCTGTGAATCATCATATAATAAAATCTTAATTAAAATGTTTTGGTAATGGCATGCTCAGGCTAATTAAACTTTACTAGGATTTAAAAGAAAGTCCTGTTTTGCATTCAAAAATCTTTACAAAGAAAAATGCAAATTAAAGCAGTTCTAAGATTCTATCTTACAGACAATGGATTGACAAAGCTAAGAAAAAGGGAAAATGACAAATACTTGAGGGACTGTGGCAAAACAACCACATTAGGACAGTAAACTATAAACTAATACAGCTACTCTAGAAAGTAACTTAGAATGATGCTACTCACCCCTTATACAGCTACTCTAGAAAGTAACTTAGAATGATGCTACTCACCCCTTACCCCTAATCTACTAAACTGTACATACTTTCGGATCATCATTACTAGGTCTATACTACAAAGAGATTAAAGAAAAAGGAAAAGAATCTATGTCTATAAAAATATTTATAAAGCTTCTTTTTGTACTGGAAAAAAAGGAAACTAAGAGGATGCCTATAAATTAGGGAAAGAGTGAACAAATTATGATATATGAATGTAAGAATCCTAAGAAATGATGAAGAGGATGGTTTCAGAAAAACTTAGTTAAACATGTATGAACATCATGTTACATAGTGAAGTATTCATGGCCAGAAGAATAATTTATATAATAAAAATATTGTAAAGACAAACAAGTTTGAAAGATATTAACTCTAATAAAATGACCAAATACAATTCCTAATAATCCAGACCAAATCATGCTAATTACATCCTGATAGAGAGGCAGTGAATTTAGGGTGATAAATATTTTTTAGACATGGCCAATGGAGGAATTTGTATTTGTTACAATTTGTTTTTCCTTCTTTTTCAATGGAGTAGAGAATAAGGTAAATGGAAGAGAAAATAGATTTTTGTTCATTTAAATCAATTTCAAAAAATTCTGTAAAATACATTTGTGGTTTCTTGACTGTAAATATGGTTTACAATCTTTTTTGAATGATGCAGAATGTTGATGTGTTTTAGGGTCACTGTTTTCTACAATGATAACTGAACAGTGTCATAAATATAGATGAAAAATGGGGGTTATGTTGAATAGATACTAATTCAAGGATAACTGCCATTTGAATTAAATCCCTGATATCACTTTGTCCACCTTCCCATCCCCACCTCACTTTTTCCTAAAAGTTTGAGAGTAGAGCTGATTTTGGAGGTAGAAAGAGGGATTCCTATTACCTGAGGATTCCAATTAAATGAGTCCTGGATGTTTTAGATTTCAATGCATATTTTAATGTACCCCACAATCTACATTATTCTACATCTGTGGAAAGCAAGTCAAACTTCTTAGGTCATACCCTAGGAATGCAAATAACTTTTTCACATTATTTCCTAAAACACTTCTGGAAGACAGAACACACAATAATGTTCACTATTTTGATCCTCTAATTATCAACCACATTAAATATCTTCAATCATTTTTCTCAAAAAGATAGAATCATAAAATCATAGATTGAGAGCTAGAAAGGGGCTTATAGGTTTTCCATTTTTATCTTAACTCTATTGTACTTCTTCTTAAAGAATTAACATATATATAGAATAATATCTATTTGCTAAGGTTAGCCCAAGTATGGAGTTAAAGACTCTACGCAAGTCTGACACAAAAGGTCAAAATCTCTAATATTCCATCTTTATTCACAATAAAATTTTTACTTTTAAAGAATCCTGTTCAACTAATGATTTTTCAAGATTTAAATTGGAACACTACCATTTACTAAATTGAATTAGCAACACTATATTAATTCTCAAAACTAAACTTAAGTAGTATAAAGTCATCTGCTCTTCTTTGAGAGAATGTGCAGATTATCATGTACCACCAACTTGTTCTTTATAGCTCATTTCCCCTTCCACTAGGTGGAGACTTGACTCTTTAAATCTTACAAACGTTTTCTGATAGTAATGGAATACAGTACTATAAGAAATGATGACCAGACTGATTTCAGAAAAACCTGTTAGATTTATACAAACTGATGCAAAGAAAAATGAGTAAAACCAGAATCCTGTACACAGTAACAGCAATACTGTACAATGATCAAGCTAAATGACTTAGCTATTCTCAGCAATACAATGATTCAATAATCCAAGACAGTCAAAAGGAATGAATATGAAAAATGCTATTCACTTCCAGTCTGAATGCAGATGACAGTATACTATTTTTCACTCTCTGCACTTTTTTCCCCCTTTGGGTCCATATCTTTTTTTACAACAAGAATAATAGAAGAATACATTTTACATGACTGACTGAATATATATAACCCATATCAAATTGCTTACTGTCTCAAGGAGACAGACGATAAGGAAAAAGAGAAAATTTGGAATTGAAAATTTAAAAGAAAAATTAATATTAAAAATCATTTTTACATGTAATTGGGGAAAAAATAAAATACTATTTTTTAAAAAATGATTCTTTAATATGAGAAAATATGCTTTTCCCCCTCCACTCCCTTGCAGAGGTGGAAAGGTTCATAAGTATTGCTCATTGTATGTATTTTCAGATTTTTTTCAATCAATAAAAAACCATCTGTTAAGCCTTTCTAGATGGCAGACAGATGGACAGACAGATGATATAATGGATAGAGTGCTAGACCTGGAGTCAGGAAAACCTGAGTTCAAATCTGGCCTCAGATACTTACTAGCTATGTGACCCTGGGTCAGTCACTTAACCCTCTTTGCCTTGGTTTTTTTCATCTGTAAAATGAGCTGGAGAAGGAAATGACAAACATTCCACTATCTTTGCCAGGAAAACCCTAAATGGGATCACAGAGAGTCAGACACAACTGAAACAAATGAACAACAATAAGAAATGCCAAGCATCATGTTAAACTCTAGAGAGGGGAAGGCAAACATGCAAACTAAAGAACAAGTTATATACAGGATAAATAGGAAATAATGAATAGAAGGCAATGGAATTAAGAGGAGTTAGGAAAGATTTCCTGTAGAAAGTGGAATTTTAGCTAGAACTTAAAGAAAACCAGGGAAATCAGTAGTTTGGGTGGAAGAGAAAGAGCATGGAAGACAAGGAGGACAGCCAGAGAAAATTCCTGGTCCCAAGAAATGAAGTGTATTGTTCATGGAATAACCAGGAGAGCAGTATCACCGGATTTAAGAACACATACTGGACAAGTAGAAGGGGACTAGTTTTTTGTGATGTATTGCTAAGTTATGCTTATTTTTTACCTCTTATTTTTTGTTTTTGTCTTAAAAATACTTATTATGAGGGAGGGCTCTCAGAGTGGGTAGGGGGGAAGAGGTAGGAAAAGTTACTATAGGGAATCTATGGTAATATTTTTTAAAAGACACTAATAAAAACTTTTTTGTCTTTTTAAAAAAAAAGTGTTTTTTTTTTTACAGATAGCTATAGAATTTTTTTTTTAAGAATGACAAAAATTGCTGGGAAAAGTGGAAAATAGTATGGCAGAAACTAGGCATTGACCCACACTTAACACTGTATACCAAGATAAGGTCAAAACGGGTTCATGACTTAGGCATAAAGAATGAGATTATAAATAAATTGGAAGAACATAGGATAGTTTACCTCTCAGACCTGTGGAAGAGGAAGGAATTTATGACGAAGAAGAACTAGAGATCATCATTGATTGCAAAATAGAAAATTTTGATTATATCAAATTGAAAAGTTTTTGTACAAACAAAACTAATGCAGACAAGATTAGAAGGGAAGCAATAAACTGGGAAAACATTTTTTATAGTCAAAGGTTCTGATAAAGGCCTCATTTCCAAAATATATAGAGAATTGACTCTAATTTATAAGAAATCAAGCCATTCTCCAACTGATAAATGGTCAAAGGATAGGAACAAACAATTCTCAGATGAAGAAATTGAAACTATTTCTAGGCATATGAAACGATGCTCCAAGTCATTATTAATCAGAGAAATGCAAATTAAGACAAGTCTGAGATACCACTACACACTTGTCAGATTGGCTAGAATGACAGGGAAAGATAATGCGGAATGTTGAAGAGGATGTGAGAAAACAGGGACACTGATGCATTGTTGGTGGAATTGTGAATACATCCAGCCATTATGGAGAACAATTTGGAACTATGCTCAAAAAGCTATCAAACTGTGCATACCCTTTGATCCAGCAATGTTACTACTGGACTTATATACCAAAGAGATTTTAAAGAAGGGAAAGGGACCTGTATGTGCACGAATGTTTGTGGCAGCCCTCTTTGTAGTGGCTAGAAACTGGAAAATGAATGGATGCCCATCAATTGGAGAATGGTTGGGTAAATTGTGGTATATGAATGTTATGGAATATTATTGTTCTGTAAGAAATGACCAGCAGAATGAATACAGAGAGGCTTGGAGAGACTTACACGAACTGATGCTAAGTGAAATGAGCAGAACCAGGAGATCATTATATACCTCAACAACGATACTGTATGAGGATGTATTCTGATGGAAATGGATTTCTTCAACAAAGAGAAGATCTAATTCGGTTCCAATTGATCAATGATGAACAGAAGCAGCTACATTCAAAGAAAGAACACTGGGAAATGAATGTAAATGGTTTGCATTTTTGTTTTTCTTCCTGGGTTATTTTTACCTTCTGAATCCAATTCTTTCTGTGAAACAAGAGAACTGTTTGGTTCTGCACACATATATTGTATCTAAGATATATTGTGACATATTTAACATGTATAGATAGGACTGCTTGCCATCTGGGGGAGGGGGTGAGAGGGAGGGAAGGGAAAAGTCGGAACAGAAGTGAGTGCAAGGGATAATACTGTAAAAAAATTACCCAGGCATGGGTTGTCAATAAAAAATTATAAGTATGGGGAAAAAAAAAAAAAGAATGGTTTTCTATCGATAGCTATAGATAGATATATTAAAGGACCAGAAAGCTACAGTCAGATGATCCGAGTTCTAGTTCTAAGTTTGTCAATTTACTTCTAGCCATGTTGATCTTAAGTAGCATCACTCAAGTCTCCTCATCTGTAAAATGAAATTATTAATACTTATCCTGCCTATCTCAGAGGTTTATCATGATAATTAAATGAGAATGTATGTGAATCTACCTTCAAAATGATAAAGCACTCCACAAATGTAAGTAGATTATTCCTCTCTTAAAAAAAAAAAACACCAACCAACCCCACCCACCCACATACACACAAAATAGTCTCTGGGGAAATAAACATAAAATATAAAGACAAGAAGACATCATTCATTACCCCTCAACCCTTCAAAAACCCATTATATTTCCTCTATGGTCAACATAATCCCATTCTCTCTCAATTTTTTTTTTTTTAATGTTTCCCCTGGTTTCTGTTTCATAGCATTCCTGATCTTTAAATAATTTTTTCCCCCTACTTCTGTCATTAACATAATTTTTTGGTGCCCAATTCTAGCAATTATTTTGTTTTCCCCTGTCTTTAGTTGCTGTACTCTTACAATAATGTATTTTTTTAGTCTTTATTTACAAGGGAAAATAGGACATAAAAAATTAAGAAATAAACCACCAATCTAGGATAATTAGAAAAATATAAAAAACAACAGCCCAGCCTCCAGGTAGGTAGTACCTAAATTTTCTAAACTATGGTTTTCTGGGGCTAATTTGAAATGCTTTTGCAAAAATGGTATCTGGAATGCTATCTCCTCATATTTTCTTCAAAGTATCCCTATCATTCTTCAAAGCACAACTCAGGTGGCATCTCCTACACAAAATCTTTTGTGATCCTCCCATGTGTTAGCTGTGTTTCCCTCTTGACATTATCTTATAGGTACTATGTATTTATTTGTAACTCTACAGGCTGTATTTCCACAGCAGTTATTTTTCTAATGAAAGACTCAACTACCTTACAGCACCAGAAGTGAAAGCAATCTTCTAATCTACAAAATCCCCAGGTGAATCTGAGATTGAAACCTATATGTAATTGTGGTGTTCTCTTCTTTTGTATAATATATGATGGTTCTCTGTGAGAGCAGGTTTCTTGGGGAGGTTTTCTGGAGGCAGCCTTAGTTTCGGTTCAAAGTAATAATCACTTCAAATGCAGCCAGATGTTAAAGTAGTTCTTTATTGTTTCTTCCAAAATAGCCCAGTTAGCTTTCTTTGGTTCCAAGAGCTCTTGTTGCTAGCTTCAGCCTCTCTCTAAATCTTGTTTCTGCCCGATTGCAGATTAGCTCCTCAATCTCCAGAACTGAACTCTCACTCTGTCAATTTTCCAAAGTGACTTTTGGCTCTAGCTCAGTTCCCACTCATGGCTTCCTCTGAACTGACTCTGTTTGACTGACTGACTGAAGCTCTTTTTATGCTCAGTGTAAAAGGTTGACTCCTCCTCCAAGAGTGGGATTATGGGAGGTGTGAATTCACAAAGTTGCAAAGTTAACTTTGTGTATCTCCCGTACTTGTGAATTCCAATGTTTGAGCTCTAATGTTTAAACTCTTAAAGATACAAACCCAAGCACACCAGCACTGCTTCCATCAATTCCACTTAGTACCTTGTTTCAAGTTCTGGCCCATAACATCTCCTTGTAGGATCAAATCTATCATACTGAACCATGCTAAATTAAATAATTATTGTCTCTATCAATTCTAATGACTTAACACTTTGTAAGGATTCCAACACATAATCCCAGTATTGTGTTCAATAAATGAGAAATGCTCTCAATTGCCTTATGGAGTTTTGAAAGTTCTATGTATATTATCACAGAACTGCTTACAAGCTTTCTAGTAACTCTTCCTCTTCATACCTCCAAACAATAGAAAAAGAAAGATTATGGGATTCCTTGAAAGCAGACTATAAAGATATCTCTAGAAGAACATAAAGATGTACCTGTCATATTGCTTCATTAAATTTTCTCTATTTCCCCTAAATAAACTATTTTTTAAAAACTATTTTCCAAACTGGGTTTTCTTTTCTTTATTTTTCTTTTAATACTATAATCTCTTTAGATAAAAATAATCTTACATTTTTTATACACTATTAAGTATGGAATTTTCCTTTAAAAACACTGTATAATTTAATCTGTAATGTTGATGAAAATTACTTTACCTTTAAAAGTGGATCCGCATGTTCCAGAAACCAGCCTGCAACTGCATGTCCTGCTTCGTGATATGCTACTGTCTTTTTCTCCTCTGGCTGTAAAACCTGAGTTTTTTTTTCCAAACCTAAAAAAAAAAAAAAGAATAAAGAAAAGCCAACCATTTTAAAAACGTTGGTATAAGATAATTATATACTCCAATAAATGTTATCTCAACATTGATGTAGGAACTTAATTGCCTATTTCAAAAGTTCCAACCAAAAGTTCCTATGGCTTATAAAAGCTAAAGGTGACTTCAAAATACACTAAATTCCTGCAATAACACATCAAAACCCACCAACACATACATACTCTATTGTCCACAAAATGTTTTATCAATTAAATAAAATTTTATAAGTCTAAATCTAAAAAATTAATTAACTGCTGACAGTCCCACCTATATTTCTAATCTAGTACTACTTCTTCTTCTAACACTCTTTAATCTTGTTAAATGGACCTGATAACTGATAGTCATATATAATATTCTCAGGATCACAGATCTAAAGCTAGAAAGAATCTTAGAGAATCCAACTTTCTTTTTATCAATGAAAAAAATCAGAAAGGTTCAGGAACTTGTCCAAGACCACATAGTTATCTTGGGCAGGATTTGAACAAAAATCCTACAACTTTATCAGGGGTCTTCAAACTTTTTAAATGGGGGCCAGTTCACTGTCCTTCAGACTGTTGGAGGATTGGACTATAGTTAAACAAAAACTTTGTTTTGTGGGCCTTTTAATAAAGAAACTTCATAGCTCTGGGTGAGGGGGATAATCGTCCTCAGCTGCCACATCTGGCCTGCGAGCCGTAGTTTGAGGAACCCTGACTTTATAGTCAGTGTTCTTTCTCCATGTACCAGGCTGCTGTTGCATTTGCAAAGACGCCCCTCGTGACCGGAATGCCTTCTCTTTCCTCATATTCCTCTCAGAGAATCCCTATCTTTCCTCAAAACACAGTTCAAGAGGCATCTTCCTATATACAATGCTTTTCTTGATCCTGTTAGTAGTTTTTCTCTTTTGAAATTACTTTGTATTTTACTTATACAATAGAATTTTATGATAGAACATAAGGTCCTAGAGTCTCTGTTTTAATCCCAGTTCACAGAACAATTGTTTGCATATAGCAAGTACTTAATTAATTAATGTTTCTTGATGGACCTGTTGACCAAGAAACAGAAAAGTTTTCCCTGGGATGCTGAGAATTCCTTAGTACTGGATAGCTAAGAATTACCTATTATAACAGTCTAAATGTCTCTGAGTTTCACCTAGAAGGCAAACGAGACTCAGGAAAAGAGAGGAATAAATGTTGAATTAGGGAAGATCTATTGCTTAAAAGGCCAAAAGAGCTAGCCAGGAGATAGAAGTAGGATTGAGGGGGATGTAATAATACTATGGGAGATTCAAAAAAGCTACTTCAAATTGGTATGGGAATAACAAAAGCACTGAACTAAAAATACATATTTCCAGAAAAAAAAAAAATGTGAAGAACAGAATGGGACTTCAATAGCTAGCAAGAGACCCCATCTCCCAATGAAAGATCTTTCTTATGTAAAATATTTCTTAAGCTAAACAATATTGATTTTAAGATACTGTTATTTCAGAATCAGTGAGTTGGTAAGTACCCCAAAATTCATCTAATCTAAAACTTTCTTAAACCAGAATCCATATGTATATAATATTCCCAACAAGAAACCATCTGGCCTTTGCTTAAAGAACTCTAGTGAATAATCTTAAGCAAACTAGATCACGTAATTATTCTATATGTTTAGCAGATATCAGAATTACAAAGATAAAAAAAAAAAAAGATACAAAGCTCTAATATTTTTTCTAAAAATAAGATATCCTTGCTACTCATCATCTCTAATTGAAGGGACTTTGACGAAGTCACTGCCAACAACTGAAATCCCACAAAGACTAGAGACACAGGGTTTTTCATTTTGATATGTCACCCTATCCTAAGGCAGCTTCTGGTTCAGTAAGGCTGAAATTTGAACATGTAAGTTTTTACCTCTCTCACAATGTATAAGCATACTATGTTTAATATGTTTAACATCCATTCTCTCTCTTGCATTTTTAACCTCCCCCCCCCCCCCCAGCCCCAACTTTTTTTCCTCTAACAGCAAATGTACACAGATCTCCCTATCTGGAAATTTTAAAAATCAACCATTTGATTACCCTGTTAACTATCATCCTGTAGCTGTGCTTCCTTTAAATCTCAAACTTGTGGAATTAGAATCCTACACCCAAAGTCTCCATATCCTCTCCATTCATTCATTAATCTCTTATAATCTGGTTACTATATCCATGAACCACAGAAACTCCATTCATAAACTTCAATAATAACCCTCTGCCCAATTCAATGGCCTTTTTCAAGGATCATTCTCTTCAATGCCCTTGTAGCTTGGCATTACTAACTAGCCTTCACTGAAATTCTCTTGCCATGTTTTTCCAGTCTGTTGCTGCTGCTTTTGGGCATTTGGGAAGTTTCTAGGCAGACTGGCTAACAAAACTAAAAACAACAAACATGTATTCAGTGTTTTAACTTACAGAAATAAAGATATTTATGTATTAACTTGAGAAAACAGGAAGCATGGTGATGTGGGAAGAGAACCGAGTTACTTTTGGATCACAATCACCAAATACAACAATGGCACAACTCACATTATCTGGCAGATACAACATAACTGGTATCTAGTATCAAGGCATTGAGTGAGATTATCTTCAGACCACAGACCTTCAGAAGAGGAAGAGGTCTATAAACCTCAGAGAGGCACCCTCTAGAGTAGATACTCAAATTATGCCAGGCTTTTGTCATACTTACTAGGATATACCTGGATTTCCTCCCACATAAAAAACTACTTTAAGATGTGGACAAGGATTCCCTAGAGCTTTACAAGGTAGAGGGAAGTATTGCTGAAGCATGTCTTATAGATTTCACTCCTCTGATATTATAGGCAAGGAAGTACCAATTACTGAGATTGCTGGGAACACAAACACTTCCATTGAGGAAGGCACCAGATAAAGATTCCATAAAAGGCAGGGGATACAGTGGATATTTTGCTGCATTACTTACTCTGGAGACAGTGTACTTCAACAAAAAAGGAGTCAAAAAAAAAACACAGAAAGATTATCTAGACTGTCACATACCTGACTTCTATGACACTGTGCTCTGGTTATAATCCTTACTTCTTTCAATCCCACCTATTCTTCAAATATGATTCTGTTCTTACCTGATCAATATAGCCTGCCCTGACTGCCTTCTATCCACTATCCCTTGAGAAATCTCCTTCAGAACTCTCATATTTGTTTATAGAATTCATCTGACACTTAGAATACTCAACACCACACTGTTAACTTTCTATGTATAAAAGTCTTTTAGTAAGTTTTTTTTTTAATTTTGAACTTAAATATAAAATAAGAAAAGAAAAAAAATTGCCATATATACAGCAGACCACAAGAGGATCCAATATAAAACAATAAATTTCCATTTTAAGAAAATCTATATGATAAATATTACATATTGTTTTCAAAGCTGCATAGCTTTTCTTTACTTCCTTGTTGGTTTTCTTTTGTTCTGTTGTGCACCTTTTCTTCTATTTTTTTCCCCATTCCTCCTCCCCTAAAGAATGCTACAATTAAGCATGGAGATATATATGCATATACATACATATATAAATATACAGATATAAAGTTATATATACATATATACATTCATACACATCTATGTAAACCCATATTATGCTTATTTCCATCTGTCAACTGTTTCTCTGAAGATGGATAACATCTTCCTTCATAGATATAAGTACTTCCATGTTTTTCTAAAACAACCAGCTCATTATTTCCTAAACCACAGCAGTATTCCAATCCAATCATATGATATCTGAGATTGTTTAATGAATGTTTTTTTCAGTTTTCTATATTCCTTCTATTCTTGGCTTACATAGGGTTATTTATAAAAGAATATTTTAATTTAAAACAATCAAAATTATCCTTTCTATACTTCAATAACACTGTCCCTTATGATATAGTTTAAGATTTGAAACTACTGAATCTACTTCCTTTACTTCTTTTTTTCTAGGTTTTTCAAAGTTGCTGACCTTTCATTCTTCCAAATGAACTTTCTTGTAATTTTTTCTAACTCAATAAACTAATTTTTTGGTAATTTAACTGGGATGGCATTGAATAAATAGATGAATTAGGTAAAATTGTCATTTAAAATTTATATTGACTTTACTTATCCATGAACAATAGATATCATTTCAACTATTTAGATCTAACTATTTGTATAAAAAATGTTTTATTTTTAAATTCATATAGTTCCTGTGTCTGTTTTGGCAGATTATATGCTCAGGTACATTATACTATTTTTAAGTATTTTGATTAGACTAAAACAATGTTGAATAAAATTACTGATACATAGTACAGTTTTCCTATTTTTCACTTTTGATGAAACCTATTTTAAGTTCATCCAAGATCATAATAACTATCCCTGCTTTTTTTTTTTTTTTTTTTTGCAAAATACATTCTACTCATTCCCTTTATTTTATCTTTGTGTCTGATTCTCATTTTTATAATGTTTCCTGAAAATAACACAGATTTGAATACAAATTTTTTAATTGCTATTCATGTCCATTTTATGGATAAATCCGTCCTAGTTAAATTCTGAGGGACAATTACTTGTATATTTTCCTCCTTTCTATTTTTTTCCACTATCCTTCTAAATCTGACTATTCTTACTCCATCCCTCCTCACTCTTCTGCTTTACTTCTACCCATCTATGTTACCCTTCCATTCTTTAACCTACCCACCTCTTTAAATGTCCTTCCCTCCTTCTTTCCCTGCCACCCTATCTCCTTAACCTCTTATTTCTTTTTGAATTTAGAAGAGATTTTTTTTTATCATTTTAGATAAACGTGTTTTGGGGACCATCTGACATTTCTCAGTGGAAAAGAAGCGGCTTTTTTAGTGCCAGTATCTTTCTCTGACAATACACCCAGATCTTCTCTATCTCCACAGTAACTAACTATCTAAGGTTGGGTTCTTTCTCCTTTACTTGTTCATTTTTATTTGCTTTTTTTATTTTATTTTTAGTAGCTATTACACTAATAGTTGTCGTCCCGAGGTATGGGGAATGACACTCTTAAGTCTCAGGTCTTTCTTACTGTTATTTTCTGAGGTCTGTCTTGGGGCCCAACCTTGGGCTCACCTCTCTACTCCTAAGCCAAAGGTACAGCCCGTAGTTACATTGGCCAGCAAAAGATCTTGTTCCCTATAGTCATTTTGGTAGTTGCAAATTACAGCTGTCCTCTCTGCTGGCCACTGCCCCTCACTATTGTACTCACCAGGTATGTGCTTGCCTTTTTTCCCTGCAGCCACCGTCTGGGACATGTCTTATCAGCAAAGCTGGGCCTGGCTTCCCTTGGCAGTGGAAAGTCCCTCAATTTCCTATTCAGCCATCAGACCTCTTCCCATACACACCTATTGTCTGCAAAATTAAGTTTCTGAGTCTGTTTGCCTTTCAACCCAGCTGTCTAGGGGCCTGTTGTTTATGGATTCTGCAGAATGGGCCTGGAGATTGTGCCCGTCAGGCCATTGAAGACTGGGTTTCTCCTGGAGTTTTTTCAAATTGTCTTAGGAGGATAAGTAATTTGCCCCATGTTTATTTCTGCTGCTCAGAGGTGATATTCTGTCTTTTTTTGTGGAGGAAATTTGGAGAGTTGAAAGTTTTCTGATTCCACTATTTCCCCAAAATCCTATCCCCAAGTATATAATTATGTTTTATAAACTCCTTAAGGAAATATACCAACAGGCAGAATAGCACAATTTATGGAGCATCATCCTGGCAGTTAGGAAGATGTAGCTTCAAGTCCTAGCTATACTAACTGCTTACTAACTAGACTTTGGGCAAGTCACTTAATTTCTCAGGGATCCAAGCAGCAAAACTACGTCATTACAGAAAAGTTGCTGATATGCATTGCCAGAGAGAGCCCTACACCCGAAGTTCCCCACACTAATGAATTCTCAGGTCCATTTCAAACAAAATATACAAAAAAACCCAAAACGAAACATCCCACCCACCCACAAACTATATGTTATACTTTTTAATACACCAATAGCAATCTGCATAAAGCATATAACCCAAATATTGTATTATCACATGATCATTGACCAAAGTGGAACAGAACTTGCTACTTCTTTATTATACCCAATAACTCTATAAATGATTGTTACATTTGTTTGATATCTACTATTTGTAATTATAATTCACTTAGTTCATTGTGTACAAGTTTTAGAAATTAAATATCTTTAAAAAAAAAAAAAAAAAACCTACATTCTATTCAAGAATCAACAGCCCCTGGTATGTGCTATGTATGTGAAGGTTAGTATAGAATGGACTACTACTCAACTACTATGTCTGTTTTCACAAATATCTTTGCGACTCTTATCATTACTTTCTACTCAGGTATCAAGGAGGGAAAGCCAATGAATACGTGAAAATCTAAAATTTAGTAAACATTTAAAAAATAAGTATAAATGTAAATATTTTTTCTATCAGTCTCAACTTTCTAGTTGAGAAGCTTAACTATTCTCTTGAAAATTTAGCTCCCTTCTTCCACTGTTTACACCCTGCCAAACCTCAACCTTGGGTCAAATCTCTCTATCTACCTTCTCTATGCCTATTGCATAACTCCTGAATATTGTTAGAATAAAACTATGCTGCTAACTGGGTCCATTAAAAATTCATATTATCTAAAAAGAACTAGGCCCTCACTACTGCATGGCAATACTTTTATATGACTGATTATAAGGTACTTCTATCAGCTGTTATAAATGTTCTCCCTTCTCCTTAAACCTCTAATGGCATACTACTTCCCTACCTCATAGGACATGACCTCTCCTTAACTGAAAAAACCGAGGCCAATTACTATTGAGTTCCTTCATCTAACCCTAACCCTAACCCTTTTACATCTTTAGTTTTTCTCTTCTCCTTTGCTCCAATTTCTCAGTATGAAGTGGCCATTCTCCTTGCCAAGTTAATTCTAATATTATTCCATGGATCCTGCACCCTCTGCCCATACTAATAATTTGTTCTAACAATGATTCCATCCTAAATCTCATGTTCAATGTCTACCTACTAGCTCTTTCCTTGCTGCTTAGAAATAGATTCAGATCTTATCTATTAGCTACATGGTACAATGAATAGAGCACTGGGCTTGGAGTTAGGAAGACTTGAGTTTAAATCCAGCCTCAGACATTTACTATCTTTGTGACTCTGGACAAGTTACTTAACCTTTATCTGACTCAAGCTCCTCAACTTTAAATGGGGATAATAATAGCACCTACCTCCCAGGATTGTTGTGATGATCAAATGAGAAAATATTTGAAAAGCTCTTAGCACAGTGCCTGGCACACAGGTAGCTGTTTAATAAATGCTTGTTTCTTTCCTTCCTTCCTTCCTTCCTTCCTAGCATTTAAGGAAAAAAATAAACAAACTTCATTTTACCCTGCCATCCACACTAATATCCTACATCTCTCTTACCTTTCACTTTTATTTAAAAAGAACAGCCTAATGTCCTTTGTAGTCTAACTTCTGCTTCCACTATTCTACCAAAGCTTTCCCTAAAAAACTACCAGATCTCAACTGCTAAACCTACTAGCCTTTTCAGGATCCTCATTCTCCTTGACCATTTTCCTGCTGAGCAGATTTGTGTCCTATTAAACAAAATCTACCCTTTCGCCTTTCACAATACTGATATTTTATTATTATCTTTTCCTCTGACTTCCTTCTTCTCATCCTCTTTTTCCTATAGTTTTCTATTTCATGCCTTCTAAAATAACTGTGTCCCTCAAGGCTCTGTTCTCGGCTCTTCTTCTTCTGTATATGTACTCTTTGTGATCTCATTTATTAAAATGGCTTCAATTATCACCTCTACACAAATAGCTCCCAAATCCATATATTCAGTTCTATAAATACCAACTGGACATCTTTACAAAGCTAGCTCTAAAGAATGTAAAACTGAATACATTGAAAATGAAAACTTCTCTAATCTTCTGTCTCTACCATTTAGAAGGCTCAGAGACATTGTTAGATTTTTCTCTCTCATCCTTTAAATTTAAATCCCTTCACTTAAGAAATTCTATCAATTCATTCTCCACAAAATCTGACTCCTTTTCTCATCTCTCACATCCAGGGCTATCATAGTAGTCTCCCAAGTGCTCTCCCAGTTGTTTATTTTTTATCTTCTACAATATCTGCCACAAAGCTGTCAAAATAATCTAAAGACAGATCTGATCAAATTATTATTCCTCTGATCAAAATGAGTTATTAGTTTTCCATTACCTTTAAAAGAAATACAAACCATGGCATTAACAGTCCTTCTCAATCTAATTCCAGCATACCTTCCAGCCTTACTTCATACTACTCTCCAAAAGTGTATATTCTAATCAAATTAGACTTATTGCAACTAGCCAATTGACTCCATTTTCCACATTTTGGGGGGGCATATATTGTACACATTCCCTTATTTCCAATCTCTTAGAATCCTTATCTTCCTTAGAGACTCAGAGCAAAGTACCACTTTCTTCAGAAGCCTCTCTGTTGCTAGTGTTTTCCGCTCTCCTCAAACTGCCTTTTATTATATTTAAGTATGTTTCTATTAAGAGTAGGCATGACACTGAATTCAGCACTACTTTTTGGATTCAAATGTCTAAATCTTACCTCTCTTTGATTCATTAACTACACAATCAAAGACAAGTAATTGTATTCTTTTAGCCTAAGTTCCTCCATCTATAAAACTGGGTTATCTGTAGTAACTGAACTACAAGGATTCCTATGAGGCTAAATGTAATAATGAATGTAAAGCATTCCATACATTTTAAAGTACAACATAAAACGTTGGTTAATCTGTATTGTTTCGTTTTTGTCTTTGTATCAAAAATGCTCTGCACTGAAAAAGTAACTAATAAAAATTTATTCAGCTAAATTAATTATTTCTGAGAACATTTCTGTAATTTGATTTATCACTGTTGTTGGACTAACTTTACTTCTCCTCTTTCCCTATTCCAGTTCTGCTTAAACAGAAATGTTACCTATCTCATCTTATTTTTTCTTATCTTTGGACTGAAGCCACATTTAATTTTCTTACCCCCAATCACTCGTTCAATTGCTTGTTCAAAGTGAATTTGATTGATGGCATCTGAAAGGTGTCGTGCAGCTATCAAAGCAGCTTCATTACAGACATTAGCAATATCAGCTCCTGCAAAACAAAGGAGGAAAATAAATATCTCACCAACGCAGAATATGCTTAAGATAATTAAACAAATTATAGCTCTTTAAATTCAATACCTTCCTTCACCTTACAATTAGTTGGTTTTTCTAAATGACTAGTGATATATTTGGTGAATATTTTACTACAAAGTTCATTTAAAAGTATAAAAATGGCGATGCTTTCACTATAATGTTCAACACAAATCAATATATTGTTGGAAACAAAAGCAATATTACAAAGAAAGAGAAATGCTAAAGTTATTAAAAGATTACTAAGCATTTACATTTTAAATTATGCACAGAGCATACAAAATTTTTTTATATGGTAAATTCCTTTAAATAAATTTTTCAGAAAATGTTGTATGAAGATCAAGTAACTGAAATGGTACTAATTCTGAAATCCAAATGTAACAATCAAGTAAAAGATTAGCATAATATTAGCATATTAATTATTGACTCCCCATTTCATTCTTAGGGATAACAGTTTCTGATAATTTACTTTAAATTATTAATTAGAATTAAATTCTATTAAAATCATTTTAAAATACATGGTTATCTCACATTTTTAATTATTCTTGGATACAAAGCCATTGTCTTTTCATTTTGATAAAAAATTTTCCAATTTTTCCTTTCCTTTCTCAGGATTGGTGTATATCTTGGAATGATTCTTTAGTTATATTATAACTATCTGTAATTATAATAACCTCTCTGATTTAGCCAGGTTAATATGATTACAGATAGTTATAATGTAACTAAAGCAAGATCTAGAAGCTTGTCAATTATATTTCTGGATGCATTAGTCCTGGAGTTCCTCCTCTGTCCATGGGATTCAAACTTCTTCGCTGCTTTCTTTGCTAGTACTTACAGGCAATCTTCTTTCATGATAATTTGAAATATAGTATTCAGGGTTTTTACTTCATCATGTTTTTCTGGGAGGTCAATTATCTAAGAATTCCTCTCTAAATCCTATTTTTCTGGGTCAATTGTTTTTGATTTGCTATCAGAATTTCATATATTTTTCCAGTTTTATTGTCTTTTGAGTTTGTTCCAAAACAGTTTCATAGTCTAATGATAACATTTTCTCCTTTTCTTTTTCTTCCTAGAACATCTATTATTCTGTTAAGATTTCCTAACTTCCATTCTAATTCAACAAATCGCCTTTAAAGTTTTTTACTCGGAGCTCTAATTTGATTTCTTTTTTTTTTTTTTAAACTGAGGCAATTGGGGTTATGTGACTTGCCTCTTGCCCAGGGTCACACAGCTAGGAAGTGTTAAGTGTCTGAAGTCAGATTTGAACTCAGGTCCTCCCGACTTCAGGGCTGGCGCTCTATTCACTGCACCAACTAGCTGCCCCTCTAATTTAATTTCTTATAACTTACTTCAGTTCTTTTATTAGATCTTTCAACCACTCTGAGGATACTAATGAACATTCTAGCCTTTTTTTTTTTTTTTTGAAATTCTAGTTGTAGTTATTGCTGAATTATTTTATTCTTCTGAAATCTTAAACTGGGATTTTCTTTTAAGTTGAATTTTTTATTTTCAAAACATATGCAAGGATGATTTTAACATTAACCCTTGAAAACTTTGTGTTCTAATTTTCCTCCCCTTGCCTCCATCCTCTCCCCTAGACGACAAGTAATCCAATATGTTAAACATGATAAAAATGTATGTTAAATCCAATATAGGCATACATATTTATATAATTATCTTGCTGCACACAAAAATTTGATCAAAAAGGAAAAAAATGAGGAAGAAAATAAAATTCAAGCAAACCATAACAAAAAGTAAAAATGCTATGTTGTGGTCCATCCAAAGTTTCTCTCTGGTTATAGATGGCTCTCATCACCACAAGATCATTAGAACTGGCCTGAATCATCTCACTGTTGATAAGAGCCACTTTCATCAGAATTGATCAACATATAATCTTGTTGTTGCAGTGTACAATGATATCCTGGCTCTGTTCGTTTCACTTAGCATAAGTTCATAAGTTTCTCCAGGCCTTTCTGAAATCATCCTGCTGATCGTTTCTTACAGAACAATAATATTCTATAATATTCATATACCACAATTTATTCAACCATTCTCCAACTGATGGGCATCCACTCAGTTTCCAGTTTCTAACTACTATAAAAATGGCTGCCACAAACATTTTTTGCACATGTGGGTCCCTTTCCCTTCTTAAAGATCTCTCTGGGAAATGCAAATTAAGACAACTCTGAGATACCACTACACACTTGTCAGATTGGCTAGAATGACAGGGAAAGATAATGCGGAATGTTGGAGAGGATGTGGGAAAACAGGGACACTGATGCATTGTTGGTGGAGTTGTGAATGAATCCAACCATTCTGGAGAGCAATCTGGAATTATGCCCCAAAAGTTATCAAACTGTGCATACCCTTTGATCCTGCAGTGCTACTACTGAGCTTATACCCCAAAGAGATACTAAAGAAGGGAAAGGGACCTGTATGTGCCAAAATGTTTGTGGCAGCCCTGTTTGTAGTGGTTAGAAACTGGAAAATGAATGGATGCCCATCAATTGGAGAATGCTTGGGTAAATTGTGGTATATGAATGTTATGGAATATTATTGTTCTGTAAGAAATGACCAGCAGGATGAATACAGAGAGGCTTGGAGAAATTTACATGAACTGATGCTAAGTGAAATGAGTAGAATCAGGAGATCATCATATATCTCAACAACGATATTGTATGAGGATATATTCTGATGGAAATGGATTTCTTTGACAAAGAGAAAATCTAACTCAGTTTCAATTGATCAATGATGGACAGAAGCAGCTACACCCAAAGAAAGAACACTGGGAAATGAAAGTAAACTGTTTGCATTTTTGTTTTTCTTCCTGGGTCATTTTTACCTTCTGAATCCAACTCTTCTTGTGCAACAAGAGAACTGTTCGGTTCTGCACATATATATTGTATCTAGGATATACTGTGACATATTTAACATGTACAAGACTGCTTACCATCTAGGGGAGGGGATGGAAAAGTCGGAACAGAAGTGAGTGCAAGGGATAATGTTGTAAAAAAAAATTACCCAGGCATGGGTTCCGTCAATAAAAAATTATATTTAAAAGAAAAAAATCTCTCTGGGACATAAGTCCAGTAGAAACATTGCTGGATCAAAGGGTATGCACAGTTTGATAACCCTTTGGGAATCGTTCCAAATTGCTCCCCAGAATGGTTGAATCCATTCACAATTCCACCCATAAACTGTATCCCATAAATTGGGATTTTCTTACTACCTTGTATTAGGAATTCTTCTGAAGATTTTTGTTTTGTTTTGTAGGCTCATTACTTTAGTATCTTTTTCCCACCCACCCCCCAGAGACTTTTGTCTGGGGAATTTCCCTTTTCCTCTTTGATGGTTTTATCTTATTTTGTGTATCTTCAGCTAATTTAAGGGAATACATGTCTTATAAATATCTCAACTAAGTCTTATCAGAATGACAGTGGAAAATTCACTGCATTAGTTAAATACTGGCAATCAATGGACAAAAAATAGGAGATGTAGATAACCATAAAATTTTCCTCAACCCTTAAAATTATAACCATACTTCTTATTCCAAACAACAATAGAGCAGTTTCCTGCTCAGTTCCTCTCTCTTCTATAACTAGTTACTTTCTCATCTTTATCTTTGCTATAGACAAACTCATCAACTGTTTAAGAATAGGAGAGTCTGGTCAGATTATGTGATAAGACTAAAAGGTATCAACAATGATTTAGATGGTTATTGAAAATTCTTAGAATAGGGGCAGCCCGATGGCACACTGGATAGAGCACCAGCCCTGAAGTCAGGAGGACCTGAATTCAAATCTGGCCTCAGATACTTAATACTTCCTAGCTGTGTGACCCTGGGGAAGTAACCCCAATTACCTCAGTTTAAAGAGAGAAAGAGAGAGAGAGAGAGAGAGAGAGAGAGAGAGAGAGAGACTGACAAACAGACAGACACAGACAGAAAAGAAAGTCCTTAATATGGAAATATAAAATCTGCTAATAATTCCAGCAGCCTCATGTTCCTGTAATTACTACAGTCATCACTGTCACACTAATTGGTAGAGAATGTGAAATCTACTCATCATAGAATGGCTTTGTGGCATCACTGTTAATTTTTTCCTGTGGCCATTGCCTAATGAATATTTCTTTCCTCTTTTTTTAATCTTTATTATGTCTTTTATGTTTATTGCTTTATTTGGCTGTTTTGAGGTAGTAAGGGGGATTTGGGGTTAGATGATACTTCTTAATCAGGAATCTTGTCTAAGTCTTCTTGCTGACCCATTCTTCATTTTTCAAAATCCCCACAATTTTTCAACAAATTCTTTCATTTTGATTTGGGGGCTTTAATTTTTATGTAAATTCTTAAATAGTTCAAGAGTGAATTCATGGTGGGAGGAAAAGAAATTCTTGTATTCCTTGTAATTATCACAATATGAGAAATACACTTGAATACAAAAGTTAATATTCTACTTACCTGAAAATCCTGGAGTTAAGGATGCCAGTTTTCTTGCCAATTTCTCTTTATCCAATTCAACTTCTAGTTTTAATGGTCTGAGATGAACTTTGAAAATGGATGCTCTTCCTTTTATATCTGGTGGCCCTATATTTTTTTTTTTTTAATGAAAGATTTTTAAAAAATAATTTAATATTTACATTTATCCTCTTTGAGAAATAATATTCCACAATGAAGATATCTCACCAATAAAGATTTGTCTATCAAAGCGCCCTGGCCTCATTAATGCAGGATCTAGGATATCTGGTCTATTGGTGCCTGCCAAAATGACTACATTTGTTGTTGTATTAAAACCTGAAAGAAGATAGTAAACATGGAAAGAAGATAGTTAAAGATATGCCGTAACAATGAAAATGAGAGCATGTTTGCTTTCAAAATGCTTTATTATCTAATAATCTTTTGGTAACAAATCAGAAATAACATTCACTAATGATAATAAAATAGCAAAATGATCAGCAGGTTTAAAAAAACTTTCAAAAATACTTTTGAAACAAGAAGATATCACTTCATTAAACAATATTAAAGGCTGGTAACAGGCACTCACCACTGAATTTACTGAATGTAACAAAGTAGATTACAACAAAACCAAGCCTATCAAATAGGTCTAATCATTTGGATTGGTTTAGAGAAATAGAAGAGCTTTAAGATAATATTTCAGGAACATCTTTGCAACCAGAAGGTTGTTCTTAAGAACAGATTCAATGATCAATGGGAATAATGTAAAACTCTATGTAGAAAACTTGCAACATATCACTGAGGACTATAAAAATTTATTATCTACCAAATGGCAGACTTTATGGCTAGAATTCTAAATCAGAAACTCTCTCTCATGAACTAATAGATGACAAATCTCCAAACTTCAGAGGCTTCAAAATATCCAAGAAAACATGCTAAAACCACAATATTATCATAGAACAAATTCCTGCCCATAAATGTACATACATAATACTGATACAGTAGAAACTTAAAAAAAAAAAAAAAAAAAAAGAAACATTTTTAAGATATATTTTCTTGGGGCAGCTAGTTGGTATAATGGATAGAGCACAAGCTCTGAAGAAGGGAGGACCTGAGTTCAAATCTGGCCTTGGACATTTAACACTTCCTGGCTGTGTGACCCTAGGCAAGTCACTTAACCCCAATTGCCTCAGCCAAAAAAAAAAAAAAAAAAAAAAAGATATTTTCTTGCCAAAGACTTATAATCAGCCAAGCAACATGAAATGAAAAATTTTCAAAATACAGAGAGCTAGCAGAGATCAAAGTAATGTGTGAAAAGGATGATACTCATCATCCCTGTTGTCTTTTCTGCTAAAACTATACAAAAGATGCTTTCAGTGAAATTACATCAGATGAATTTATATTCTAATACTCATATTCTACCACAAAAAGAAATTGTTTATCTACTGATACAAGAGTACACAGGTTAAATGTACATAATAATAATAATAATAGGAGAGCAACTTGTTCCAAAACCATTTCTATCTATTATCTCAGCAAAAACAATAAAGATAATAAAGAATGATAATAGCTAACATTTATGCCTAAAGAAAGACTTTACAAATCTTTTACTGAATTACGTAATTTATTCTTTATAACAATTCTGTAAAAGACAGACTTTTACACAATAATGTGGACATTATTATTATTCCCATTTTACATATAAGGAAATAAAAACAACTATTCATCTTACACCTGTAATTTTGAAGTTTGCAAAACAAGTTTATCTCATCTGAGACTCACAACAATCCTAGAAGGCAGATACTGTTATCATCCTCATTTTACAAATGAAGAAGCTGAAAAGTATTGTGCCTAAGGATCACAGAAAGTTAGTAACTGTCTAAAACAGAATTTGAATTCAGGTCTTTTGGACACCTGTCCAGTATTACCTAGCTTCCTCATAGCTTAATAATTGTGGTAAAATTGTCACAAATGTAATTTTAAAAGTTCAAAATCAGGTTCTTGAGGGTAGACAGCCAGCAGATACAAGATAAAATATAAAAGATACTTATTTAGGTAAAAATATGGATAATTTGGAAAACTAGATGCAGATAAGAAATGTTATTTTTTCCTCTACCTCCAACTCTTAAAGTCAGGATGAAGATTCAAAATGTTATGGTAAATTGGCTTAGGATTAGAACTTGTGAACCCAAACTGTTTAACAATTATAAAATAACCCTGAAATTTTATATAGCAATCATTTATGCACTATGAAACATTGTATTGGTCAAAGTTCCCATTTGTTGCATATTTAACAGTGTTCAAATGTACTATGACAGAAAAGAAATGGAAGGTTACCTAAACTGATTCCCTTAAGTGAAAGAAAAAAAGTAGTCATTTCTTTCTTTCTTTTTTTTTTTGCTCAGGCAATTGGGGTTAAGTGACTTGCCCAGGATCACACAGCTAGGAAGTGTTAAGTGTCTGAGACCAAATTTGAACTCAGGTCCTCCTGACTTCAGGGCTGGTGATCTATCCACTGCCCCACCTAGCTGTTCCAAAAATAGTAATTTCTAATAAGCTTTAGGGTGATAACAGAGAAAAACCACTATTTAATCAATAAAGGAATCTATATAGAATCAAATTCAAACTCTGATTACCTATAAATTTCTCTGTGGGCTCTGAACATTTCAGAATGCTAAAGAATTCTGAGATCAAGATGAAGTTTTCATTTAGTATGCCAAAAGCTGGTTTTTCTTCTGGCATTAAGCATAAAACACTTTATTATGTAATTAAAGTCAAGAAACTATATTTTACTAGAATATAAGCCTCCTAAGGCAATAACTATACCTATCTATAATAACATTTTGCAAGAGGTCACTTACTGAATGTGTTAATTGAATCAAATTGTAAATTTTAGTAAACTAGCAAGGAACACTTAATTTTCATGTTTCCTTACATCAATTTAAGCTGCAAATCACTGACAGAAACGTTTAATTGGTTAAGTTTTAATAGCTGTAGTATTTTTGCAGGGTTTTAGTGAGAGGTACTATCATTCTATCTTCATGGCCACTTTCATTTTATATAAACAAGAAAACACTAATAGTTATTAAATAAAATAAATTTGAATATTTACCATCCATTTCTACAAGAAGTTGATTAAGTGTATTTTCCTGTTCACTTTGGCCTCCAAAGTTGCCTCGTCCTCTCTTCCTACCCACTGCATCTATTTCATCAATGAAGAGAATGCAAGGGGCATTTTTACGAGCAACAGAAAATAAGTCACGGACCTTAACAAGAAAACACAACACTGGAATTGAATTTAGCCAATGATACAGTATTTTAAGAGAGCAACTACAGTTATATTGTTTATATTTCACATAATTTTAATGTTTCACTACTACATACTAGAATATATTTGAACAATTCAGTTTCACAAGGTAACAAATAAATATATTATGTGGTAATTAAATTGTTTTAAGATCTCAAGTCAGTCAATGAACAAAACTATTCTTTAATTCTTTATAACTATGTTCATCTCATAATAGAATAATTATCCTTATATAACAAAAAAAGCAAATAATATTATATCTTTACCCCACTAAAGATGAAATGTTATCAAACTCCAATTTTAAGAGAATACAACTAGCTTTAAAAATTCAGACTATTTTGAAGTGATCATATATCATTGTTGAAATAGTAAACAAATCAAAAAAATGATCTAAATTTCACTTTCAACTTATTTGCACAACATTAAGCACAGCAAATTATTTTATTTAATATGTACCAGGGTTTTTTTTTTTTCTCTATAAAAATGGTGAACTACTGACCTTCTTGAAAGGACTATTGTAAAAACTAAGGGGGGAAAATTTACAATGTGCTTTGCAAAAATTATTTCATAAATAAATAGTCAAGAAGTATTAATATTATTGCTGGTACTTAACAGAATCTATAATCAAGTATTAAGAAATCTTAAACACTTCTTTTCTCTGCTATGTTATTTTTACAGATTATATAGTAACAAAAAGAAAAATCTCCAACTTTTTGGGTTTTTTCTAACTTCCATTAAAGTTGTACTTCAATAAACATCCTAATATGAAAATAATTCTACTTGTCAATAGTTATACCAGCAGAAAGTGCAATAAATCCTACCAGACTGAGCCGATTTTTAGTATAGGCTTGATGACAGAGTGTATTCCTGCCATCTAAGGACCAGTATTGCTACATCAGGAAAGGTTGATCACTAGAGGATTGGCTATATGGTAATGATACTTATTAGCCACAGGAGCTTATGAAGATCAGCTACAAAGGCAAATAAGGGTTTAAATCTGTTTAAATGGAGAATGTATATACACTCATGAAACCATGGATTCTTGATGTACTGAAGTTATTTTCTTCATAAACTTCCAAACTGGTAAATGAAAAAAGGATTTGAGGGATAGGAAATTCAGACATTTCTAATTAGGACCAATTTTTATGCACAGGAGATTTATATGCATAATTTTCAAAGGCACCTGGAAGGTGTTCTGTCCTGAAAAAAAAATGTTACTCCATCTTTTTATTTATGCTTTAAATATCCCTAATAAATACTTAATTAACTTGAAACTTTTTTCTTCCATTTCCACTATAAAAATACAAATATTCTCAGCAAAGGTTACATTTTTAAAAGTCTTTTTAAATTTTTTTTTTATTTTTTAAAGTTTTTTTTAAAAGTTTTCATTTTTAAAGTTTTTTTGAGAGTTTTTAAGTCAAAAGATTTTAAGCACTAATTATATAAGAATAAAAATTTGACCAGAGAGGCATATTCATGTTATGTTCAACTAATTAATAAAAATTACTTCTTAAAAGAGATAGCTAAATGTTATAATGGTTACATAAAACTGTATTTCTGAGGAAGAAAAAACAAGATACAGGCTTGTTATAATATGGGTCACTCTGAGCCCATGCAATAAAAGAAATCCTCAAATCTAGTAATAAGAGATAGATTCATGTAATAAGGAATAAGTTACATATGACTATTTTCATAAATTTTCAATTAGAACAAAAACTTACTCTAGCTGGACCCACACCAACAAACATCTCCAAAAACTCAGAGCCATTTACTGTAATGAAAGGGACATTGGCTTCTCCGGCTGTTGCTTTGGCTAGAAGTGTTTTTCCAGTACCTGGAGGACCAGTTAGAATGGCACCCTTCAAAAACAAAAATGGGGGGAAAAAACCACACACAATTAAATTTGATTTTCATGAAATAATTACAATATATAATTTATGTATTTAAAACAAATTATACATACTCTATTTTCTCAAACATTTGAATTAGTTATAAAATCAAAATGCAATTACTAGCAAAGTAAAAAAAAAAAAAAAAACAACCGAGGAGTTTTCAGATTAAATGACTTTAAAACATGTGAATTTAAGTGACAGCATGAGAATTTCGTTTCAAAGATAAGTTTCTTGCTATGCCTTTGGATTACCAATTATTTAAAATACAACTAAGTCTAAGTCTACAAATATTCAATGTGATTCAAAAAGAATTGCATAAAGTTCAGTAAAAGTCCAAGAATACAAGGATAAATAAGACAGGTCTTGCTCTCAAGAAGTTTACAATCTAATAAAGTTAAACTTAGGCAATAAAAAATAAAAACTGCCTAGATATTTGAGGTAACGGATTCTGGCTCAAAAGGATAACTTACCTAAATCCTCCATTCCTTTTTCATGACATTTCCTTATTCTCTCAATTGTATTTTCCCCACTTCACCTCCAAATTACTTTGCATATCTTTGAATTTTCTTATCTTTACATATTTTTCCCCAATAGACTATAAGTTACTTGAGACTTAAGGAAATTTTATCACTGTCTTTATATCTAGTTGGCAACAATGCATTAAATAACTGGTTTTATACAATTTTTTTCAGGAATATATGTACCAAACAAAATGTGATTGTATGTGTATTAAAAATATGACTAATAATGCTTTAAAAGAGATTTTGTTAGGTATTCAGCAATACATTTTTATGGAAAGAACAGAAAAACAGCTACAACTATTTTAGGAGTATATCCTTTAACCACAATTATATAATCTATGCAACTAATATATTCATATACTGAAAACTAATATTCACAGTAACTCAAATGTGATCGCGTCAGAAATCAATTTTTCTAAGCTAACTTTACCTTTGGAATTTTTGCTCCTAGGTCTTGATACTGCTTTGGATTTTTCAAGAAATTCACAAATTCCATTATCTCTAATTTGGCCTCCTCACAGCCAGCCACATCTTTGAATTTTACATCCATTTCATCCTTTAAGACCTTGGCAGTGGTTTCTCCTACACTGAAGAGACCTCCCATACCCCGGCCTGTCCGACCCATACCAGCAGGCCCTCTTCTTAGAGTATATAGTAAAAATCCAATTATGAGGACTGTTGGGAACATGCTTAGCAGAAATGAGCTAAAGGAAAACAAAACAACATTAGTTTCTTTTATGATCAATTTTTTTAGTGCTTGATAAGGTTTTCTTTAATTTATGTATTTCTAGTTCGAATTCAACTGTACATATTTAACATGGGAAATGAAGAATGCTAGTATTTGAGGGCAAAAAAGGAATTTCTATTTCTAACTGAAATCATGTACTCTTATCACAAATTTAAAAAACAGCTTTTAAGCAGCAAAATGAAAAAAAAATGAGATCATGAAGGGGGAAAAAAGCATTGAAATCAATGGTAATTTGTATTTTTAAGATTTCCTTAAGAACAGGAAATCAAAAATTAATAACCAAAAAAAAAAAAAAAGATTAAATAGCTAATTAATAAATACTAAGAGATGGGGAAAATTAAGTAAATGTTTAATATACCAGCAAGCAAACATTAGAATATTTTTGAGAATTTATTTTATCAATACTGCCATCTACTGAAATAAGAAATATTAACAGTTTAAAGTTCCATTAATGATTCTTACCCATCACTTTCGGTTATGTAAACTACAGGTAACCGATTCTCCCCTTCTATGCCTAATTCTTGTTGTAAAGTTTCCAGATTCCGCTCGAAGGTGTCCACACTACCAATATTAAACCAGACATATTGCTATAGAAAAGGAAAACAAAAGATCATGACTATGTCAGGTGAAGAAATAGAAAAGTTTAGGTAAGTATAAAAAACAAGGGGTAGTAAAGTAGTTCATTAATAATTCATGAGTATATAAATATAAGAAATTTTCAAATCAAGTGAGGAGAAATAACATCAGCAAAACAAAATGAGAGCTTCTTTAGTTATTAAAGTAAAAACTATTACAATTTGGTTAATTCACTATATCAATTAAAAAACTAATTTACCCCATCAACAGGAGTTTTTCCTGGTGTAAAAGTCACTCGAACAAAACGCTTGTTCACTACTTCTAGCCTGTCCACCTATATTAAAAAACAAAATGAGAATGTTATACATTTAAATATTAATTTAAAAAGTCTAAGTATTATTTTAAATTCATTTTAAGTTAGAATGTATTCCAAACTTCTACCTTTGCTTTTAACATCAACAATTATCTTGGCAATAATAAGTGAATCAAGAGCATATCTTGGGATGATTTTATTTCCACAGCAACAATCATCATTAATGTCAATGAGTCTAGATCTTTAAAAAGCAGGGCTATAGCAAGAATAGAACCCCACAAAACATCTTTAGAAATACATGTAACTTCCTTAAAAGAAATGGGGTAGATAGGATATTGAACTTTTAATAAGGAATACCTGGGTTTAAATCCCAATTTTGACACCAGCTATGTGACCACAAATAAGTAAAGTAGTCTTCTATTATATTCAGTTATTCCATTTGTAAAATGGGAGTAAGTTGTACAGAAACTACCTGTACCTTAAATGGCCTTTGAGAGACTCAAACAGATGTTTCTAAAACACCTTTTTAAGGTAAATTTTAATTATTCTATAAATGCCAGGTATCCTATTTATGATGAGGGGTAGAAGAGGAGAAAGAAGGGAACAAGCATTTATTAATTATTAAGCACCCACCATGCGCCAGGTACTTTGTTAAGTGCTTTATAATATTATCTTATTTGATATTCACAACTCTTAAGAGGTATTATTTTTATCCCCACTGCACAGCTGAGTAAACTGAGGCAGACAGAGGAAAAATGACTTTCTTAGGGTTATACAGCTTTTAAGTGTCTGAGGCTAAATTTGAATTCAAGTCTTTCTAACTCTAGGCCCATTGTGCTACCTAATTGCCTTCAACAAGATCCACTAAGGGTTCACTAGGATAGTCTATTTAATAAAAGGAATTGCTGTTGGCATCCCCTACAAGATTTTAGTAGTAATGAACAGACTCCAAACAAATGAAGGGAACCATGACAGAATATTTTGGAAGAATCTATCATCATAGCCTAACAGGCAAAAGTAACTATATGTTAAGGATGAGCTTTAATACCTCTTGAGGCTACTCCAAAGGAAAAAAAGGGAATTCGGTCATCAGGAGTACATAATCACATTTTCTTCAGCAAGATATATTTCTGCTTTAGTCATCCAAATAGGAAACCATTTCTACTTCTTAAACTTGTTTGTTGTGCTTCAAAAACAACTTATTCTTTATAATGCCATTCTGTGACAATATATATACAAAATTATATCCAACTTATCAATTTAAAAAAGATCTACATAAAATATTTAAGTCACTTCCTAAGCTTATACAATAACATTAAGGGTGTAAAAGAACACATGACAGCAAAAAGCAGGCCAGTCATATAGTGAGAATGACGGATAATAAAATGAATTGCACTGGTAACCCTAAATAACATAAAATACAGAGGAAAACACTTCCAAGGCCTCGGGTGGCTTCTCTATGAAGATCTAGAGGAAGACAAGGACAAGAATCACACAGAGTGAAAAAGCTTGTTAGAAGAGTGTAGCAAGAACAAACATTTCTACAAAATTATAGATCATAGTAATTTTACAACATATCTGACAAATCAATTCTCATTAAGGTGTCATTGACTGACATAACTTACTGTACTTTCCTTAGAATATCTGTATTTTAACAAGAAATAGCAAATGCCTAACCCAAAACAATGAGATTCTAATGGTACAATTCCAGATAACAAAAGGTTTGTTAAGACATTCTTAAGACCACTCAGATCTACTCTGTTTCTAAAAGTTAGTCTAGCTTATGACACACTTATTAAACAGTAAATTCAACAAATACTCATTAAACAGTGCCAGTCAGTGGGGAAAATACAATGTTTAAATAAGGCACAATCCCTTTGTTTTTGTGGAGATTATACTTTATTAGGTACAAAACATATTCACCAATTGTTGGCATCATCAATTGCCTACTAGACCATCTTAATCTTCGTGCCTTCACATGTATCTCAAACTCAATCTGTTCAAAACAGAATTCGTTATCTTTTCACAACAAACGCACTCATTTTCTAAACTTTTTCTATTTCTGCCAAAAGCACCAAAATCTTTTTAGTTTACAACCTCAAAATGATTCTTGGCTCTTTATTCATTTATCCCACAAAAACAATTGCCAAATCTTTTCTTTATTTTGTCCACAATATCTTTGACATGTTATTCCTTCCCCACTCACAAAGCCGTCACCCTTGTTCAGGACTCTATAATAAATCTCATCTATTGAATAAGCAGTAAATGAGTAAAGAAATCTTATCAGTTATCATGAAATGACAAACAAAACCATCCTTGAATAATAAGGGAAGCAAGAAATATACAAACAGGTTAAGTAAAAAGAACCATCAAGAGACATTTAAATGAAAGACTATTAAAAAGTTATTATTTTTAGGGTTCCAGCAGCTCTAGAGTTTCAGTTTAGAGGCAGACTTTATACACTGCCCCCTCCAGCCTCTATATCACCCTAAACTTGCTGGAGCTCAACAGGACCAGAAACATCACAGATCTTCTAGACGGACCCAGAGAGAGCCTGGGAAGTCTAACTTCACAATCCAGTTTCTAACCTTTCCAAAGTCCCCCTTGGTCCCCCTACTTGCAACAGTTCCAAGATCCTTCAATAATTATTATATGAGAGTACCACTGAGGTCCCAGGCACTTCCTTCCTTTCATCTCAAAACAAACAAGGCTTAGCAGAGCAAGGGGGCAAGCCCTTCTCCAAGTGGCAGAACTCTTTTTTTTTCACTGCCCAGCTATATCCTACTGACTCCATTCAACTAGAGACAAAAAACAGAGCTCTCTTTGGTCAAGATCTTTACCAGAGGTCTGAAATTTAAATCATAGCCTATCCCCATGTTCCTGGCAGCTAAGATGGGACTAAGGTCCCCTTCCAATGTGGAAGTCCAGATAGGAGAAAGAGATAAGTGGGACAGCTCTAAAGTCAAGAGAGAGAAAGTATATATAATGAATCAATAGTATTAAAAACTGCAAAAGGGTCAAAGTTAAGATCTGAAATTCTCTTAAGATGTCAATGTACTGGGTACTTAGATCATTGATAACTTTTGAAAAAGTAGTTTCAAAGGGGAATCTGGGAAGATGGAAGAGTAGGCCAGAAAATTCCAAGCTTTCCAGACTTCCTCCATAAACAAGACAAAATAGCACCTGGAGTTAAAAGCAGGTTAAAAACATATAATAGTTGGGGCAGAAGAGTGTCCTCCAGAGACAATCAGAGAAGATCTGATGAAAGATAGCAGAACCAAGGCTTGGCTCCAGTAAAGTGTAAATGCCTCAAGGCTAGTTCAATTGAAATAGCAAGCAGCCAGACTTGGGGCTAGCTGGGTTGGGAAGTCGCCTTAATCACAGTAAAAGAAATTTTCACTTCCCAGATAATATAAGGAATCCTGACTCTTGAGTGCTGGAAGATTGAGGGAATGCCAGGCCCACCTGAGCTGCTAAAACTCCACATAGAAACCAGCATAAGCCCAGTAAGCATAGTAGTGGAGCAGGTCTTACCCCAAAGAGTAATATCAAATGGTCACCTGCCCAAAAAAGAATTCATAGAAAAACTTTAAAAAGACTAAAAATCAAATGAGAGAAATAGAGGAAAAACTAAACAAAACAAAAAACAATCCAAGAAAAACAACATTATATAAAGTTAATCAAATAGAAAAGAAGATTTTTTTAAATCATCAGTTTTTTATTTTTCAAAATAAATGCAAAGTTTTTAATCTTCACCTTTGCAAAACCTTGCATTCCAAATTCTTCTCCCTCTCTCCCTTTCCCCCTCTCCCTTAGACAGCAAGTAATCCAATATAGGTCAAACATGTAAAATTCTTCTAAACATATTCATGCTGCACAAGAAAAAAAATCAGATCAAATGGGGAAAAAATGAGAAAGAAAAAAACAAGCAAGCAAACAAAAACAACAACAAAAGGTGAAAATACTATGTTGTGAGGAGATCCAGAATTTTAAGAGGAAAAAAAATGACTCCTTGAAAATTGGGTAAGAGAAAACCAACAAAGCTATAAGAAACCAAGAAATAGTACAAAATATAAATGGAGTAGAGCTGAGTATGATATGATTCTAAAAAATACTATAGAAAAAAAATCTCTGCAGGTTTATGTAAAAACTTAATATATGATACCTCACTGCTTGTCTTTGTATGTCACATTCTACTGTTTTCCTTTTTGGCTTCATTGTTCACATTGATGATCCTTCAAAACCTTGATCTCTTTTAATTCCTCAACCTTCTCAATTTCAGTCACTTCTTCCTCTCAACTTCTGTGAAGATGGTTGCACGTTCATCTCCAAGCCATTTGATTTACAGAAATGCAAGGTTGGAAAGAAATCAAATGGCTAGCTAATCTAACTCAGCTTAACCAGCAATGTTTCTGCAACTTCTTTTGACTAATGATCTTATGTCCTCTTCTGCAAGATTTTTCAATTTTTGTAAAATCCTTATGTTTCTGGAAAACTATGCTTAAACTGAAATTTTCTAAGCTGAATCATTTTAAAATGAATTAAAGATACTTATGAATTAAAGAAATAATATAAGTACATTTATGTTTTAGGTAGAACAAATAACTGTATTCTATTTCTGAATTATCACACCTCAGTTTTTCTAAAACTCAGGCATCCAAAACTCAACCATAGCATTATCAGCAGTAATTCAATTATTACAGAGTTTAATTTCCACTAGAAAAGCTTTCTTACTGATTGTTGTATTAGTCATCATTTTTGTTAATTAAATCAGTCTACTTTATCTTCTTATCACACAGTTTTATCACCTTATTCATTCTTATACTAGATCTTACTTACCACTCCTTTGGAAAGATAATTATTAACAAAGTCCTTCCAAGTGATTTCTCTCCCAGAATTCTTGAAGAAAAAGTAAAACATGATAACTGCCCAAGAAAGAAAACTCCAAACAAAGTACATTCTGAACTCCTTGTCATCCCATGGAATGTCTCCCTGAAACACATACAAAAAAGGGAAAAATGAAACTCCCCAAAACCAAACTTCCTATGGAACAATGAACATAAGGTAAAGCAAAATATGCTACGAACAATTTCCTCCAAATATTGTGAATGTTTTAAATATTTTCTGTGGCTACTTTTATAACATAATAAGAAAAGGGAACTCAGAATTGAAGACAAAGTAAGAAATCAAACCTTCTGAAACCTGGACAACCAATGAGAGTCATCTCTCTTGCCACCTCGTTTTCCACCTCCTCCTCCTCCAGAGGGACGCTGTGTACTAGATGGCTTTGCTTCTGTTAGGGAAAAAAAGGCATGTTAGAATCTATAATATATTTTTAATAATGCTATATTTAATTTGTAAAATACTTTATGATAGCTCTCAAAAGTGACTATTAAATATCTTGAGGAGAGGGCAGCTAGGTGGCACAATGGATAGAGCACCAGCTCTGAAGTCAGGAGAACCTAAGTTCAAATCTGTCCTCAGACACTTAATACTTCCTGGCTGTGTGACCCTGAGCAAGTCACTTGACCCCAAATGCCTCAGCAAAATAAATGAATGAATGAATGAATATCCTAAGGAAAAATTATTTTGTCAAATGGTCAAAGAAGTTTTAAAATTAGTTCTCAGGATAAAAAATTGGATGTGAGTATTTTATATCATTCCTACTCCTTCAAAATACTCAAGGAACTCCTTTTCTTCCCAATGAGTTTTCTATCTTTTATTAATTTTTTTCTCTATTATTTTTCATCCACTTTTTCACACAATAAAGTGAAATAACATGCTCTCTAATAAATGCTCAGATACACAATAAGAGGACCATGCCCCTCATGTTAAATCCAGTAAAAATTTGTAGGATTTCAATAGACTAATAGATTTAAGTCAGTTATTATTTGTTATCAATAACTCTACTTCCAAACGCAACACAAAGAGAAGTAACATGGGCAAGTCATTTTTAATTTGGCAGATATGTCCAAAACTGATCTATAAAAGTACAAAGATGCAAAAATAAAACAAAATTTTAAAACTTGCTTTAGTTTCCAGATCTAATTAGACAAAATACTCCTTTCTTTTCACAAAATTAGTCAAATACCTCACATGCAAGTATTAAAATTGGTCATCTTTTTAAAGAAATTGGTCATTAGTATTTAGTACTAGAACCAATTATTCAGAAGTAACATAGTAGCTTTCAGTTTTACCCTGTATTATTTTAACCTACAACTTAAAAAGTGACAATAATTTTTATGATCTATGAAACAAAGAAATTAAACTCATGGGCCATAGTAAAATAATTTAACTATTTTAAGAACATAATGAGCATGGATACTCCTTCCAGCAACTGAGCTATAAACATATCTATAACCAGATAGATGGCCTTTGGGACTGAAAAATTAATCACCAATCAGCCAAGCAAAATTAATGAGCCTTTCCAAATTTACCAAGGCTAGTCTTTGAACAACAGACAAACTCCACTGATGGGCCTGTTAAAGTTGACAGGACCTGCCAAAGCCTGCCTTAAGGACAACAGTCCTTTACTGGAGAGGGACTTTACAATTATTAAATTTTCAAATGGATCTTTATTCTCATCAATTCAGAAGTTTTTTGCAATGATGCAACACTCCTCTCATCCCCATACCTGCCAATCTGATGCCATGTGGTTTGTGTCCTCCCAAGTTTGCTATAGTCTCCAAATCTTTAGTAAATTAGGTAAATATTTTAATATTAATCATTAAAAAGTTACCTTTTGTTTCTTGCGCAGGCTCTTTAGATTCAGCTTTCTTTTTGTTCTTTGCATTAGGAAAGTATTTTTCAAATCCTGTTATAAAAATAAGGAAAACTCAAGCTGAATTTAAAAAAATCTACTATCATGAAATTTACTCAGAGTAAGATACAAGCAGTCCTTCCTTCAACCTATAAAAATATGTCAAATTTTTAATAAAAATAGCTAGCATTTACATTGTGCTTTAAAATTTGCCAAGAACTTTACATATATAATTTTACTAAATCCTCATAAGAACTTTAAGAGGAAGGTACTATTACTAAAACCTATTTCTAAAATGAGAAAAGTGAGACAAAAGAGATCAATTAGCATGGCCAGTTCCACAGCTAATGAATGTCTGAAGAAAATCTGAGCTAAAGATATGATAAACTGAAGTTTGTGAAAAAAGCTTAAAATAATTTTCAAAAGTTTCATATTATCAATATTGGCAAAAACATAAATTCAAAAAGAGGATAAGACCACTGTATGTATGGGCAAGAAAGTAACTACAATGTTGGATGAATTTAAACAAAAAAAAAAAAACCAGACAAGATAGAAATTCATAGAAAAAGTGCACTAAAGAAGCTGATAAAATGGTTTCTAAGATCTAAGATGAATCAATACAAATACATAACATATGACTAACAATAAGAAAAAAATACAGGTAATCATGCAAAGAGGCAAATTTTATCTTAGAACTATCACTGAAACTTGGTAAGATAAGATTGAAAATGGGAATATAATTCTGGAAGGATAGATATCCAAAAGAAATATGATGAAAGGGGGATGAGAGGAAAAAATCATTATATATTAAGTCCCATAGTGATTACAATAGTGAAAATAGAATGAACAACAATGAATCAATTAAACCTTAATGCTACGAAATTATAACTAACCACAATCCCAAAGAAGAATTGTGGTTTAAATTTATCACTGCCTCAAATCCAACTATCCCTCAGTTTCCATTGATTTTTCTAATAAGATCTGATTGAATGACTTACCTGCTGCTCTAAGAGTTCTAATCATTCCTTATGGATTTTTTTTAATCAAATATAAATGCTTCTTTTCACATTTAAAGTTCTTCATAAGCTGGTCACTTCCAATCCTTACAGGCTTCTTATATTCCCTTCTAATCTACCAATGCAGGCCTACTTAAAGTTTTCAAGCAGAACCCTCCACTTCCCACTTCTTTGATTTTGTACTGGTTATTTTCTAAGCCTAGAAGGCTCTACCCTTTCACTTCCATCTTTCAGTGTGTGCCTTGCTCTAGCATTCAGATCAAATCTTACCTTTTATAAGAGGGTAGACCTCTCAGCTGCTAATGCCTTCTCTTCTCAAATTCCTTCTCTACTCTGTATACATCTTGAACACTTTAGTTATTCCCATGCTGTCTTCTCCATTAGAATGTAAACTCCTTAAAGACAGAGATTGTTCCTATCTTTTTTTGTATTCCCAGTGCACAGCAGTGTCTGAAACACAGCAAGTGCTTAATAAGTGCTGGTTAACAGACTGCCTGTCACCTCTCCCTGTTTCTTTGCAGAGATGAAGAACAATGGGTATGGTATGGTGCATATATCAAATTTTTTTGAAATTTTGGGCACTTTTGCTAAATTTTCCCTTCCTCTTTTTCTTTATTATAAAGAGGGGCCCAATGGGATAGAGATATAGTTGGAAATGTAAATGATATGAAAACAAAAGTTATTAAAAACATCTGTTTAAAATAAGAGGAAGAATATGTTCAAATCAGGAATATAGAAACAAGAAGGAAATACAGACACAAAGCAGAAATGCCAATTCCCATATTTGTCAAGAAGAATGAGTTTCGGACTGAAAATAATACAACAAAAATGTCTCCCTTTGGTGAATTCAAATTACTTAGCTCAGAAAAACTACATACCTTAAAAAAAAAAAAAAAAAAAAAAAAAAAAAAAAAAAAAAAACCTGGCAAATGTGACTAATAAGCCACTTTAGTGATCACTGAAAGACGGTCTCAAAAAAGAAAAAAAAAAAAACAATAATCACCTTAAAAACTAAGTATATAAAAGGGTTTTTAGAGGCCAAACTGAGGATTTTACATTTGATTATGGAGGTAAAAAAAGAGCCACTGGACTTTACTAATCAGCAAAATAATACCATTAGATCTGAGCTTTAGAAAATTCATTTTGGTAACTTTGTGAAGGATGGCCAGGAGTGGGGAAAGAATTGGAAGTACCCTCAACAATAACTGAGAAATTTAGAAAAGATGTAAATTTTGGGGAAGTGGGGTGCAACAAATTTTGTACATGTTGAAGCTGAGATTCTATGGGTCATCCATTTAATACGTCCAAAAGACAATGAATAATGTATGACTGAAGATGGGGAGTACAATTAGGATTAGATAAACATCTGAGAACAAGATACATAGAGCTAATAATTGAACTCAAGTTCAAATGAGATCATTAAGTAAAAAAACAGCATGGAATGGAAAAACATGGCCCAAGACAGAGACTTGGAAGGACATGCACAGTAAGTGGGCACAATTTTTAATAAGATCCAATAAAAGAAAATAAGGAGTCATCAGAAAGAATGAATGAGAACCAGAAGAGAACAGTTATAAAAACTCTACAGAACAATATTCAGAAAAGTGTGGTTTAAAAAATTCAAAATGAAAAAAGACTTATAGGTATGACAATGAATGATCTGTGACAACTTTGGAGAGAACAGTTTCCATTAAATGATAAGGTTGGCAGCTGGACTAAAGAGAATTTAAAAGACTGAGAGGAGAGGAAGTGATAACACCAACTATAGAGAATTTTCTCAAGAAGCTTAGCCATGAAAAGCAGGAGAGATACAGAATAATTAAAAGATTAGACCACTAAGGGGTAGGTTTTTTCCTTATTAATTAATTAACTTTTTTATTAAAGGTTTTTATTTTCAAAAAATATGCATGGATAATTTTTCAACACTGACTCTTGCAAAGCCTCATGTTCCAAATTTTTCCCTCCCTTCCCCTACCCCCTCCCCTAGATGGCAAGTAATCAAATATATGTTAAATGTTAAACATGTTTTTAAAAAAATGTTAAATCCAATATATGTATACATACATATAATTATCGTGTTGCATAAGAAAAATCAGATCAATAAGGAAAAATAAGATAAAGAAAATAAAATGTAATGATAAAAGACATCTAGAAAACACCTAAATAAGAAAACAATTATCATCTATAAAAGAAAGCAATGACCCCAAAAAGACGAACATGGCATCATCAAGAAAAGGCCATGCCAAACTAATTTTACAACCATATTACATTTTAATGTAATATTTTTAAACAATATTACAAAACCTGCAGATCTGAGCAATGCTCAATATAGTTCACCTGGATTTTAGCAAAGCATTATATCAAGTTATTCTTATGTAATAGATGGAAAGATGTAGGCTATATTTAAATACAAATTGATAGTTCTAAAATTGGTTGACTAGTCAGATATAAAGTGATAATTAATGACATGTTGTCGACTCACATGGAGGTCCTTAAGGATATCTATTAGATACCATATTATTTAATATATTTATCAGATTTGTTGATGAAATAATACAAAGCTAGGAGGGATGATTAATATAATGGATGACAGTAATTAAAAAAAAAACAAGATAAAACATTAGGTTGAATCTAATAAGATGAAATTTAAAAGGGATAAATATAAAGGAAAGGATAGTAAAGGTATGACTAGAAAGCAATTTTTCTAGAAAATATCTGGGACTATTGGTGGATTACAAACAATAGGAGTCAGTAATACACTAGGCTGTCAAGAAAGGTGATGATCTTAAACTACAAGGAGAAAAGCTTAGCATCCAAGTGATAGTTCTGTTATACCATAACCTAGTTGGAGGACATCTGATATATATTTAATTCTAGATTCTAGCAAGCTAGAGAGAAACTAGAGGAAGATAAAAGGATCTTGAGTTCATATAAAACTCAACTGAAGAAAAAGGGAATGTTTATCCAAGAGAAGAACAGACTTCAGAGAAACATGATAATGGTATTGAAGTATTTGAAGGATAGAAAGAGAGGAGGAGAGGGAGAGAAAGGGAGGAAGGGAGAGGGAAGGAAGAAGAAAGGGAAGCAGGGAGGAAAAAAGAGAGGGAAGAAAGGAGGGAAAGAGAGAGGAGAGAAAAAAGAGAAAATGAAAGAAAGAGAGAAAGAAACAAAGAAAGAAATTAAATTTGTTCAGCTTGGTTGAAGGGTAGAGGTAGATTCAATGGGTATAAGTTGCCAAGAAGCAAACTTAAACTTAATAAAAGGGAAAAAAAAACTTCCTAAAAATACAGCTATCCCAACGTGAAATGGCAGCATTCCCCTTCATAAGAAATAAAGCCAAGGCTGAGAACATTCAAGTTCAGGTACTGGTTTGTCTGTGGTCTCTCTACATTTCTTCATATGTAAAAGAGTAATGATAATAATAATTACATCATCCACCTCAAGAGTTTGTAAACTGAGGCAGCTAGATGGTGCAGTAGTTAGAGTAGTGGCCCTTGAGTCAGGAGGACCTGAATTCAAATTTGACCTCAAACACTTAATATTAGTTGTGTGACCCTGCCTAAGTCACTTAACCCCAATTGCTTCTCAAAAATAAAAAAAAGTTTTTAAATTTTAAGGTGCTATGTAAATTTGAGGTAAGGTTATTCTTATAAGTTATCTGAAGTGGACCAGTTAAGTTTTCAGTATGCTAGTAATTCACATAAACAGAAAAGACATATATTTTACGAAATTAATATCCTGAATACCTAAAATGATATTATTTGTCCTTCTGCGGGGCTCATTAAGACCTACTAATAAAGCTCTATAAAAAAATAAGGAAGTTATTAAGGACAATAGTGTGGCACTTTGATGATGATACATAAGAATTTACCTTTTGGAGGTCTAGCACAGAATCTTCGATAAACAGTAATCACATCTGTCAAAAGAGAATTTCTACTGGGAGTCATCTGAGTAGCAGCATATCGATAGAGCTGAAATATGAAATATAATAATTATAAACACACAAAGACAACACTACATACATTTTATCCATTATTGCCAATCAAGATAGAGAAAACAAACAGAAATAAAGACACCGATCTTCTATCATCAAGTTAATAGAATGAGATGCCATAGGGTAGAGTGGCTATCATGCAAGAGTTAGAGGCAAGAAAACCCAAGTTTCAACTTGGCCTAAGATGCTCACTGGCTCAGTCATCAGGAACATTTAAACCTTTCTGAACCCCAATATTCTCTTCTCTAACATGAAGAGCCTGCATTTAATAATCTCTAAGGCCTCTTCCAGTTCTAAATCTATGATCTTTTTATAGCGAATAAAGACTAGAAAAGAATGATTAACAGAATAGATAAGGTATAATGTTTTACAATGAAAGAAGCCCTCACTGGACTAGGGCTTTAGGGCACTCTATTTTTTTATTCATAAAATAGAGATAATATCTAGCCTTAAAGTAAAACTGTGAACGTCAAACAGCATAATGCACATGCAAAACATTATACAACATTATACAAACATGAGGTGGTATTGGAGGCAGCTAAATAGCCTAATAGATAATTTGGATTTGTAATCAGTAAGACCTGGATTGAAATACTGCCTCAGAAACTAATTATGACCCTGGGCTCCTTCAGACTCAGTTTCCTTATCTGTAAAATAGGTAATGAAAATAGTATCTACCGGGGTTGCCATTAGGATCAAATGAAATAATGTGTTTGCAAACTCTAAAGAATTATATAAAATGTTAGCTATTATTATTAATGCTTTTAAATTACTTCTTAAAATGAAATTTTAAAAGCTTTAAGCTTTTTAAAGCTTTATTCATTTTTCCTCTTAAATCACTTATCTTATCACTTTCTAAGAACCCTAATAGATCATAAGTGTGTATTCCATTTTTTTGGTTCTACTTTTTTTCATTTTTATTTATACCATAAAGATTTCTAGATTTCTTTGTATTCTTCATATTTATTCATTTTAATTGCATTACAGTCTTTCATTAAATACAATTTAAATATTTATCTACTGTTAGATATTTTGGTTGTTCTTAATTTGGATTTGTAGGGAGGGGGATTTGGTGATGGTTTTTTTGCAGTTACACATAATGCTAATATGAAAATCTTTGAACAGATAAAATAAACTTCTTAAAAAGTCTTTATTTTTTTAAAAAGTGCAAAAAATAGAAATAAACTTAAATTTTTTAAATGTGGTACATTAATGTAACAATATACTGTCAAAGGATATTTCTTACTCTTATATCTTTTACTGCATATTGTCAAATTGTTCTCTAAAAAGATCCTAGAAATTTATAATTCTACCAGCAATGAATAAGCATAAATTGTTTTTATTAGTTTATTTTATAAGCATTTTTTCTTTCCCTCTTACCTCCCAATTGAATAATTTAAAAAGAAAAAAAAAAAAGCCCTCATAACAAACATGCATGATATAGAGAAAAAAAATTCTCTATTGACTGTGTCCAAAAATGTGCACCTCATTCTGCAATTTAAAATCAAAATCCTTTTGACAGAAGCGCATATCATATTTCATCTTTAATCTACTGGACTCACTTATTATTGCATTGAATAGAATTCTTTTATCTTAATTTTTTTCCCTTCATAATATTGTGATCATATAAACTGTCCTAGTTCTGCTCACTTCACTCTACATCAGTCTTAGTTTTCTCAGAAATTATAAATTTAATCATATCTTATGCTATTTTTGTTTTTAGAGAGGAGCTAAGCTTATTTCTCAGTAACCTAATATAAGATTTTATAGGACTAGAAGATAAATATAAATTATCTTCTATAAGAAAAAAGTTTTAAATGCGCACAAAATATAATTATTACTATTTAGCTTTCTATTATCATTGTATATCAACTGTCTTTCAAAATACATTAATTTCTCTACAATCTGATTAACTGCTTTAAAAAGGCACATTCTAAGACAACAAGTGCTGACTCATTTTCAAGATTTAAAATGTAAATGCAGACAGTAACCTCACAAAAAAGCAAATCCATCTACAAACACATGGGTAGATTCAAGATAGTTATGATCTGGTAACAGTAACAATGATATACTAGCTACATTTACTACAGATATATTGTAACTATGACAATAATTAATGATGATAATTTTTTAAAAGTGTTACAACATGTCTCATTATTTGTACTTCCAGTAATTTAAAAAAAATCCAAATTACTGAGTGGCATATAATTGGAAAATTGGATTTTATTTTAAATGTACTAGAGGCAGCTCACTGTTTTATGCATGTTATTGGATTACTAATATATAGGCAAAAAAAAAAAAAAAAACTAATATATAGGCAAGTAATAGCAAAAAAATGTGTTAAATAAGTATCTTAATTCAGTAGGAAACCGAAGGTGAATCATTTTGTAAAATGAAGAATCTATTTTAATTTAAATTTTTTTATAAATCTGAATTTTTATATTAGATTTCTCCCATTACAAGTTACAGCTCTATTAGTGTCCTTAATAATTTTTAATCCCTTCTTTAACATCAGATTAAAAAAAGATCTAAAAGGCAAATATTTGGACACAAAGTTTAATTCCAAAAAGCTCAAAATTCTTCCATGTTGGAACTGATTCTTATGCTTCTTAATTTTATGGCTGAGTCCAATAAAATATGGTTTTAAAGTCACAATTCCACAGTGAATCAGAATATAGTTTCTCCAATCTGGAGAATCTCCTAGCATTTCACGATCAATTATATAAAAAAATATTGATTAAAATGACTTTAATCTATTATATAAATCACTTTAGTTTAAAGTGACCTATTATCAATAATTTCCATCTTTTCTGGACTAAAATGTCTGCTACTCTTTGATTAATATTTCCTGCCTGATAATACCTCTCGCAAAGATTCTAAAATTAAAGTATTCTCTATACATGAATATTTATGAATTTCTAAGAGGCAATCATAGTTATTAATAGCACTACCATGAAGAATTTTTTTTAATGTAAATTAAAATAAACTAAATAAAAATCTTATGTCTCTGCAACCTTCCATTTGATTTCTACAGGAAGTATTTCAATTTCAAATAGGAAGGAAAATATTTCAATTGGTAAAATACAAACATTAACATAAAGCAGCAGAAAGAGCACTAGAATTGGAATCAAGGCTTGGGTTCAATTTCAAGCTCAAAATGTACAAGGTGGGTGACTTTGAATCTTTAAAGTTCATCTTTCTCTTCTGTAAGGTTTTAATAACTGCTCTACATCATAGAATATGTTCTTGGTAAGCTCATGCTATTATAATATGTTGTGGTCATAATAAAACTGGACCATTCATACTGATCAAATGAAATACTACTCATTTGTAGTTTTATCGAAAGGTAGACCAATTTCCCAACGATCTGCATAAAGCTTTGGTGATACCATAAAAGCACAGTTGGCTTAGAAATATGTGATTTATTGATGTTAATTTTGTTTCACTGGTGACTTTTTAATCAATCAAAAAACTAGATGTTATATTCAATAAGAATCAAAATGGTTAAGAATAAAAGGATTTCAGTATCAGCAGACTAAAAAATTAGGACTCCTGCTAATAATGATGAGTTGGACATTATGATGAAGATTTATAGGACCAGAAAAGTACAGATATGGAGAATGTGCCCTTATACAGGAAAGATCTTGACATTACAAAGGGTAGTTTTTGACTAGAAAGTTCTGGAGCTAAAATCCTGCAGAAATTTTCCATGGTTCAAATTCATGACCCAAAGAAGGAAGAGAATTTTTGTGAAAACTAAGTAGACTTCAATGACATTACAGATTCTTAAATGAGACCCATTTCCAATATTCAACAGAATAGCAAATAATTGCAGCAGGATAAGATGGAGGCCAAAAATATAAAAAAGGGTTGAAATATGGGGAATATAAGTAGAATTTAGATAAATGATTAAGTGAAGAGTAGTAAGTTTGGTTAACTAAATGAAAAGTAGTAACAGCATTTCCTTACCCTTTTCTGACTTATCTAATGACATACATTAGCCTCAGTAAGCATTTTCTCAAGTACATTTATGTGAAAAATCTCTTCTAGGAGAAATAAACTAAGTTATTTCTTTTTATAGGAAGACCCTGGTCTTTACTATGACGTTCATTTCAAAGGATAACAAGGGGACAACTAAAGCATTCAACAGCTCTCAAACTCTTAAATGGGAATATAGCTACGTGATCTTGGACAAGTCACTGAAATTTTTTGGCCCTGGAGTATGTACAAGAGGGTTTCCATCACCTTATCCGACTGAAATCAAGTAGCCAGATTCGTTCATAGGCTCAAAGATCTAGACCCAGAAAGGAACCTTAACTAATTCAACTGTCCTCATTTTACTGAGGAGGAAACTGAGGTCCACAGAAATTAAAGGACTTGCTCACGGTCACACAGCATGAGGCAGAACATGGATTTAAATTCAGATCCAGTAACTCCAACTTCAGCATTCTCTCCATTTACAGATAGAAGATCCATAATTAGATAGGCTCCTGCCATATAGATAATGAATGGGGCCAGGACTTTGAATAGCAAAGGAGGATTAAAAAAAAAAAAAAAGGGAAGGGCTTCTTTCCCTCTCAGTCACCCACATCCTAGCTTGTGATTCACCACCCCGTATTGGGGTCTCGTAACTGAACGTAGGGATCGCGAAATGACGATCATCAGTAAATGTCTGGCTTTATTTTATATACCTATATACCTGGGGTCATGTAAAAAATGCTCGGGCAAAAGTGGATAAAGTTAAAGAAGCCCTAAAATATGCTGGGCTATTGCTGCAGCCCTAAAGGCTCCGAGGCTGTCCTACTGGCCAAATCTGGGGCCTTGCTTAGCCTCAGTTTCCTCATCCGTAGCTTCTGCGGGAGGGGGGGTGGGGGGGTGGGGGGGCTCCGCCACCTCTAAGGTAGCTGCCCCTGCCAGGGGCCAGACGCAGAAGCCGGGCGCAAGGATGGAGGCAGTGACAGAGGACGCACGGCCTTGGGAGGAGAGCAGGAGGGGGCTGAGAGGCTCGGCTCGGAGCGGGAGGGAAGCTGCGGATGACCTTGACGCCGCCGCCTCAGTCCTCGGGAAGGGCCCGAGGGCCCCGGAGGGCGCGGGGTCCGGGGCCCGAGAGAGGAGGAAGAGGCCGGGAGCCGACAGCAGCGGGAGGGGACCAGGACACCGCGGGACTCACCGTCCGGAGGCAGGTCCCCTTGCCGCCTCCAGGAAGGAGGAGCACGGGGGGCGGCGGCTGCCGCGGGAACAGAGGAAAACCACGGGACCAGCAGCAGCCCCGGCGGGAGAGCAGCAGGTAGCGGTGCGCCATGACCGCCGCGGGGGCCAGGCCGACGCAGGCGCCCTGGGTCACCGGGACCCCGCGCCCGGCTACCTGTTAGCTGGTCAGCCGCTCCCGGAGTCAGCCTGGAGGAATAAACAAACACTTTACGGCCTCCGTCGTCCTCCCTTCTCTGTCGCGCGCAGATAAGGTAGTTTCACTATTCTCGAATCACACCTACCTTCCTTTGCTCAACTCCGCCCCCGGTGCGTTTACGTCATCACGCAAAGCACGACCGACCCCGTTCACATCCACCTCCCTTTGCTCGACCACGCCCCCACGTCGTGCGTCATCACGCAAGGCACGACATCGGATTATACCCATCTCCTTTTGCTTGACTTTAGCCGAGTGCGTTTTACGGCATCACGCACGGTGTGTTGAGGTTTACAATACCGCCTGGATTCAGCTGGGAGCTCGTTCTACTTCAGGAGTGGTTCCTTACCTCCGGCCGGATCTGAGCCTTGGGATACGTATGCTAATACCTTAACGCTAACGGAGGCTCTCCGCCTGTCAATGTGCATCCTTTTGGCGTCAGTGGGAGGAGCCAAGGTTGAGAACGAGCCAAAAAATTGTACACAACCAGAAAAAAAAAGTGAAAACTCACAAAATTGGATTTTAAAATGAGAAAATATTTAATGACAAAGGGCTACTAAGAATTCAGTAAATTTCTGGTTTTATACAGCAGAGGAATACCTATATTTATTTGGAAAATAATCATTTATATATCAACAAGACATGATTCAGTCAACAAAAGTATATTTGCTTATTTGATACCCTTACAAAAAAAGCTTTATAACATTCCCCTAGAATGGGAACCACTGTTCTAATGTATTAGATGATCCTCTGCAAAAGTTCTTAGAAGGATAAGGAGGGGAGTACCCCACTGGACAAGAAGTGGAGGGCTGTGTGATCTGTACCGGTGGGAACACCACACCAAAATATCATTCGTATTTCTTCATTGTACTTAAATTTATAAGTGTTAAATTCTCAATACCTTATGAAAGGATTACTAGACAGCTGCCCTGAATGGCCCTGGAACATATCCGAGTATATTTATTTTGGTGTTATATGTTTTTGCCCACTGGGTGTCAGTAATTATCTATATGATATCAAGGCTATCAAGGAAAGTTTACTGCAAAATACTGATACATATTATGTGAGCCTGTTGTACATGTATTATTTTTAAAATTTTGTTACTTGTGTAACAAGGGCTAGCATGTGCAAATTGCCTCTCAAGAGTGTCAGACCACAATTAACCTTATAATCACAATACCAATAATGTTCATGTGCCATCTTTTTTTATATGAAGAAACCCTAACACACTCTATCATACAAGATGCAATGTCTTTGAGTTGATTTCCTAATCATGCTTTCCTTTAATCTGACCTATCCATATTGAATGTCTGGTGCACTCCCTGAGTGAAGTAATTTTTCTGATAACTTTCCTTGGCTTTATAGAATTTTTTTTCCCAAAAAAACCCACTAAATGTAATTAATATTCAGTGAATGGATAAATCAATCACTAGTTTGGGTTGTGTATATAATAATTATAAGAACCAGTTAAATTGAAATACTAAGAATATAAGGATAGATACAGCTAAAGTGGAAATTTATTTTGCTTGATTCTATTTATAATGGGGTTTAATTTTCTTGCCTATTCAATAATTGGGGGAGGAGAGAAGAAAGGGAGAGAATCTGAAACAGAAAATAAAATTGAATTTAAAAAAGAAAAAATTAAAGTATGGAACTTGTTAAGGTACTTACAATAGAAATTATTTTGATTTAAGGGAGAGTATAGCAAATGAAAAGCAATGGCCCAGGATGTGATAAAAGGAATTGGAAGAAGGAAGAAGCACTATTAATTTGCAGAACAAAGAAAGAATCACAGAATAGGACCCCAATTGGACCTTTAGTCAAGGAAGGAACTTTTAGCAAGCAGAAAAGATGCTCTGCCATGGAAGAATCCATTCTATGCATGGTGGATAATTGATTGATTGATATCCTTTGTTCTTACAGAGGATCAAAATGACAGTATTATGTTGGGATAAAGGTAGAGTGTATCTGCTATGGCTGATCAGATCAACACAAACCTAGAAGACTTTACCATAGTTTGGGCACAAATAGTCCATATGAATATTTGGAGTAGAGATGTCTCTAAATTTGCACATATTATGTTTCCTTTGAGCTACTGCAAATATCCTTTGCTCAGAGTACAACCCCTTCTTTGATAGAGGTACACCATGTTAGGGGTCCTGCACTCATCTTCCACGTCTAACAATCAATTCCAAAGTTCTTCAGAGAACTTGAAAGTGTTCTTGTATTGCTTCTTCTAACCTCCATGTGAGTTCTTGCCTCATGTGAGTTCTTTGTAAAATAATCTTTTAAGTTAACATATGCTTGACATTCATCATAAGGTCATCAGAGTTGTACTCTCTGCAGTAGAGTTTAAGTGGTTGGCAGTTCAGCTTGAGAAAGGACCTTATCTTGCCAGGTGATCTTCAGAATCTTCCAAAAACAATTCAAATAGAAGCAATTCAGTTTCCTGGCATGGCACTGGTAAACTGTCCAGGTTTCACAGACATATAACAACGAAGTTGGCACAACAGCTCTGTAGACCTCAGTTTGGTAAGCAATCTAATCCCTCTTCTCTATCATACTTTTGTTCAGCCTCCCAAATAGTGAGCTAGCTCTGGCAATATATATCAATCTCATCTTCTATGTGAATGTCTCTGGAAAGTATACTGTCTAGGTAAGTGAGCTTCTCCACAGCATTCAAAATTTCTCCATTTGCTGTTAATAATGATTTCACCTATAGATGATGTGGTGCTGACTGATTGGAAACCTCCAGTTTCTTGGTATTAATTGTTAGACCAAATTAGCACAAGTAGCAGAGAAGCAATCTATATTTCGTTACATGTCAGCTTCAGAGACTGTATTGAGTGCACAACCACTTGTGAAAGAAAAGTTATGTACTAATTCTTCCTCCACTTTAGTCTTAAAATGGCAGAATAGTGTGAATGGTGTCTTTTGACTCTAATAAAATGAATTTAAGTGAGACAGGAGTGAGGTGAAGTGGTCAGCCTCACCCTGTCTTCCAGAGTCATTAAAGTCCAGTGGTGAGACAAAAACTAAAATCACTGGCAATGGCCCAGGGTGCAGTGGATGAACTTGGCATGTTCAATGTCTATCAAGTTCTAAGTACTCCACAGCACTTCAGCTGCCTTCATGGCCATTGTAACAAATTGTTCTCATTCATTCATTCCACCAGAGGAAATCCTTACAAGCTTGGAATACATACCCCTTTAACTCACCAACAAATTTGAGATGCCTTGCTTAACCTCAGTCTAGTTTAGCCCATCTGCTTAAACCGTTTACCAGGCTTTGACCCCTGTACATGTTTCAGTTAATTGGAGCCACGGATGGACACCAAGGGTGGAAAACAGCTCTGAAAAGGCTTGGTAGTGTTCACACCAAAGGTGTTAGTATTCCCTAACACCTCTATTACCCACAAGGTAGTTAGGATGAGAAAGGCAAAGAGAGAGGAGAATGCAAAGACTAGAAATCACAGACAAATTAGAGTTCAGGCCCTCACATCTGGGACTTCAGACTTAGCCATTCCAAACTTTGTACTTTTCTCTCATAACCACTTTTTTCTTTCTTTCTTTTTTAATAATTATAACTTTTTATTGACAGAACCCATGCCTGGGTAATTTTTTACAACATTATCCCTTCCACTCACTTCTGTTCTGACTTTTCCCGTCCCTTCCTCCACCACCTCCCCCAGATGGCAAGCAGTCCTATACATGTTAAATATGTCACAGTATTTCCTAAATACAATATATGCATACCCACTTCTTTCAAAGTCTTCTGACCATATCCTCTCTTCATTCACCTATAGAGGGGCACAGCATCAAGTGTTCTCAGCCAATCAGGATTCATATCCCTTACATATACATAGCATGATCACAAGATTACTTTTCTGGGCATTGCCCAGTCATAGTAAAAGGAAGTATTATACCAGAATCCGAGATTCATACATCATTGAATTGATAATGGGAAGCCAATGGGAGAGTTTTTGAGTAAAGAATTGTTGTGATCAGTGTTGCCCAGCCCTCTTCAATAATGAGATGAGCCAAATCAGTTCCAATAGAGCAGTAATTAATTGAACTAGCTACATCAAGTGAAAGAACTCTGGGACATGAGTATGAACCACTACATAGAATTCCCAATCTCTCTATTTTTGTATGCCTGCATTTTGGATTTCCTTCACAGGTTAATTGTACACTATTTCAAAGTCCGATTCTTTTTGTACAGCAAAATAACTATATGGACATGTATACATATATTGTATTTAACATATACTTTAACATATTTAACATGTATTGGTCGACCTGCCATCTGGGGGAGGGAGTGGGAGAAGGAGAGGAAAAATTGGAACAAAAGGATTTGCAATTGTCAAGGCTGAAAAATTACCTATGCATATATCTTGTAAATAAAAAGCTATAATAATTTTTTTTAAATGTTGCCCAGGAAATGGGAATGGCATTTGTTTATAAGAATTTTGAGACTTTATTTAATATGTAAGATATATAGGTCTAAATAGATAGGATGATACAATAAAGATAGCTGACAACCTCTGGAGAATGACATTTACTGTGTTATTCCAAAATATATTTTCCAAAAGGGCCATTTATCTGAAAGATATACTGACAGCTACCACTGAAGACAAACTTTAGAGAAATATGAACAATTTGAAGTATCTAGAGATGAAAGCTGTTTCAGAAGGCAATAGAAACCTGAAGAACTTAAACCTGAAGTATGTAACACTTCAGTCTTATCTAGATCATATCCTATTAATTGTGAACTAGGGAGCAGCTTTAAAATAGATAGTTTACAATTCAGAACTATATTTGAGGAAACTAGAAGCAAAGTATATAAGAAGCTACTGAAGTGATAAGTGGATTAATCAGTAATATTTAGCACTTTTTTTTACCTATAAGGATGCTTCCTAAGAATTGAAGTTTGTCAGACAAAATTTATCAAATTTGTATGCTTAGAATCCATAAAAAGAAATCCAAGGAGCAATCTAAGCCCTAAACTTTGGTTGAATGTTATGATTGTGGCTGTCCTTTGTGCATATGTCAATCAATTTTTACTTAATATCTATTATTTGTCAGGCATTGTGCTAAATTTTAGGGATACAAAAAGGGAGGAAAGACAATCTCTGCCCTCAAAGACTTTATAATCTCATAAACAAACTAATATATACAAAACAAGGGCTTTCTCTCTCTCACTCTCTCTCTCTCTCTCTCTCTCTCTCTCTCTCTTCATATATATATATATATATATATATATATATATACACACACACACATACATATATATATGCAAAACATCTTCTATTTGATGATTAATAGAAAGAAGCTACTGGAATTAAGAGAGGATGAGAAAGGCTTCCTGTAGAAGGTTCTGTGTTTACTGTTGTTCACTCATTTCAGTCTTGTCCAACTCTCGTCATGACTTGTGAGTATATTTTGGGGTTTTCTTGGCAAAGATTCTGGAATAGTTTGCCATTACCTTCTCCAGCTTTTTATAGATGTGGAAACTGAATCAAACTAGTCATATAGCTAGTAATTATCTGAAATCAAATTTGAATCCACGTCTTCTTGACTCCATACTATTTACTGTGCCACCTAGTGTACCTCATAAGGACTTAAGGGAAGCCAGGGAGGCCAGTAGGTAGAGCAGAGGAAAGAGAACAGAGGAAAAAGTCCCCCAGGAATAGGGGACAGCCAGAGAAAATGCCCTGAATTTTCTGAATTTCTGAGATGGAGTGTCATTTGTGGAAGAGTATAAAGGCCAGTGTCATTTGATCAAAGAATCCAGGATTGGGGAGGGGAGAAATGTAAAGTGTAAGAAAACTGGAAAGGTAGAAGTAGGGTAGGGAAGCTAGATTATGAAACTTAGAATCCCAAACAGGATTTTATATTTGATCCTGGAGGCAATAAGATATCATTAGAGTTTATTGGGAGGGGGATATGACATGGTTAGATCTGTACTTTAGGGAACTAACTTTTGGTTATTTGGCAGCTAAATAAAGGGTGACAGAGTGAGAAGATACTTGAGGCAGGCAAATTCACTAGCAAGCTTTTGCAGTAATCAAGGTATGAGGTGACAAGGACCTACACTAGAGTGGTAGCAGTATCAAAGGAGAGAAGCAATAATATTTGAGAGTTGTTACAAAGGTGTACAACTGGCAACAGATTGAATATAAATGCATTTGCAAAGTATCATTGAAGAGAAACCAAACTAGCAAGAGAGGGGAGGGGAAAGGAGTCCCATAGATAGTAAACAACTGATTAAAAAGTCCCTAGTGGATATTAGGTAGACAGAATAATTTACCTCCCCAAAATGCAAATCTGTCCTATTGTTTATTTTTTTTTTATCATGGGTTGAAATATCAGTGATATTAATGGAGACTTTTACTAAGTTAGAATCTACAAACACAGTTCATTATTATATTATTTATAACTTATATGTAGTTGACGTAGCTTCCAAGTCACAAGATGGCTTAGAGGAGGGCTATCTCATTATCAAAGTACTCTATGATATTGTACTTAAACTATAGGTCATGAGTTAGGAGTCAAAGGATACAACTCAAGCACTTGCTGAAATGAAACTGTAAGAAAAGTAGCAACAAAATGTCTTTCCCCTAACCTAGAGATACATTTTCCTACAAATACACCTCACAACAATTAGTATAGACACACATAAAAGGTAGAGAAATGGAAGGTGGGAGAAGAGGGGCATACATGAAGGGAACTTGTATGACTATGATTCGTACAGGGAAGGGTTACTTCTTCCTATAGGGCCTTTGATGACCTAATAGTGTTACTATCGGGTATGGTTTTGTTGAACTCACCACCAGACCCAGCTCCACAGATCATTGTTTGGGCATTGTTTCAGTCCTATCCAACTCTCTGTGATGCATTTGGGTTTTTGTTTTTGTTTTTTGATTTAGTTCTTTTTTTTTTTTTTTTGCAAAGATTCTTTAGTGATTCGCTGTTTCCTTCTTTAATTCATTTTACAGATGAGGAAAACTAGACAGCATAAAGTGACTTGCCCAGGATCACACAGCTAGGAAATGCCTGAGGCTGGATTTGAACTCAGAAAGATGAGTCTCTCTACTTCCAGGCCAGGTGCTCTGATGCAAATTGTCCCATATCAGAAAGGAATTAACAAGGAATTTTTGGGCCAGGGTCTTAGAGGAATAATAGTAGAAAATATTCAAAAGCCCCAACAATCCTAGCCTAAGGGTTTCTGCTCTTGTTGCTTACTTAATCTTAAGGAGGACTTAAGACCTGGGACAATGATATAGACAAAAAGAGATCCGCTTTATTTTTTCAAGAGAGAGTCTTATTAACAAACCCCCAGCAGATGGTAGCAAAGAGAAACAAATGGACAATGTATAGCAGACTGGCTGAGGGGTAGCAGATTCTTGGTGATAACTACAGCTAAAGACCAACACTTAGCAGAGATGATAGAACAAGCAGCCGAAAGTGGAGATTCAATTCCCACGAGAAAGAAGCACCCTGACATTATAAGAGAATATCTAAGGTTCTATAGAATAGGAAATTTGAATTGTCCTAGCCACATATCTCCTAACATCAGTGTCTCTCCATGCATATTCCCTGGTGACACATATTTTCTGGGTTTGTGCATTCTGCCACTGTTGATGGAGTAACTTGAGAGAAAGGAAGATCTTTTCTTAGCACTTTATTTGCTTTGCTGTTTAAGCCTTTTTTTTTCCTTTGTAGTCATATGACTTCTGTTTGGCTTAAGTACAATGATGGAGTCATGTGAGTCATGGTTTTGAATGAGAGCTGACCCATTAAATGCCTCAAACTTTGGATAGTTTTCTGGGTACCATGTGTAAGCTCCTCCTCCTCCCTCCACTCCTTGCAAATCTTACAATGAGTTGCCGAAGATCACACAAATAGAAAAAGATCACATTGGAATCCAGATCTTCCACAGGAGAAAAAACAAAACTATGAACGGATGATTTCCCAGACTTCATAAATAGAGAAATGAAAAGATGTCATAACTCAGAGCCTTTTCCTATTATTATGGGTCAGTAAATCTATGCTTGAACAAAGATATGCCGCAGTGAAGGCAGTGCCCAGGGAAATGGGCCAACTGAAAGCTAGGAATTTCCTTTTGTGGATTATATTTACAAAATCAGACTATTAAGGAACTCAGAAAAAGGTAAGCCACAGCAATGACTACTAAGGAGAGCAATGAAAAGCTTACTGGTTCCCTTCCGGAACAGAGTTGTTGATGATGATTTTCCTAAGTATTCCCTTTCCATTTCCAACTAGTGCAATATCATCCCGCCCTACGAGTACCCGCATCCTGATCCTAAATTCGCCTCCGCCTCTGCCTCCTCCTCGGTACAACCAGTAGTTCTCTGTGCATTCCTTAACGGGACACTGCTGCGACATCCCTATTTTTAGCTTTGACTCTGACACATGCATTAAGGAAAGCATCCCTGTGAAGGCTGGGGGCGGGAGAAGGCGGCGGGATGGGGGTGGGGGTGGAGGTGAGGGGGAGAAGGGGGGGGGTGTCTGTCAGAGTCACGTGAGAGGGGAAAAAAAGGAAGAGAGTGCACTTAGAATCCCGAATTCGCCTGTGCCCCAGGGCTGGAAACTGCTGGATCCAGAACCAGAGAAGGATGCCTCCCTTGGGCTGCACAAATACCCAGGGACGCTCAGAAACGGTGCGCATGACGCAGATGCCATGACTGCCCCTTGGGCCCTCGGATCTGAGTGAGTGACAAGTGTTCCAGGCCCGGTGCAGGAGAGTAGTGTGCTGGAGAGTAGGGCAGCCTCGCACAGTTCGGCGGGTTCTGCGCGGAGAGGTATCTCTCCGGGCTCCGAAGCTGCTGCCCTGCACAGAGACTAAAGAGCGCCTCTGGTCCCTGTAGCTGCAGCGGGGGAAAGATGAAGATCTGGAGCTCCGAGCACGTGTTTGGGTGAGGAGGGAGCTCTGGCTTGTGGAGGGGGCAAAGGATGCAGAAAGTGACCAAGCTGGGGCCCACGAAAGTTGCATCTCTAGAGATGCAGGTATCTTGTCCTCCCGCCGTGAGTATCTGTGTATGCTTTTAGCCGACGTTAACCCAGAGCTTTAGTGCTCCCTTCTTTCTGGGGGAAAAAAATTAAATGTCAATGAGCTGTCTCATGCCTCTGAGGGCATGCATTTCCCCCTGTTGCCTACCCCATTAAGGATCTTTCATGTGATGTGCAAATAGTCAAGGCAGCTGCTTGGCAGTTAATTTTGAACATTTGTCTGTCCGAGAGGGATTAGGCTTAGAGAAGCAGGGTTAGTTTTTTTAATACACCAAAAAGCAAATACAAGAAATGAGAGGCCTAGTTCCTTCTTAGTTTCAATCCCACGATTGCTGCCTATTTGAAAATGGTTTGAGGAAGGCTTGATTTAAGTATAACAGAATCACAGATCTGATTTTCCTCAAAAAAACATTTGCTCACAAAAAACAAGGTCAAGGGGTCCTTCAAGTAGAAGGTTTCTTTTTCCTTAGTTCCCTTCTTGGGAAATTAATCAGATGAACCTGAGTAGATCGATAAATAAGGAAGGCAGTATGCACGATGCTAAATCAGTGATTCCCTACCTATGATTTGTAAAGATTGCAATTTAGTGATTTGGAAGAAATAACAATAATAATAACTAGTATTTTCATGGTACTTACTATGTGCTAGACATTTTGTTAAGAGCTTTACAAATATTTCGATTTGATCTTCAAGGAGTAAAGAAATGGATCAGGGGTTAGGAATGAAGATAGATGGGAGAAGGAATGGTAAACCAGAGTCCAGCTTCTCAAACTGTATTTTGGACCCCATATGGGGTCACATAACTGAGTGTGGGGGTCACAAAATTTGATTTATCATCAGTAAATGGTTGATTTGCATACCTATTTTATATACCTATACCAGGAGTCACTTAAAATCTTCTTCAGAGGAAAGGTGCCATGAGTAGAAAAGTTTAAGAAACCCTGAACTGGAATGAAAGGAGGAAAAAAGATATCAGAAGATTTGATAATTTGCCTTTGGAAATCAAATCCCACCAAGTCATGAAACCTAAAGACTATTTTTAGTTTCTTTAGTTTTAGTTTCCTTATAAGAGTAAGGATGTTTAAATTGTCTGTTAAAGTTAGGAGAGGTGATCCCATTTCTGATCAAAAATGTATAAACTGAATCTCAGCAATGGTACATTGCTTAAACAGCTTTTTTTTTTTTTCATAATTATAACTTTTTATTGACAGAACCCATGCCTGGGTAATTTTTTTTTTACATTATCCCTTCCACTTACTTCTGTTCCAACTTTTTCCCCTCCCTCCCTCCACCCCCTCCCCCAGATGGCAAGCAGTCCTATACATGTTAAATATGTCACAGTATATCCTAGATGCAATATATGTGTGCAGAACCAAACAGTTCTCTTGTTGCACAGGAAGAATTGGATTCAGAAGGTAAAAATAACCCAGCAAGAAAAACAAAAATGCAAACAGTTTACATTCATTTCCCAGTGTTCTTTCTTTGGGTGTAGCTGCTTCTGTCCATCATTGATCAATTGAAATTGAGTTAGATTTCTTTGTCGAAGAAATCCACTTCCATCAGAATACATCCTCACAGTATTGTTGTTGAAGTGTATGATGATCTCCTGGTTCTGCTCATTTCACTTAGCATCAGTTCATATAAGTCTCTCCAAGCCTCTCTATATTCATCCTGCTGGTCATTTCTTACAGAACAATAATATTCCATAACATTCATATACCACAATTTACCCAAGCATTCTCCAATTGATGGGCATCCATTCATTTTCCAATTTCTAACCACTACAAATAGGGCTGCCACAAACATTTTGGCACATACAGGTCCCTTTCCCTTCTTTAGTATCTCTTTGGGGTATAAGCCCAGTAGTAGCACTGCTGGATCAAAGGGTATGCACAGTTTGATAACTTTTTGCATAGTTCTAAATTGCTCTCCAGAATGGTTAGATGTATTCACAATTCCACCAACAGTGTATTAGTGTCCCTGTTAAACAGCTTTTCTTAAAAAATAAAACAGACGCTTCTTTTTAGCTTTATTGCTCTACAGACTGTTATAATTATGTTTAATTTATTTAAAAATGTAGAAAGTAATTAAATTTATGAAAAGTTTTCTAATCTATCCCCGCTTATTTTGCTAAGAAAATTGAGGACATGTCTACAGTGAGCTCTCTTTTCTTCCCCTTTTTATCTCATAACCTCTTAATTTTATCCTCCATTTTCTTTCTTTCTCCAAGTCTTTGATAATGAGGTGATTCATCTTGCTGAGGTTCATACCACCCCCCCCCCCAATCTATCCTTGATATTATTTCCTTCTATCTTCTCAAGCAGATTTCTTCATCAACCAATCCTTATCCTCTGATGTTCAGTTTTTCCCTATCTAATGGCTTTTCCTCTACAGCTTTCAAACATCATTATGACTCTTTCATCATTTAAAAAACAAAACAAACTTTTACTAGATCTTATCACCCACCTAAACTGTTATCCTATATCTCTGTCCTCTTTATCAGGGAAATTCATATAAAGACCTATGTATATTTCCCTTGCTCTCACTCAATCATTTGAAGCCTAGCTTCTGACCTTATTAATCGCATAAAACTGGGCTGTCACAAAATTACCAGTGTTTTCTTAATTATCAAATCTGAAGTAATATTTTCAGCTGTGTAAAACTGTTGACTACCATGTTCTCAGTTTTCAAGGCACTACCCTTCTGGTTCTCCTCCCATCATTCTGATCACTTCTAGTTTGCTGGATGATTATCTATACCATGCCCTGATCTGTGGGCATTACCCAAGGCTCTCTGTCTTGGACTTTTTTCTACTTTTTATACTCTTGATGAACTCATCAGGCTATCTATCTTCAACAATTATTTCTATGTACATGATTCCCAAATCTGCATATCTACCCCTCTCTCTATCTGGCTTTCAATTCCTCATCACCAATTCTCTGTTGGATATTTTGAATTAAATGTCCCTTAAGATATCTTAACTCAATATGACCTAAACAGAACTCTTTATGCCTCCTCTACCTACTCCAAACACATAATCATTTTTATAGTCACTCAGATGTGCAACCTGTGTGTTACCCTGGGCTCCTCACTCTCCTTCATCTCATGTATACAGTTGGTTGCCAAATCTTATTTCTACCTCCTTTCCTTTTGGTATTCTTACATCTCACACTTATCTCCACATACTCTTTGATCCAGTGACACTGTGGTCTCCTTACTTTACTGTTCCTTGAACAAGACACTCCATCTCCCAACTTTAGGTATTTTCACTGGCTATTCTTCCCATCCCCTCATGTTGAAATGTTCTCTCTCATCTCTGTCTCCTTGAGTCTATGAATTCCTTCAATTCCCAGGGAGTCTAATGGAAGCCTCTCCCAATCCCTTAATTCTGAAGCCTTCCTTTTAAATTATTTTCTCTGTATATCTTGTTAGTACTTATTTGTATGTTATCTCATCTTTTAGACTGTGAGCTTCTTGAGAACAGAGAGGATTTGGTTTGGTTCTGTCTTTTTGCCTTTCTTTACATCTTTAGTATTGTGCCTAAAACATAGTAGACACAACTGTTTATTGATTGATTCAGGTTTTTCCCACTCCAACCTGTCCTTCATACATATTTTACATGTTTAAAATATACACATGTAAGTATATATGAAAAATGTACATATTATTTATATATACTTATATGTGTATGTATACACAAATATGCCTATATGTGTATTGTTTCCATCATTTAGAATGAAAATTTCTTGAAGGCAAGGATTTTGGGTTTTTTATAGAAAATTTTTTTCTTATTATATAAGATTAATAAGTACTTTATAAATGCTTAGTGATTGCTTGCTTAGTGACTTCATCGACTCCCTTGTATTTAATTATTATTTCTGCAGATGACACATAAATCTATATATCCACTCCAGTGTCTTTCATGAATTCTAATCTTCCAACCATTCCATTCACCAATGATCTATTGGACATCTTACACTGGATATATAATACAGACATCAAAAACTCAATATGTCAAAAGGAGTACTGGATATTTTTCCTTTCAAGTTTACTCTTCTACCAAATTTATCTGTTATTATTAAGAGTACCATCATTCTTCCAGTTTCCCATGTTACTCATCTTGGCATTACTCCAGACTCTTACCTCTCCCTCTCCCTTACCCCATACATCTAGTCATTTACCAAATTCTGTCAATTATTTCCATATCATCTCTCACTTCCAGTCCCTTCTCTCTAATCACAGACACCCTCAGTTCAGGTCTCATCACTTCCTGCCTAGAATCTAGCCTTCTAGAGTCTAGAGTCAGCTTCTAGTTTGACTATCATCCTTCTTCACAGAACTGCCAAAGTAATTTTCCTTGAGGAAAGATTTGACCAGGTCACTCTTCAGTAATCTTCAGTGGTTCCCTGTTGCCTTTAGGATACAATATAAATTCCCTACAGGGCACTTTAAGCTCTTCACAACCTATATTTCCAGATTCTTTATTCATTGTTTATCTTCCCAAATTCTATAGTCCACCCTTCTGGCCTTCTCTGTGTACTTCTCACATGGCATTCCAACTCAAGTCTCCCCCATCTCCATCCATTATGTGTTTGCACAGATTCTCTGTCATGCCTGGAATACACATCCCCCTCACTTCATCTCAAAGAATTTCTCACTTCCTTCAAGCACCATCCTATATATCAAGACTTTCCTGATTCTTACAACTGCTATTATCTTCCTTTCTAATTACATTATAATTAATTACCTTGTATTTTATATCCCCAGCACTTAGCACAGTGCCTGGTACATAGTAGATGTTTTATAAATGCTTATTGACTAAGTAGCTTATGTTTATTTTTGTATTTCTTCCATATACATAGATTTTTAAAAGCCATATCTATATGTACATGAATAATATATACATATTTATAGCATTTGCTCTCTCTACCTAAAGAATTTTAGGCTATTCAAAATTGAGAATTGTTTCCTTTTTTATCTTTGTATCTTCACTATTTAGTACAGTTCCTGACAAAACTAACAATCACCAAGTGATTGAGTTTAATTTTAGTTTAGTATGGATTTTATTACCCTTCATAGAGGTACGTTAAATATTTGTCACAGGTTTAAGTGATTTGTCAGTTACAAACAAAGTTACTATTGATGACTTTGAAAATTGTTTCAGCTGTCTTGTCATTGAATTCTGACTTTAGACCGAAAGCTAAATGGACTTTGACAGATATTCACTCAGCTGCTTATTAAGAACTATCATTTATGTTTTGTTTCATAGGACTGATTTATGAATGACATAATGCTGTCCAGCATAATTTTTTGTATGATAAAAAGAAGTACAACTTTCTGGTTGTGTTCAGGGGAAATATTTTGTTCTACTAAGAGTCCTCAGTTTTTTCTTTCTAAGATTATAGATATTTCTTTGGTTTTGTTTATTATATATTTTTTATTTATTTATTATGTATTTTTTCTCTTCACATTTTTATTGGATTTATTATTAAGCCATTTGATTAGTACTTGATAAATTTACTTTGAAGGAAAAGAGAAAATAAGATTGGGTATAAATAAATTAGATATAATCAGCTTTGCTTGTTGGCATTCATGTTCATGAGAAAAGCCCATGAGATCTGGAAATCACATCCAAGTATAATCTCAAAAATAAGTCCTGATAAAAATAACCTTTTAGAAAAGCTAACTGACAAGAAGAGCCATCTCACCATATTTTAAGATGATCAGGCATTTTTTAAATGGTAGACTTTTCTTGCTAATTTCATCCTGTAAAGATTATAATAGATTATAAATTGCATATACTTTGGATAAATACCAAGGGATTACATAAGGCAGTAGAAGTCTGTAGAAGTCCAGTGATTTAAAAAGAGATACCAACCTTTTCAGAGGTCCTCAAACTACACTTGTGGGCCAGATGCGACAGCCGAGGACGATTATCCCCCTCACCCAGGGCTATGAAGTTTCTTTATTTAAAGGCCCACAAAACAAAGTTTTTGTTTTTACTATAATCCGGCCCTCCAACAGTCTGAGGGACAGTGAACTGGCCCCCTATTTAAAAAGTTTGAGGACCCCAGATGATATCAAAAGTAGGTATCTTTCTGATACCAGTGGGAATATTCTATTTCATGATGGCACAAGTATACTGATAAAGGTTGAACAATTGGCTCTTTGAAGAGCTAGTTTTAAATTTAATTTGCATAATTATCATTTTCTCCATCTCTTCCTTACATCTTTACAATTAACAAAATCAATCAATTAATAATATCAACTCCTGTAGAGTTTACCAATTTCTGCTATATAAATGCTCACAATGAAGTTTTAATAATCTTAACAGTTTGTAATTTTTATCTCTGGTACACCCTAGAGAATACCTTTAAAATGATAAAAATCATCATTCATGTAGGACTATAGCAATAACATAAAGAAATTACATTAAGCAGCATGGTGGCATGAATTCAGCATTAGAATCAGAGGACCTGAGATTCAGGATCTGTCACTGTAACTCTGGGCAAACCACTTAATTTTCTATGCCTTAATTTCCTCATCTGTAAAACTAGAATGATTAGATTATCACTAAGATAATGATTAGCATCTGTGTAGCACTTTAGGTTTGCAAAATGCTTTACAAACATTAAATCATTTTCTCCTCACAACAATCTTGGGAAGTGGATGATTTTAGTATAATTATTCAACACTTGAGAAAACTAAGATAGAGAGAGTTTAGATCACTTACACAGTCACACAGCTAGTAAGTGTATAAGATCACATTTGAACTCTGGTCTTCCTGATTCCCTGTTCTAAATCCTGTAATTCCAATAACAGAGCCTCTTAAGTGAATGTGGGGCACTAATTTAGTAATCCTCTCTGTGGTTATCAAGTATTTATCATGAGTAGGAAAACTAATATAGTAAGAAAAAAATCATTTTCTTGTATTATAATGTAAGTTTTTTATTTCATTCTCTTATAAGACAGGTTAATTGTATCTATTAATTCATGAGGGTACATAACATTTGGTGCTATTGGTTAGTTATTGCTAGATTTAATCAACAATAAAATAATAATAATTAGCATTTTTACAGCATTTTAAGATTTGCATAGGGGCAGCTAGTGGGGGGTGGGGGTGGATAGAGCATTGGCCCTGAAGTTAGGAGGACACATACTAGGTGTGTGATCCTAGGCAAGTCACTTAATCCCAGTTGCCTTGCCAAACAAACAAACAAAAATAAATAAATAAATAAATAAAAGATTTGCAGTGCACTATCCATATATTATCTCATTTGGTCCTTACAGCAATCCTGTGATGTAGATGCTATTATTTCCCCTTTTTACAGATGAGGAAACTGAAACTGACAGAGGTTAAGTGCCCAGGGTTACACAGCTAGTAAATGTTTGAGGATGGATTTGAATTCAGGTCTTTTACTGCTCTTACCCACTGCACCGTCTAACTGCTACATTTATTCTAATTTGGTTTTTACATTGTGAATAGATGACTGCTACAATGAGAAACACATAATACTTGTGTACAAAGAAAAGAATTTAGTTATCACATAAATTTGCAACAAATTTAATTTGACTCATGATACCTAATATGCTGTTTGATAAAATTGTGAATAGTAAAATGATGATGACAATTATTTTTACAGAGTTGAATGCCATTTTTTATGGTTTTTCTTTTATTTTGTTTGGTCTCCCATTCTTATAATCAATATCGATCCTGATAGTTTTCCTTAGTATTGAGTACAACTTAGTACTTTATATGAAAATTATTACTCTGAACTCCCAATTCAATTCACCAAGTGTTTATTGAGCAATTTTCACATTTACCAGGTACTCTGCCAAGTCCTAGGCATGCAAAGAAAAAAACAAAAAAAAACCTAAAAGTTTTTGTTTGTACATGAGAAAAGATGTACAGAGAGAAGTATATACAAAATGTAGATATAGTAAATAGAAATAATTTTTAAGATGGAAGCAGGGGAGGACTAACATCTGGGAAGGAATGAAGAAAAAGCTTTCTTTAGAAAATAACCCCTTATCTGGGCTTTGACAGATGCTAAGAGTGCCATGAGGAGGTGTTGAGGAATGCTAGTATTTTAGGCATGGTAACAGCTTATGTAAAGTTAAGGAGACAAGAATGCCATGTGTGCCCAACAGAAAGTGGGCAAATTTGGCTGAAAGTAGAGGCATAAGGGGGGAGAAATATGAAATATATTGTGAAGGCCAGATCAAGTCTACAAGCATGGGGTAAGTGATGCTTTAAATGCCAGAGGAATTTATATTGTTTTGGAGCCATTGAAGCTTCTTGAGCAGAGGAACCACAATTATTTGTACATGTTGTTTATTTTCCTCTGTAGAATATAAATTTTTTGAGGAAAGGGTTGTTTCATTTTGTTTTTATATTCCAAGTACCTGTCCCAGTGTATGAGACATAGTAGGTGCTTAATAAATGCTTGTTGATTGATTAACATGGTCAGACCTGCAAGTCAGCAATATTAGTATTGTAACTATACATAAGATAGGTTTTGGGGGATGGAAAAGACTTGAATTAAGGAAATTAGGCAATCTCAAGTCCAGGATAGAGGTGATGACGGCTTGCTTTGTATTATGGCTATATATGAGTGGAGAGAAAAGTGATGATTATGAGATATATATTCCAATAAATGACTCACCCCTGTGTTCCAATAACTCCCACATGATGGACCAGATCTAAATTTTTCTGTGATATTCCTTATGTCCTTATCTTATCCTACTCTCTTTTGGGAAGCACAGTAAATTGTCAATTATTCTCGACATCCTAAGGGCTAGAGAGATAAGGGCTAGGAGTTGTAAGTAGCTTGTGGAAAGTATACTTGAAAGCCTGGTCACTATTTTATAGAATTGAGTAAGGAACACTTGTACTCTAATCTAGGACAATAGCACAGCTGAGCACTGTGCACATTCAGAACTGACTCAAGATTTCTACTATGTGGGCATCTTAAAAGGAAAGCTCTGTAAGGAGAGGTCTTAGCTAAACCAGTCAAGGGATAGTTGTATTTGGACATGGTTTATTCCAGGTTCCCAGATATGTAGACCTGATCTCTTGCCCTAGAGGAAAAAGCCTCTGACATCTTTTGGGTTTTCCTCAGAGAAGCAGAGAGGTGTCTCTTAGGGTAGAAACCGATGATAGTCTGCCCACTTCATAACAAACCTAAAATAGGTTTTCCTTTAGGGTGTGCTTTAAACACAGTGTGATTCCTGAGGCAATGAGAATGAATCGCCTTGCTCTGCCCCCAAATCTCTCAACTTTCCTTTTCTCTGCATGTCTAAAAATTTTCCATTAAGAAATAGAGACTTCCATTATCATGAAGTTGGAATAAAAATCTTGAATTATAGCTTTTTTAAAAAAAAAAATTGCATTCTAGGACCAACATAGTGCCTTCAACATAGTTAAGTGCTTAGTATCAAGGAATTCAAACAAGGAATAGAAATTCTTGGGAGAGAGGTACCTCTCAGAGAGTGTCTGGTGTTTGGGAATAAAAGATAGGGGGCCAGATTAAAAGCAGAGATTTATTAGTATGCCAAGGAAGGCTGTTCTTGCTCAATAGCAGTTTCAGCTTCCTAGGATACAGATTGAATTTTTATAACTTTTCATGCCCACTTAGAGTATATAACCAATCAGCATTCTAAGTCAACTTAGATTAAATAAGTAAAATATTTCACGGGAGAGGGAGGAAGGAAATCATCTGAGGGAAAAAAAGGGAATTATTTGAAATATAATTGGCAGGACTTATTATAAGAAAACAGTCACTACTGAAAGGCAGAAAACAAAAGGAAATGATCAAGTATTTTTACAGTTGTGAAGGAAATTTTTTTAGGCCAAACTCTTATCTAAGAACAAGTAATTGTTATAACAGTTGATGAGAACATCTGCTTTATAATATCTTTGCATTTATTTATCTTTCAATAGGGATTGGGGTTAAGATTGCAGGTAGTTGGGGATTCATCCATCAATGTTGCAAAATAATTGTGCTTCCTATTTTATCCTGCTTTAGTAAATATTCCTTGGGTAAGGCTAACAGGGTAGGTCAGTCATGCCTCACTCTTTGTGACCATGTTTGAGGTTCTTGGCAAAAATAGTTGAGTGGTTTGTCATTTCCTTCTCATTTCACAGGTGAGGCAACTGAGGTAGATTGGGTTAGGTGACTTGCCCAGGATCATATAAGTAGTGTCTAAGATCAAATTTGAATTTATGAAGATGAGTCTTCCTGACTCCAGGCCCAGTGCTTTATTCACTGTTCTACTTATTTATTATATGAATTATGAATCTATCATTCAGTATTTATTAAACACTTAAGGTGTGCCTGGTACTGTGGGTTCTATCCTCTGAGGATGCAAATACACTGAATGAAATAATTCCTACTTGCAGAGAGATTAAGGACTCTTTTGCCTGTTACTGTATCTCATTTTATTAATGAAATGTTTTGTTAAGAGGAGGAGCTGGACACTAAACAGCTGATTTTTCCTTCTTCCCAGTGTATAATCACAGGTGGCTGAAGTGCTAATATAGTATTAGCTTTTTATTAAATGTGAACACTTTTTAAAAAATTGAATCAGGAGGGATGAAGCCAAGTAGCTGAAAAATGATCATGAACCTGGAGGGCTTTAAATAGCTAAGCTTGCAGTAGGTCTACTAGTCAAATTCATCTCATTTAGAACAGTTTTGTGAAGTGTCTGTGGGGACTGGGAGAGGGGATTTTTTATAAAAATGGAAAAAGGAGACATTAGATCAGTGTAGAACTATAGATATAAGTTGCTCTGACCATGTGTGCTCCCCACATGTGTGCTTTTCTACTAGTGTATGTTCCCCACATGTGTAAGAAAATTTTGTTTACCTGCTGACTTAAGAAGGAAGCACATTGGGTAAGGACCCATGAACTGTAATTTTAGAATAAGTATAATAGAAATTTGAAGTACTATTTTATACAGAAATTCATGTCCAACAAAAGGTTCTGTTTGGTTCCATCTATAGTAGTAATCAGTTGATTGAACTTGATCACTGGAACTCCTTTATTTGTTAACACCCAGGGTGCCAAGTCATTGACTAACCATAGGTGCCCAATGATCAGTTACCCAGCTACTGAGCAACTGCCTTGGTGACCTACCTGATCCTCTAGGTTGCATTCCTAAGCGTGATCTAAATAAAAGTTACTATTCAAGTTGACCTTGTACAGTCTCTATCCAGATCCAGCTCATGATGCTTAATGTTTCCCATTTTGGCAGTCACTTAGCCCATCGGGAAAATGAGAAGGCTAAACTAAGTGGTCTTTGAGCTAGAAAGCACTAGAGCTCTGATCCTTTCACTAAGTAAGTTGCTGATTCAAACATCAATTTTTCCTCCAATTATGAAAAGACAACACAGATGTACATGATTTATCTACCAGTCAACAAACATTTATTGATAATGCTTATTTTTTTAAGGTGGAAACAGACAGTAACTATCTCTGACCATAAGTAATTTTATATTCTGTAAGGAGAGTAAGTGTATATATGTATATAACATATGTATATGCATATATGTTTTATATGTGCATATATATAGGATTGAAATAACATATATGCTATGAAATGTCATATATTAAATATCTATGGCATGGCTGAAATGACTGGATAATAAATATAATATATATGTACACATTATATATGTTGTCTAGTCATTTCAATCATGTTCAACTCTTCATGACTCCATTTGGAGTTCTCTTGGCAGAAATAAGTGGAGTGATCTGTCATACCTTGTTCAGCTAATTTGACAGCTGAGGAAACTAAGACAAATATAATCAAGTGATTTGCCCAGGGTCACATGGTTTATAAGTGTCTGAATCTGGATTTGCACTCAGGTCATGACCTCAGGCTCAGAACTCTGTTACTACCTAGCAACAGCAACAACAAAATTTTAAAAGGAGGCACTATCTGCAAGTGAAATCTGGATAGGTTTCATGGAGGAGGTGACTGATCTTTAAAGGAAGTCCAGAATTCTAAAAGATACTAGAAAGAAGACCAATTTGGTTGGATCAGAGAGTGTGTGAAGGAGAGTAGTAATATAAATCTAGAAAGATATGTTGGACATTATGTGATGTTCAACTTTGTTAGACTACAACTGTTCTCAGCAATACAACGATATAAGACAATTCCAAAAGACTCATAATAAAAAACGCTATCCATAAACAGAGAAAGAATTATGTAGTCTGAAAGCATATTGAAGCACACAATTTTTATTTTTGGGTTTTTTCTTCCTGTGTTTTTTCTCTTTTGTTCTTATTCCTCTTCCATAACTTGACTGATTTGAAAATATGTTTAATATGATTGCACATGTATAAACTAAAAAAGAAAGAAAGAAATGTTGGAGCCAAGTTGTGAATGTCTTTATTAAAAAAGGAGCATGTATTTATTTGATCCTTGAGGTAGTAGAGAATTTGGAATTTGTAGAGAATTTGTAGATTTGTAGAGAAAAAGAATTCCATGGTAAATGATTTTTTTAGAAAAATAATATTTTGCTTGTCTATGTAGAAGATAAATTGGGATGATGAAAAGCTTAAGGCAGGAAGATGGATTAGGAAGCACTATGATAGTCAAACTGAAAGATGACAAAGGCTTGACTAAGGTAGTAGCTAGGTGAGTAGTGATAATGCAATATATACAAGAGATATTGTGGAAATTGAAATGTGATTTGGTCACCAAATGGTTATGAACAATTTTTGGATGAAGAAATGAAAACCACTTCTAGTCATATAAAAATGCTCTAAATCACTATTGATTAGAGAAATACAAATTAAGAAAATTCTGAGGTAACATTATATACCTTTCAGATTGGCTAACATGACAGGAAAAGGTAATGATGAATGTTGGAGGGGATGTGGGAAAACTGGGACACTGATACATTGTTGGTAGAGTTGTGAACTGATCCAACCATTATGGAGAACAATATGGAACTTTGTCCAAAGGGCTATCAAAATGTGCATACTCTTTGATCCAGCAATATCTTTATAGGGCATCTCAAAGAGATCTTTGTATCTCAAAGAGATCATAAAAAAAGATTCACATGTGCAAAAATGTTTGTGGCAGCCCTTTTTGTAGTGGCAAGAAACTGGAAACTGAGTGGATGCCCATCAGTTGGAGAATGGCTGAATAAGTTATGGTTTATGGATGTTTTGGAATATTATTGTTCTATAAGACATGATCAGTGGGAAAATTTCAGAACGACTTGGGAACTAATAACATGACTAGAACCAGGAGATCATTGTACACAGCAACAGCAAGATTATATGATGATCAATTCTGATGGACATGGTTCTTTTCAACAATGAAATGATTCAGGTCAGTTCTAATGGCCTTGTGATGAAGAGAGCCATGTGCCGTCAGAGAGAGGACTGTGGGGACTGATTGTGGATCACAACATAGGATTATTGCCTATTTTATTGTTGTTTGCTTACTTTTTGTTTTCTTTCTCATTTTTTTTTTCTTTTTGATCTGATTTTAGACTAGGAAGAGAATTTAGAGATTGTCTAATGTAGCTCCCTTACAGCTGAAGGATATGAGGCCCATAAAAGTTAAGTGACTTCCTTGGGGTCATTTAAGTAATAGTGAGAGAGATGGAATTTGAATTTGGGCTCTCTGATGCTAAATCCTGCATTCTATCCATTATGCCATGCTGAGGAAATACTAGAAGACTCCCAAATAAATGCACAAATAAAGTAAGAAGACCCCCTTTTCTGGCCATTAATAGAATGTTAGAAATAAAAAGCAATAAGAGAAGAGAAAGAAACATTTTTTTAAAAACCTATAAAAATAGGCAAACAAAATATTTTTACCTACTGATGATATAAGAAAGAATGCTTAGATAACCAGCAAAGAATAAAAATAACAGTTCCTAAAAAAACTGAGCTCAAAAAAAATTTTTAAACTAACTGTAGTTTTCAAAGGCAGCTAGGGATCAAGTAGAGACAACCTAATCTTGATAATTAATGGCTTCAGTAGAATATCAAATAGATCTGTAAAATTAATAGCGTTTCTACATTTATGACTATATTGAAAACAGTAGGAAATTATGCAAAATGGGGAGATTAAAATGTTTATAATCCTTTGACCCAGACATCAAACTCCTTGACATATGCCTTGAAATAAAATGTTCATTTAAGAGAATGTTGGAAGCAAAGAACTGTTTAAAACAAACAAAAAAAAAAAAAGATGCCTGCCAACTAGGGGAAACACTAACCAGATTTTTCTTTATAAATGTAATAAACTAGCACTGTGCTATAAAAATAATAAATATGAAGAAACCAGAGAAGTGTGAAAAGAAAGAACTAATATAAAATAAAATAAAGAGACCTTAAAAAACAGTATAGGTGGTGACTATGACAGAACAGATGGAAAGAACTCAAAAAAAGAAGAAAAAAACCTCTGAAATTGAGCTCTAGGTCATTATAATGGCATTTCTTGGTCCCAGAGAAGTGCTGAAAAAATGTACTTCTTGCCTTTCATTGTACAGGTGGGCACAATGAGTATGGAAGATTGCATATATAGTCAGATATGGTTGATATGTTGATTTGTCTTTTTAAATTTTGGGTTTTTTTTTTTGTAGAATGACTTAATTGGTATGGATGAAAGGGATATTTGGAAATGTAGCAGATATAAAAGCAAAAATATCAGTGAAAATGAAAAGTAAATTTTATAAAAATTGCTACTCCTGAAGTTTATTGAAGAAATGACAGACACAGGGAACATTTTAGTATTCACGAGATTTGCTAGCTAGATGACATAGAGGAGAAAATGCTGGACCTGGAATCAAGAGATCTTTATTCAAATGCAGTTTAGAATGCTTACTAGCTGTTTGATCCTGGGCAGATCACTTAACCTATACAGCTGTTTCTTTATCTGTAAAGTGGAGATAATAATAACATCTATTATACAGTGTTATTATAAAGATCAAATGAAATAATATTTATGAAGCATTTTGCAAACCTTAAAGCAATATATAAATTCTAGCTATTATTATTTCTAAATGTAGGTTTGATCTGGGAGTTGGGTATTAATAGTCCAAGTATCTTTACATATGTAAGCATATTTTTAAAAATGCTGATGTGCCAATTCATATGGCTAATTGCATTTTTCCCATAGCCACCCATGGGACACTGTCATCAAAGCTGCTATGAGAAAATATCCAAATCCTATGAACCCTTGTGTAGTAGGAGTGGATGTGTTAGACAGGAACCTTGATAACCAGGGAAGGTTACATAGCCATCGTCTTCTCAGCACAGAGTGGGGACTTCCAACTCTTGTGAAAGCGGTAAGTTCTTATATGAAATTATTCTTTTTTAATAGCTCTCTATACCATAATCTTTGTTGTTCTAGAGATGTCAGTCAAACTATCTGCTAAACAGTTAAGAACATGATTATTATTTTGACATAAACCTTGCTTTTAAGTACTTACTCCTCTTTAGTTATTGACACATTGGCCATTTATGAGTTTCTGTCATGCATTTTCCCAACACTTAAGACTTTTTTTATCTTTCAGGTCTTGGGAACCAATAGGACTTTGACATATATTCAAGAACATTCTGTTGTAGATCCAGTGGGGAAAAAAATGGAGCTATGTTCTACTAATGTAAGTTAATAAATTGAGTGTGGAAAGAATTTTAATTTTTTTGTAGAATAAAGTTTATGATTTTATCTTCAAAACACTCTCAAATTTTTGACTAAAGAGGGTGTTTCTTAGTAAACAGAGTAGAGATATTCATAAGTATTTTTAGAGTTACTTTTTGTTATTTCATTTTTTAAAAACAACAGTGCCGTCTATGTCTTCTGACCAAAACTGTAAGGAAAGAACATGAGCTTGAGTTGCAGTTATCTTTTTTTTTCTGAAGAAGCATAAAGAAAATGACTGCATCCCTACCTTTATGCCAAATCTGAAAAGTTCACATGTTTATGGGAATCTTGAATTTAAGAATACTATTGGATAAAATTAAAAATTTTAGAAACTCTTATTAACTTTTATGTATGATAGTTCCAAGTATGGTAATTGTAAATTACAAAATCTCTGAATTTCAGAATGAGAAGGGACTGCCATTTTGTCCAAAGCATACATGAAAAAGAATCTCCATGTGCTTGACAGATATTTTGCTTGAAAATTCCCATTGAGAGGGAACCCATTCATTTTTGAGGAAGTCTATTTCACTTTAGGATAGCATTAATTATTAGAAAGGCTCCCATCCATAAAACTAAATTTACTTCTCAGTCACTTCCAATCTTGGCTACTTTATTCTGAATCAGACTGACCAACTCTAATCCCTCATTAGAAGACAATTCTTTAAATACTTGAAAACAGCCACCATGTTCACCACCTAACCTTTTTTTCCTCAATTAAATATGACCAATTCTTTTATCACTTCCTCATGTAGTATAATTTCAAGGTTCTTGACCATCCTGTTCACTCTTCTTCAGGTAATCTTTAGTAATCAAGGGCTAGACTTAGTAAAATTGGATTGAAATCTTGTCTCTGATGCTGGTTGGTTGTATGATCATGGACAAGCCAATTAACCATTTCTTTTGGTTGTTATTTTCCTCATCTGTAAAATTAGGAGACCCAAAAGCTGGGAGGTAATTTGGTATAACAAATAAAAAGCCAGTCTCATGACCAGATAGTACCGGGTTCAAGTTCTCCTTCTGACATATACTGTCTGTGCGATTTTGGTAAAATCATTTAACTTTTCAGTGCTCTCAAACAGCTCTCTTAAGTATAAAAAAAAGTTGACAACTTCATTGATAAAGGAAGTTTCCTTATTTGGTAAGACCTTATACAATGAAGTAGCAAATCTAGTACTATCACTATCCTTAATATCTATAGTACTTAACCTATAGGGTTTATTGTGTGGCTTATAAGAGCTAATGTATACAAAGCACTTTATAATTTAAAATTCCTGTATAAATATTACTGTCATCCTCAGTTTCATCAATCTCCTTACTAAAATGTGGTACCAAGAATTGAATATAACCTTATTATATTATATTCAATTATATGAATATATGTTATATTCATATATTCATATATATAATATAACCATATATATAATATATAACCATATATTCATATATATTCATATAATTCAATTCATATATTCAATTATATATAATATAAGATATGGAATGAATATGACTGAATATGGTAGAACTATCACCTCCTCAGGCCTGGAAACTGTCTTTCTTAATGTATTCTAAGATCAAATTTGCCTTTTTGTCTGTCAGTCAACTGATCTTGTACTACATTAAATCCCCAAATCTTTTTTAGCTAACTGCTACATAGTTCTTTTTCTCCCATCTTGTCCTTTTGAAGTTGGGTTTTTTTCCCCCCTCAGTAGTCATATAAAACTTTATAAATACTGAGCTCTGTTAAACTTTTTCTTATTATATTTAACTCAGTATTCTTGTCTGTCACAGTCTCTTTGGCTCTTGACTCTGTCATTTAGCATATTAATGATTCCTCTTCACATTGTTTGGCCTGGTGATTTGATGATCATTCCATTTATGCCTATATTTAAGTCCCTGATAAAAATGTATTTTTTAAATAAAATTATCTTTATTCTTTATTACTTCAAACTTAGCAAACACCAACAAATGTGAATGTTTCCACATACAAAATAACAGAAAACATGTGAAATCACTTTTAGAGTATTTTGTATTTTTTTAAAAGTACGTAATTAATAGTTTCCTTCTTCTCCATGAATTACACCTTCCCCCCAAAACCCCACACTAATAAAATATCAATCCAAATAGATTCAAGGACAAATTCCACTTGAGATCTCTAAGTTTATATCCAACCATAATTACATTAACTACCTGTTGAGTATGGTATAGCCTACACTATTCTATCTTGTCCACAAGAAAAACATGAGCAACTTTGTCAACACTGTGCTCAAATTCTAAGTAAGTTTTATCTATATCATGTCCTTGATCTTCTAATCTGGTGACTCTATCAGAAAAAAGAAAAGGAAATGAGATTAATCTGGCACGACCTATGCATGATAAAACCATGCCAGCTTCTTATCAACATCTCTTACTTTTCTAAATGTTTAGCAATTTTGCCTTTCAGAATATATTATAGAGTTTGGGCAGGCATCAAAATCAATGAAGTATATATTATAGGTACCACTCTTTCCCATTTTTGAAAATAAAGACATTTGCTCTTTTATCTTGTCGCACTTCTTTGACTATCTGTGAACTTCAAGTTTCACTGAAAGTAGCTATGCAGTCATGGCTCAGTTAGACCTAGTGATATGAACTCCTTAGGGACAGCTCAGCCCTCTCTCACTATCTTCTCAGTTATCAGTTTCAGGTTCCTTGTAGTCATATTTATTCTGCCCTTTCTAGTCCAAAAGTTGTTCTTGGCAGAGGAAACAGAAACATAAGAATTTCCTAGTTCTGCTTTCTCTCTGTTGTTGTTATCCTTCCATCAACAGTGAGCACTCATGCTATCCCTTCTCTGATTTTCCTTTTTTTCCCCTGGCATATAAAACAAAAACCCAATTTTGTGATTTTTAGATTTCCTCACTTGTAGCTCTTGAACTTTAGCTCTCCTCACACTGTTGTTCCTTTGTATTAATTCTCCATTTCATTTCCTAAGCTTATGTCTTTTCAAAGTCTGAGTCAATCAGTAAGTTCCCTAGTCATATAAATTAGTCTCTTTAGACAACTGTCCCATTTTTGAGCACTTCTCATCCATGTGACAATTCTAAGCTCTCTAGAGATTCCAGACCTGACTTTTTTTTTTTAAATACAGCTTTTTATTTTCAAAATACATGCAGATGTGTTGGATTACTTGCCATCTAGGAGAGCAAGTAGGAGGAGGGGGGATTGGAACACAAGGTTTTTCAAGGATCAGTGTTGAAAAATCATCCTTGCATATATTTTTGCAACAAAAAATTTCAATTAAAAAAAATACATGCAAAGAATTTTGAACATTCACCCTTGCAAAACCTTGTGTTCCAAATTTTTCTCCCTCCCTTTCTCCTACCCTTCTCCCCTAGAAAACAAGTAATACAATACATGTTGAACATGTGCAGTTCTTCTCTACATATTTCCACATTTATAGACCTGACTCCATTCATCAAGAGGTTGGTTTTGATTTTCTTAGGGCTGTGAGAGTCTCTTAATTACAGGCTATATAAGACCTCAGTACTTCCAGGAGTTTGTGCTGCTTTTGATCTCTTGAAAATGAGATCTGGAGTTGGCATTAAGAGAGTTGAAAAGCTCATAAAGCTATCAATTTACAAAGCTTTAGTTTTCTGGGCTATCATTAAGGAAAAGTTTTGCACAGATAGTTGATAAATTTTGACTTTGCTGATACAAAGCATAAGTTACTTTTAAAATGGAGATAATCATTCTAAATGACACAAACTTTGTTTATAGGTCTAAAACACTCTTATGAGTTCCTGAGGAACTTGTATTTCAAGATGAATCTTTTGGATATGTGTGGAGAGAATAGCTACCTCATTCTTTTGAGAATTAACTGAAGAATATATTGTCCTTTTCCACAACTGCTGGAACCTCTTGATTGTGTTTGGAAATATTCTGAAAGCCAATACCATTCTCAGCAGGGAAGATAAGCAAGTGGAAGTTAACAACAGGAATACCTAGGAGATAACTTCCCCTGAGGTTTTAGGGACAATTAGTACCAATGCCAGATGCTGCTTCCTGTCTGGTCTCAATAAGGACTATTATTTAAAGTGACAGAACATAGGCAATTAATGAATTATGATTTGGGGAGACCTTAAAAGAGGAATTAAAAAATGGAAGTTTTCTGTTTTGTTTTGTTTTTTAAAGATCACGCTCACAAATTTGGTGTTGGTGAATGAGAGGTTGGTGTACACACCTCATCCTGACAACCCTGAAATGTAAGTAGTCATAACTTTACGTTTGCAAGTCAAATATGGAGGGTGAGGACAGGGGGAAGAACCGTTGTCTTTTTGAATGCCAGTGAATTCTTCTGGGTATGCTCCTCTATAGGACGGTGCTGACACATGAAGCAGTCATCACTGTGAAGGGATTTAGCTTAGGCAGCTACTTGGAAAGCTTAATGGCAAACACCATATCATCCAATGCACGGAAGGTATGTATTGCAAGCTCCAGTGCCATGGGTGCATATGTTGCTAAAATTCAAGGTATGAAATATTTTAATCATTATCTTCCTCTTGTGCTAAGTTCCAAGAGTCACAATTTCCACCAAATAAAGTTTTAGACCATACAATATGGGTTAGGTGCCTAGAGACCTAGGCTTAGATGAGAATATTTCAATCAGTAGAGAGGGCCAGCAAAGTTAGCAAATAAATCATACCAAATGTTACAGGCTCAATGAATATTTCATTAAAACAAAGTCAAGAAAGATAGTATGAATTTCCAATACTTTCATATTTAAGTGCATTTTGCTGAGTTTTTGGAATTGGTAAAATGACTTCCCTAAGGATTCCTGAACCCCAGTGCATCTTGATTCTGATGGAACGAGAGTAACGACACACAGGAACCACAGTTAGAACAGAGATGTTGAGGCAGAAGTGTGCTTTGTAGCACCAATATTGGAAAAGATAATGGAGGGTATCTTAGTAAGTAAGTCATTCATGCTTCCTACTTTTTTCCCAGTCGATAACCAACCTCATCTAGGATCACAATTGGAAAGTTAGCCAGTAGTGTCTGAGAATTCATGATAAAATTGATAAAATCTCCTCATACTTCTACTGTATATGAGTTCTTTGAGCTCACTGGAAAAGAAAAGGTATATCACTTAGTAGATCAGGTCCATTGCTTAGTCTTGTCTTCTGGTAATTTCTCTGGCTTATTTAATTTTTTCCATCTGAAAATCATTTTGTTCTTCTTTCAAGTCTTTATATTTTATATTCATTCAACCCCAAAGTCACATACTGGTTGAAAACCATTATTCACATAAATCCTAGGATGATAAAACAGATTTAGAGCTGGTTATCTAGTCCAACCATGAGACTCAGAGATGCTAGAGGATTTACCTAGGCATACACAGGTAAAACTGAACTTTAAAAAAATTTTGCAAGGCAACTGGGGTTAAGTTGCATAGGGTCACACAGCTGGTAAGTGATAAGTGTCTGAGACCTTATTTGGATTTAGATCCTTTGACTCCAAGACTGATGCTGTGTCTACCGTGCCATCCAGTTGCTCCTCAAAGCTAGACTTTAAATCCAGGTCTTCTGACAGGGTTTTTCTACCTCACCATATAAAGTGATGAGTTTATTCTGTTTTCACAAAGATTAGAATTTGAGAGATTCAGGCAGTTTCAGGCAAGCTCATTTGAGAGACTTTGGAAAATTACAAAGGGTTGGATTAAGTATTATCCTTTGAGTAATGCTAAATTATCTCTAATTCCATCCAATTTTGTTTTAGGGCATGCTGTATTGAAGCCTTGGTGCAAAAAATATTTCATTTGACAATTAAACTCAATGGTTGCAGTGTTGGTTTTGTTTTTTGTTTTAAAACTATTTCACATATTACTAATAATGGTTGTATTTTATTTCCTTAAAGTTGGGACAGTGAGAGGTACTTGACCTGGGATTAGTAAACTCTTTTTATTTTTTTTTCCACTTTTCTTTTTTTTTTTAATTTTTATTTTAATTCTTATTATAACTTTTTATTTACAAGACATATGCATGGGTAATCTTTCAGTAATGACCCTTGCAAAACCCCTGTTCCAACTTTTCCCCCTCCTTCCCCATACTCCCTCCCCTAAGACCAATACATGTTAAATATGTTAAAATATATGGGTAAACTCATTTTTTAAAAATTATTTTGATAATTGGATCTTATTATAGTTGCTTTTCCCTGTAATACTATGAATTTTATTTTATATATTTAAAAATCTTTTGAGAAGGGTTCCATAGATTTCATATACATACATATAAAAGATTCATAACAGAAAAAAGATTAAAAACCCTTGATCTAAAAATGAGTATTGACATATAACAAGGTTGGAAAACTTGTGTTATGATAATGATTTTTAGTAGAATTCTTATCAGAATCATGGAGAGGAGTAGGCACATGCTCTAAAGTTTCACTCCTTCTAATCCATTCCCAAGTAGGTACCCTAATTCCCATTGTCTTGGCTCCTAGAAAACCTGAGAGAATGTTCCAGATCAGAGTATTATCAACTTTGCCATTGACTTTCACTGGACTGGCTGTGCATATCTTAAATGAAGTGACTCCTTTATTTTTCCCAATCTCAAAGAAATGAATGAAAACTCAGTTTGCTAATTAACATCCCTGCTATCTGAGATCTTGAATGTAACAGATGGTCTGCTTATATGGGAAAAATTTGTGCATATTGAATGAACAGCAACTAATTTCTGAACCCAATAAATAACCTACAAATGTTAAAAGTCTATTGTATTAAGTAGGGCCTTTCTTGTTCTTTCAATTGTTGTAGGCTGTTTTTTTCCCCCAGCTTTATTGACAGTGCTCTAGAGTGATCATTGGAAAGTCTCACTCTATTTTGTAAATCTTTTCTGTGTTGCTCCAGGGGTGGGCTGCTATTGAGTGGATAATTCAAAATTCTGAAAGTGCTGTAAGCTAACTGCATCCAAACACCTACCATTTGGGATAAATAGTGGTAACTACAGCATTATTGACCCTGGTATAGCATCTTACCATTTTATTGAATGTGTGCATGGTATGTTGTTTGGGGGAATGGGAAGTGGGAGGGAGGAGTTTACAGATTCCTTTGCATGAACTGTGTAACACCATTTCCTTAGCACCCTTATTCATTACTATAAGGCAGGGATTGAAAAACTGGAGATCTCAGGTTCCATTTACCCAAGTGAATTCCATTCACTAGAATATGGCTCAAGAAATGCCTTGTCTAAATGGAATAAGCTGTTTTTTGGATCCTTTTAAACCCTGCTACAGCCCATTATGAATTTAATTTGGGTCTTGATTTATGAATCAAAGCAAGTACCATAGAGTAACATGCTGCTATTTTTATTTCTTGAAAGCTGAAAAAGTAATCTGTTCTTTAATATTGACATTGGCTCTTGGATTGAGGGCAAATTTAGTAAACAGTATGAAATAGGTCATTCAGACTCATATGCTGCATTTTCTCCTAAAAAGACAGCATGGCAAAATAGAAGAAAGCATCAAGAGAGATAAGAATATGAATCCAAAATTCCTGCCTATGTGATCATAAAGTTTTTTGTTTTTTTTTTTGTGATCTCTGAGCCCTTCTTTCCTCAACTGTAATGTAAGGGGATAATATCCATAATATTTCTTTAAATTGTTGTTATGAGTTGTTGTTATGAGGATCCAGTGTTTCTTAGCCCAGTGCCTGGCATATACTAGGTACTTAATAAATGTTTTTTAATTGGTTGATTAACAAAAGTGAAATAATTTAGCTAAAATATTTGTAAGATTAAAATGTTATGCAAATGTGAGTTATTATTTCATGACAAAATTTTATTTCTTTTTTTTTTTTTGAGACAATTGGGATTAAGTGACTTGCCCAGGGTCACACAGCTAGGAAGTGTTAAGTGTCTGAGAACAGATTTGAACTCAGGTCCTCCTGACTTCAGGGCTGGTGCTCTGTCCACTGCACCACCTAGTTGTCCCTCAAGATTTTATTTCTAGATAAAAACCATATCAATTCATTTTTCTGTAGTTTCTAGTAAAAGCAATTTATTCTCTGAAAGTTGTCTTTGATGCTTACTTTCAATAACTACTTTCTTATTTTATTTTTTTAAGTTAATCTTTTTTTTTTTTTTTTTTTTTTTTTTTTACTATTATCTCTTTCTATTTACAAAACATATGCATGGGTAATTTTTCAGCATTGACCCTTGCAAAACCTTTTGTTCCAAATTTTCCTCTCCTTCCCCCTACTCCCTCCCTTAAATGCCAGGTAGTCCAATACATGTTAAATATGTTAAATCATATGGTAAATCCAATATACAGTTATCTTGCTGCACAAAAAAAAAAAAAAAAACCCTGAGAAGGAAAACAAAAATGCAAGCAAATAACAACAGAAAGCGTGAAAAATGCTATGTTGTGGCCCACACTCAGTTCCCATAGTCCTCTCTCTCTGAGTATATATGGTTCTCTTAAAACTGCACAAATGGAACTGGTTTGATTCACTCATTGTTGAAGAGAACCACATCCATCAGAACTAATCATCATATAGTCTTGTTGCCGTGTATAATAATCTCCTGGTTCTGCTCTTTTCACTGAGTCTCTCTCTTTTTTCACTCTCTCTTTTCACTCTTCACTCAATCAGTTCATGTAAGTCTCTCCTGGTCTCTCTGAAATCTTCCTATTGGTCATTTCTTACAGAGCAATAATATTCCATAGCATTCAGATACCACAATTGTTAGGATTTTTACAAGGTGCTATGTAAGTGGAATTGAGGAGACAGTGGTTAAATCTAGTTTAGCACTAATTTAATCCTACAACAAATAATGGTTTCCTAGTGATTGGTGTATACTCAGTGTACAGCATATAAGCAAGAAGCTCTCAGGGCCAGACATAGAAGCCCACTAGAAGCTCTTGGAGCCTCAGCCAGGATTCACTCGAAGAGATTCTCAAGCCAGAGAAGGCAGCTTAAGCTCTCGGAACCAAGACTACAGAAGGCCTGTAAGAAAAACTAGCTGACCCCTAAGTGAAGGAGATAAGACTTTGAAGGAGATAATAAAGGATTTGAACTTTAACTCCTGGCTGCATTTGGGGTGATTATTCAGAACTGAAAGGAAGGATGCTCCCAGAAGCCCTCCAAGAAACCTGCTCCCAGAGAATATTATAATTTAGAGAAGAACATAACACACAATTTATTCAGCCATTCTCCCATTGATGGGCATACACTCAGTTTCCAGTTTCTTGCCACTACAAAAAGGGCTGCCACAAACATTTTTGCACATGTGGGTCCCTTTCCTGTCTTTAAGATCTCTTTGGGATATAAGCCTAGTAGTAACACTGCTGGGTCAAAGGGTATGCACAGTTTGATAACTTTTTGAGCATAATTCCAAATTGCTCTCCAGAATGGTTGGATTTGTTCATAGTTCCACCAACAATGTATTAGTATCCCAGTTTTCCCACATCCTCTCCAGCATTTGTCATTATCTTTTCCTGTCATCTTAGCCAGTCTGAGAGGTGTCTAGTGGTATCTCAGAGTTATTTTAATTTGCATTTCTCTGATCAATAGTAATTTGGAACACCTTTTCATAGGACTAGAAATAGTTTCAATTTCTTTGTTTGAAAATTATCAGTTCATATCCTTTGTCCATTTATCATTTGGAGAATGGTTTGATTTCTTATAAATTTGAGTCAGTTTTCTATATATTTTGGAAATCAAGCCTTTATCAGAACTTTTGAATGTAAAAATATCTTCCCATTTTATTGTTTCTCTTCTAATCTTGTCTGCATTAGTTTTGTTTGTACAAAAACTTTTTAACTTAATATAATCAAAATTATCTATTTTATGATCAATAATTGTGATGACCCTGGATACTTTAGAATCAGCCAGGATAAGTAAAAGTCCTTAATCTTTATTCTTTGTGGACAAGAGAGGAAGGGCCACAAGAATCCTGCCAGGAGTCACTCTGGCTTTCTTATTCCACCCTTTTCTCCCTCCTCCTCATCTCTCTATACATCAACAGATCAAGCCAGCACAGAATGGTGGGGTGGGCCATTTTTCAAGCAAATGCTAATAGAGTATTGTCCAATTGGTAATTAGCCTTAAAATGCTTGCTTGTCTGAACCTCAGTGCATGAACTCAAGAGTTTAAGCACTTTACAAATAATGATTTCTAGTTCTTCTTTGGTCACAGATTCCTTCCTCCTCCACAGCTCTGAGAGGTAAACTATCCTATGTTCTTCTTCTTCTTCTTTTTTTTTTTTTTTAAATAATTATAACTTTTTATTGACAGAACCCATGCCTGGGTAATTTTTTACAACATTAATCCTTGCACTCATTTCTGTTCCAACTTTTCCCCTCCCTCCCTCTACCCCCTCCCCCAGATGGCAAGCAGTCCTATACATGTTAAATATGTCACAGTATATCCTAGATACAATATATGTGTGAGAACCACACAGTTCTCTTGTTGCATATATCTTGTGTTCTTCTAATTAGTAACTACTTTTAAAAATTTACATAACAATTATTCTAAAAGTTATAAACTGATGAAGGGAAATATTTCATTTTAGTTAAAATTTAAAAGTTTACATACTTTAGCTTGTAACATTCATTTTAGGTCATTGGAGTAAAATTTCAGCAATAAAGAAACTTGGCTGGTCTCCTAACATGAATTGATATGGCAACATTTCCTTTACTTTTAGCTCTGTGGTAGCCACAGTTTCTTTTTAATGACCCTTAGACATTTACAATTTTCTTGAATTTTCACATATTAGTTAAATTTGCTGCCAACTGCTTTTTTAGTCACAGATTAATAATAAATAATGAGGGGAAGTAAAGTGACATGGTTGATAGAGTGCTGGGCTTGGAGATAGTGACTCTGGGCAAGTCACTTAACCCTGTTTGCCTCAGTTTCCTCATCTGTAAAATGAGCTGGAAAAGGAAATGGCAAACCATTACAGTATCTTTTCCCAGAAAACCCCAAATGAAATCATGAGGAGTTAGACATGACTGAAAACTACGGAACAACAAATGGAAACTGAAATAGCAGTTAGTTTGTTAATGTTTTTTGGTGTTTTTTTTTTGGTAGACTTTTTTGCAATAAGTAGTTTGTGCTATCTCAGCACAGTGGCTTGAGAACAAAATAGTTTTCTCCTTCTTTAGATGGACTGATACTCTCACATTCCTGCCCTGCAGCTTTACACCTGTAATAACCTTCAGAGCCACATTCTCTATGATTGCCAAGCTTTCTAGGACTTATTTATTCAGCATGTGTGCGCACATTGTTCCATCAATTAACAAATAGAAGCTATGTGGTTTCCAGACTTAGTTTATTAAGTTGTTGCTTAAGTTGACAAAAACCACTACCTTGAAACCAACTTTGAGCTCTTCTAATATTTACAGAAAAAAATGTGTTAAATGCATTAAATTAGCATGCTTGCTCATGAATGTGTGTGCTCAGAGAGTACATAAACTCAGTCCTTAAATTTTCTCATTAAATAGAATTAAGTGGCCAGATTTTACACTAAGAAGTCCCCCAAAGTGAGCAAAGTTGTGAAGGATTTCAGAAGCAATGTCTGATGCATAGTAAACACTTATTAATTTCTTGTTGACTGACTAGAGGATTTCTAAAAGTGCTTTCCAGCTTTGCCACTGAGTGGCAAATATATATAAATATATATGTATATCTTTCAAATTGTGCCATTATTTTGGTTTTAGTCTTGCTCTTATTTTTTATAATACTTGTCTTTATACATGGGCTTACCCTTTTTCTTTCATTCCTCTTTTGGAATCTTACTAAAACACTGAATCCTTTTCATGCATTACAACCAAATTCCCCTTGTGATTTATTCTCCACCCCCCACCCACTCCCCACACCCACAACCTAAATCTGGAGCTTCTTCATCTTTGCTGAGCTCCAGAATGGTACTGATTTTTACACTGGCTCCTTTCACTTGCAATCCTTTTGTACACATTATTCTCTGTTTCTTTTTATGTTCAGTCCTATTCAGTTTTAGGGAAAATAACAAGATATTATCCAAAACCAACTGAAAAGTCACTGTGTTAAAACTAGATTTCTGATGCAAATGTGAAGGTGTTGTTAGCTATAATAAAGAAAAAAGAAAATCCTTTGGGGATTTGTGGACAATCAGACTCACAAATCAGAAGATGACCCAAATCCTCCTTTGGATGGGGTTTGTCAATGCTGTCTTTTTTGAAGACTGGCTAACAAGGCAATGTGGTGGGGAAAAGAACAGATATTTATTGAGTGCCTACACTGTATTAAAATGCTTTATAAATATCTCATTTGATCTTCACAACAAGACTGTGAATAGTGAATAAGCATTTATTAAGTGCTTCTATGTATTAGACACTATGCTAAGTAAGTAGTTTACAAATGCTATCTCATTTGATTGTTACAATAACGGTGCAAGGTAGGTGTTATTATTACTTCCATTTTACAGTTGAGAAAACTGAGGCAGACAGGTCAAGTGACTTGCCTGGAGTCACATAGTACAGGTATGAGTCTGGCTTTGAACTTAGATCTTCCTGACTCCAGCCCTAGCACTCTCTCCATTGAGTCAATTGAATATATAAAAATTATAATGTTTCACAATAATCCTAAAATTCCTCCTTTCTACCTCCCATTTGAGGTTATGTAGATCCTTGCAAGTAAGCAAGTTGCTAATGAGCAGCAATTTATAATTCCCAGAAAATATTATGGCAGTAACTGCTGGTAACTGAAAAGTTAGTAGTCAGTCAAACAAGATTTTATTAAGTACCAAGCCAAGAATGACATTGGGTTCTAAGAAACAAAGACAAAAATCAAACAGTCTGTGCTCTCAAGGAGTCTATATCATATTTTAGTTTGATTTTTAGAACTTACTATGCCTCTCCTATTTCATAATTGTTTCAAAGAAGTCCTTTTTCAAAATAAAAAAAAAATCCTTAGTAATTAGCAATGCTGAAAGTTAAGGTGGTTCAAAAAAGTTAGGGGTAGTAATATTTTCTGTTGGAGATATTTTTCGAGTATTGATTTATCTTCTAAATGTGCTTCAAACCTAAATGGTTGGAACATCCTGATTATTTCTAAAATATGTTCATTTTTAAAAATTGATAAGTAGAAGAATCAATACTTTGCTTTTCTTTTAATACTGAAGTAACTGACAAATGTTCATTTGGTTATTGTGTATTTAATTTATTCATACATGTATATTTTTGGCAGGGCAGTGGGTCTATGGCAGATTCTAAGCTCTTGTGCTACAAACTTTTTAACTGTTCTTTTAAAAGATTTGGATATATTTATGTAAACATTCTTTCCACTAACTCTTTCCTATGGTAGTAACTCTTTACTTATTAAATACTTTTCCTGTAATACTGTTCAAAATCCTATTGTCAGTGTTTGAAAAACAGATTTAATTATAGAAGCAGCATGACATTGGAAAGAACCTTGAACTTTGATTCATGAGACCTGATTAAAGAATTGGTTTTGCCATTTACTTGGGCATGTCATTTCACTTCTTGGGGGTGAATTATCATTAGCACTTTGAAACTAATATCCTATGAATTGATTATCATTTTCATTATATAGCCATTATAAGCAGAAATGCAGATTTTTGCATAGCAAATTAATGAAATTATGAACAAAGAATTAAGATTGCTATATACCCTAACATTTGTAAAGTGAATACTATGCTAGGAACTTTATAATTATTAACTTTTTTCATCCTCATAACAACCCTGTGAGATAGGTGCTATTATTATTGCCATTTTACAGATGAGGAAACTGAGACAAACAGAAGTTAAGTGATTTCCCTAAGATGACAAAGTTAGTAAGTGCTTGATTATAGCCAGCATTTATATAGTACTTTAAGGTCTGCAAAGCCCTTTGCATGTGTTATCTCATTTGATCCCTTATAACCTCATGAAATTGATGCTGTTATTATCTCTATTTTACAGATGAGAAAACTGAGGCTGAGAGAAATTGCTCAGAATCACATAGTTAGGAATTGTTTGAGATAGAATTCAAACACTGGTCTTTTTTGATTCTAAGTCCTGACTTTTTGAATGCATCCTTCTGATCTATCTATATAACATTAATAATGAAGTTTTACAATAATTGTTTTATACTGTCATTGCCTTAATGTTTCATAACTTTTCTTAGCAATATGAAGAAGAGATTTATTGATTGATTCTAGAGAACTTCATTTATTGAAAACCTTTTTGGCAGAAGTAGTAGAATAGAGGCTTAATGGACTCCAAAGAAGAAATATTGATTAGTAGTGCCATTTGTTTAACTTTGGGGATTTCATCCATTGGCAAGTTGTTCATCACTCTCTTTTATCTGACAGGGTCGAGATGCCTTGGAATGGGTGATCAGCAGACTTAATACAGAATTTGAGGAACTAGCAGCAGCACCTTGACAAAGCATGCAACAAAGCAAAAACAGCAGCAGCCTCAAGATGTCAAAGCAATGAGGACATGCAGAAATCTACCTAGGCAAGGGTGTGTTTTTCCCTACTAAGTGCCATCTTGAGCTGATATGCAATTTGGGGCTCTACTTGATTCATCAGACCTTCAGCTATTAATAGACACCTAGAAAACAATTATGAGTTGAATTAGGAAATTAATTATAAAGGAAGTTGTGAATTAACCATATGAATGAATATAGTGGGAATTGCAAGAAGGGTCATTTTATTTTCTGAGAAAAGGTAACCTTTTTTTACCAAATGAGTAAATGTGAATCTTTGATTCCCCTTCCCCACTCTCACCCTCCTCCCCCCCCAGGTTAAAAATAATATTAAATTGGAATTAAGATTTCAAAAACTGTGACCAAAAAAGACATATTCTCTGTGAATCCTCAAATTAGAATTTCCTCACATTATAAAACAATATTTCCTTAAAGTCTCTGCTTAAATCTTTGAAGTTCACTGCAATAATAGACTGAAATATTTCCTTTGATCAAAGGAGAAAAAATTCATTTTCTTTGACGAGAACAGGGGTTTTTAACTTTATTGCTCACAGATTTTTTTGGCAGTCTGTTGAAGCTTATAGAGCCCTTCTCAGAAAAATGTTTTTAATGCATCAAATAAAATATTTAAGATTACAAAGGAAACCAATTATTTTGAAATACATTTTTAAAAAACCAACTTTTTAAAAAGTTTTCCAATTAAGAATACTTGGATTAAAGGAGCATTGACAAAGCACAACTGAATATTGCTGCAGATGGGTTATATGATTGTAAGATCTTGGCACTCCTCAGAAGGCACATATTTACCTGTCAGTATTTACTGTCCTTACATATCCTGCATCCATGTTACATGTACAACAAATTTAGAGGGAATTTGAGAAATAGATCTTGGCTATAATTACATAATTAATAACTTGAATGACATCCTTATTTTAAACTAATATTTGGAAATGGTAATGGGGATATATCTTCCTAATTTATGTTTATTGTTAACTAATAAAATCAACAAAGCTGTTTGAGATACTTTAAGGAGAAATAACTATTTTTCTAGGATATTCTTTGCTTTAGGTATGTGATGTTTTTTTTTCTTTATCTTCATCAGTTTTTCTGTCTCTGTTTCTATTTGCCTCTGCCCGTTTGTCTGTCTTTCTTTAAAAAAAAGAAAAAAAAAAAAAAAAAAAAGAAGTTTCCCCATCTGTCTCACTGGAATTTCAGGAGTTCTCGAGGGCCTGATTTCACTGTAGATTGGCCTGGGAACTTTGATCTGGTCTTTTACCAATCTGGGTCATATCTCCTTTCTTTTTGTTGTTGTTTGGTTGTTTCAGCTGTGTCTGAGAAACTATTTGGCATTTTCTGGGTAAAAATACTGGAATGGTTTTCCATTTCCTTCTCCAGCTCATTTTACAGATGAGAAAACCGAGGCAAACTGGGTTAGGTGACTTGTCCAGGGTCACGCTGCTAGGAAATGTCTAAGGCCAGATTTGGGCCTGATTTTCCTGATTTCAGAGTTAGTGCTTTATCTGCTGTGCCACATGGCTTCTTTCGAGGCAACCTAATAACTCCATGTTTTTGAAGGCTTATCATATCAATAACAAATTTAGGGTAGATACTCAGCAGACATGGTCTACTGTAATTTAGAACTTAGAAGGTCAGGATCTGCCAGCTTCAGCCTTCCTGTTGGCTGGGATCACAGGCGTATGTCACTGTGTTTGGTGCTATGTGTATTTTTTTTTTCATAACACATATTTCTGCCTGAGGTGCATAGAGTTCCCTCTCCCCTAAGTCTCCCCGCTCCCAACATAGAACATAAAAATACATTTCAAAAACACAGAAGTGGGGTAGCTAGGTGGTGCAGTGATAGAGCATCAGCCCTGAAGTCAGGAGGACTTGAGTTCAAATTTGATCTCAGACACTTAACACTTCATAGCTTTGTGACCCTGGACAAGTCACTTAACCCCAATTGCCTCAGGAAAAACAAACAAACAAACAAAAAAACATAGAAGTGATTTTGATGGAACTAGTCAGGTAGATAAGGGTTTGAATCCTGTCATAGATGATTATTACCTCTGATCCTGCCTTATCTGTAAGATGATAATAATGATAGCATCTACCTCATAGGATTACATGAGATTTCCCGTGTGTGTGTGCATGTGTGTGTGTGTGTGTGTGTGTGTTTTGTAAGCCTGAAAGTATTATATATGTATATTAATACTATATTATTATCATTATTCCATCTATTACACCTAGTTTTGCTGTTGAGGGTCAAACAGAACAAATCTAATTCTTTTTCTTCATGACAGTTCTTGAAACACATGGAGAAACAGTCATGGCTTCATTTGAGTCTTCCTGTCCCTAGGGTAACAATCCCAGATTTATCAAGCAAGCCCTCTTATGGCACGTGTGAATGAGTGTGTGTACATATTGTACACATATATTTGTGCTCTTCCATATGATCAAAGTTTATCAAAGTCCTTTTGAAAATGTACAGCCTCAAATGTAACAGCATTCCAGATGTGTTTTGGCCAGGGCCATTATATTCCTAGTCCTGGTACCTATGTCTTTTTTTCTTTCTTTTTCTTTATTTCTTCATTTTTTTTTTTGGCATGAATGGAAGAAGATTTTATCACATTTCTTGGAAGAAGAGGACTCCTTACTCAGGAGGCACAAATGCAATTTACAGAATCCAGAACCAGCAGTTATATTCCACAATCACATCCTGCCTCCTCATCTCCTCAGAATTTCAATTTAAGGGAACCTTTCCAAAATCTAATATTGCATGACACTTCTATTACATATCAAGAAGAAAATGTTTCCATTTCCCCCCCTCCCCTTGACATATTATCATATGTTCAAAAATGCTGGGTGTCTCCTTCTTAAGGGAGGAGAAGGTAATATGCATGAGGTTTATTTATTTAGCATTCTCAGTTAAAAATTTTGCTTACCCAGGTCATAAATCCAGATCATTTGACTTGTGCCTTTCTTAATGTGACATATGATTACATTAGCTTTCTTGGCTACCACATCACACTGTTGATACATTTTGACTTTGTAGTCTGCTAAAAACTCTAGATCTTTTTCTGATGATTTTTATCTTACTCATAACTCCCCTTTCTTATACTTGTGAATTTAGCTTTCTTTCTCTTTCTTTCTTCCTTCCTTTCTTTCTTCATTCCTTTCTCCTCCCTCCCTCCTTTCTTCCTTTCTCTTTCTCTACCTCCTTCCTTTCTCCCTTCCTTCTTCCTTTTTTCCTTTCTTTCCCTATGTACAAGTCTATACCTTTGTCTTTATTGATTTTTATCTTTTTAGATTAAGAGATTCAGCCCAAAGTTTCAAACTGCCAAAATTTGGGGGGATCCCAAATCTCTAATTCAATGTGTTATCTTTCTTGGATTTTTGTTACCTTAAAATTTCATAAGGTTTCCATCCATCTATGCCTGTATGTAAATCAATGATAAAAATGAAAATACCTAATAAAAAAAATCCACTCACAGATAGATCTCAGTGCCTTCCATTTCAGTAGAGATTTCTTCCTGAGGTTCATTTGAACCATTGTGACTACTCTTTGGGAATTTCTATATATAGCACTGTTTCTATACATTACAGGAAGTATACAAGAAATTGAACGTTAATTTTGCTGTCTAAAAATTATGATTAAGTGGAGAAATAGAAAAGACATAGAACAATTAACTATCTTTTAAAAAATACAACATGGGAATAGTCATGAATTAGAATTTAAATTAAGTACTTAACATTTATATGTTAAAGAACTTCTAAGGAGGTGAAATATGGAAAGCTGGGACCAAGATGAGCTGAATTTTTATGCCACGCATTGAGAAAGAGGGTCAGATATATATTAACATAAGGGAAGGCATTCATAATCTGATGTAAAAGTACCCCTTCATTCTAGTAAATCATTCTTAAGTTCCTAATTGAAAGTTTTTTCTATTGGTGGTATTTTTTAATTGCCACGTTTTTTAGTCATTGAAAACCAAAGAAGAGTTGATTATATATATATATAGCCCAGAGCTAAACTTAGGACACTTAAAAACTAATATTGTGCTATGACTTGAATATGAACTATAGCTGCTGAAATCTTTCATATGATTTTTTATGCAAATATTTTTGAATTCCAATTAGAAGGAGTGAATTTAATTTTTATTTGGAATCCCATTTGAACCTTATTGGCCATATTGAAACTTAAGACCATCAAAAATTTCTTTTGGAGGGTAACTCACTTTAAAATACAAGAGATATCAATGTTGGGGGAACTACTACAGAATTTTGAATTTTGAAATTTGAAAGTCCTTTGTGGGGATTGTTTGAATTATTCTAATTTAGAAGCAGTTAAAACATTTAGTAATTTTGGAATTCTATTTCATTTCCTTGGTGATAGTAGTGGTGGCAGTGGCAGCAGCAGCCATGAATAGATAGAAAGTAAGGATATCAGTGGCCAAAACCCTGACTCCCCAATCAGTGAATTCTGATGAGCAAAACTGAAAGGCTGGCATTGTAGAATGGACCTTTAAATTCCAAGTGCCCATGAAAGTGAAATCCAAATTGATTTAAGAGATTAAGGGGCAGAATACACTGTTCTCTTGGGGACAGAAGGGAGTCAATTGCTGTTCTTTAACTAAGGTCATAGATGAAGTTAGGCTTGGGGAATTAAAGCTTGATGGAATAATTTAGCAAATTTAAATATCCTCTCTACTTTGAAGCTAGGTAGTTTTTTTATGTGTATTCTATGCTTCTGTTGCCTGTAAATTCCATCAGGAAAGAGATTAAATTGTTAACTAAATTGTTAGCTGCTCAAGAGCATAGATTAGATTTCCAACTTGTGTATCTAATATTGCATACACAGTGGGCATTTATATACATGACAAATGAATAATGAAATTATATTAACTACTCACTAGAAATGATAAGTTGTAATTTTTATCATTAATAGCTATATGACAACATAGAATCTCTGATTATCATCAGAAAATGTCTTCACACATCATGTTTTTAATTGACCAGATTGTCCTCAAAGTAAATGTAGTGCTCATTTACTTGCATTTTAGGTATTCTGATTTATTTGGTAAACATACCCTAATCCAACTTTTGTGGCCATATTAAATACTGCTTTTACATAGACAATCAAAAAAATATTAATTCAGGAACCTAAAGACTATTTTGGCATTTACATACCAGCCTCAATTATACTTTGAGATCAATGATTCAGCAGTGGTTAATTCAGCAATGAAATGTTAGAAATGGAGCACAACCTCAGAAGATTGATGTTTGTGATCTTTAAGAGTTATATGTGAAACAAAACCCAAGTGGTAGAGATTATTAAGTCATAAAATTTAAAATTACTGACGGAATGAGCTTCTGAACCAAGCAACTTTAGAATACAGCTTCAATATGGACAGATGGATGTATACACACACACATCCATGTATCTGTATGTATATATGTATACGGAATTAAAATTATCCCACCTACTATAGACTAAGGCAGAGATGTGAGCCAGTGACACTTTATTAAAGGGACCATGGTCCCCTCTATTGAAGTGGATTTCAGATCTTCCTCGTGATCTAAAATGCCACCTCCTTCCAGCCCCCTTTTTTATAAGGCTAGATATCTAGTCATTCAGAATAATTCCATTAATTGGCATGTGATACAAAAGCTGAAATAAGCAATATACCAGGAGTGTCACAAATTGGGTGAAGCAAGAAAGATCTGTATATAAGATGGGCAGGTTGCTTAATTGAGCAGGAGAAAATGGTATAAGCTGTCACAGTCCGTAGCCTAAGTGGTCATAAGATAGTTATCTGCTCCTATTAGAAAAGTGATTGGTCCAAAGGTATAAAAATATTTTGGGGGACTTTCCACGTAGTTGTGATCTCTGCCATGCTGAGTTTGGTCACAATGATAAGGTAAAACAAAGGTGGAGGACCTTTAGTTAACTTCTTATAGTTAAGCAAGTGATCATGCAGCTTACAGCTCTTAGGCTTTATATACACAACTTTGATATGATTCCACCAAATTATATTGATCCAACATAAGGATGTGTTTAAAGGCACTCACTAATTGGTTTTGAGCTTTCTTTCATGGTAAGATCAGAATGTAAAGAAGCTTTATCTAGCATTTTATCTACTGGAAATCTGTTAACTGCTTCAATATTTTGGTAATACTGACACCTGATTTAATTTGATTAAACCCATATATATAGTAGCCATGTTTATGAACCAAAACTTGTGACCACAACAAATAATTTTGCTTTGCTATTACTATGGCTTAAATCAGTCTGTTAATACTCAGTGACATTTTACTTCATTTTCCTATTGAAAACATGAGATGGGGAAAAGAGATGATGATGATGATGTAGTATCTGTGCACTCCTTTAAATTTTTTCCTTTTATTTTGATTATGCTTATACATATGTATATTGTTTCTCCTGATAGAATGCAACCCCTTTTCCTACCACAGTTCCTGATATTTAGTAGACTGTACTAATTGTTTATTAATAATTGATACAATTATTTTCTTCATCAGATGTAGCAAGAAGTCCCTCCACATTATGTCATTCTAGTTAATTCTCATTCATGACTTTCTGAAGTCCTTCCATAGAGGATTCATTCAACATGCAGGACCATGTTTCCTAGTTCATTTCATATTTTGGGGGTAGCAACATTATACTTAAAACTATACATTTGTTATTCTCCATCTCACTGTGTTACTGCCCTGCCTCTTTTGCTGGTCATAGTCTTTTTCACCATATTTTGCATATAAATTGTCCCCTGATACTATGTGGCAGCTTAATAACATCTACTTTCCATTGCTTCTTGGGTCATCTGATTTTTTTAATCCTTCTAAAATTGTGACATTCCATTCATTGGAGCCATGCTGTATCACTGGAAAAATAATTTTTAAAAAGATGGGCTTTTGCAGAAGTGATCATTTTGTGATCATTGCAAGGTTAAGGTTATTTCTCTGTTTTATATACCCAGTGCTTAAATAGAAGCCTTGCACATTGTAAGCATTTCACAAATGGTTTTTAATTTATTTATTGCATCGTCCCAGTGCTATGTCAATCTGTACAATTACTCAATTGTGAACCCACCTTATTGGGCATCTTTCAAAAATGTGTATGACTTAGTGGTAATCTAACTCATTGAGCTACTCATGAAACTGTGTTTCAGTCTAGTAATATGTGAATCACAAAGTAGATAAAATTGGAAATTGACAGGATAAAAACAAAGGAAAAGTTAGAAAGTGAGTCCTGGTTCCTTTGATAAGTCCTTTCTCCCCAGCCCCATTTTCTTTTTTTTTTTTTTCTAAATTAGAAGCAATGATTCTCTCTTTTTCTTTTCTTTTTTTTCTAAATTAGAAGCAATGATTCTCTCTTATTTACATTAGAGGGGGCCACCAAACTCATAATGCAGCCAGAAACAGATTAAAATATAACTAGGAAAAATCTAACAAAATGAATAAAAATAAAACAGAACAGGTGATGTTAATTTGTTTTCTGAGTCAATATGCAACTCTCCATTATACTTATGTACAGTGCTCCTTCTATTTGAGTTTGATATTGCTGACCTACATGACTAAAGTAGCCTCTTAGATAGTCTCCCCTCTCCAATCTATCTTTTATACAATTATCAACATGAGTTTCCTAGACTTAAAATCTGACCAAGTCATTCTTCCACTTAGCATATTACATTACCTCCCTTTTACCTCCATAATCAGAATATTCTGCTAGGCTTTTAAAATAGTTCACAATGTGACCCCAACATACTTTTCCAGTTTTATTGCATTTTTGTGGTTGTTCACTCATATCCGACTCTTCATGACCCCATTTAGGGTTTTCTTGCCAAAGATAATGGAGAGGTTTGCCATTTCCTTCTCCAGGTCATTTCAAAGATGAGGAAACTGAGGCAAACAGGGTTAAGTAATTTGTCCAGCAATTTTCAGATAATGAAATTGAAACTATTACCACTCATATGAAAAGATACTCCAAATCACTATTGATCAGAGAAATGCAAATTAAGACAACTCTGAGATACCACTACACACCTGTCAGGTTGGCTAGAATGACAGGGAAAGATAATGTGGAATGTTGGCGGGGATGTGGGAAAACAGGGACACTGATACATTGTTGGTGGAATTGTGAACACATCCAGCCATTCTGGAGAGCAATTTGGAACTATATTCAAAAAGTTATCAAACTGTGCATACCTTTTGATCCAGCAGTGCTACTACTGGGCTTATATCCCAAAGAGATACTAAAGAAGGGAAAGGGACCTGTATGTGCAACAATGTTTGTAGCAGCCCTCTTTGTAGTGGCCAGAAACTGAGTGGATGCCCATCAATTGGAGAATAGCTGAATAAATTGTGGTATATGAATGTTATGGAATATTATTGTTCTGTAAGAAACGACCAGCAGGGTGAATACAGAGGGGCTTGGAGAGACTTACATGAACTGATGCTAAGTGAAATGAGCAGGACCAGGAGATCATTATATCCCTCAACAACGATACTGTACGAGGATGTATTCTGATGGAAGTGGATTTCTTCGACAAAGAGAACATCTAACTTAGTTTCAATTGATCAAGGATGGACAGAAGCAGCTACATCCAAAGAAAGAACACTAAGAAATGAATGTAAACTGTTTGCGTTTTTGTTCTTCTTCCCGGGTTATTTATACCTTCTGAATCCAATTCTCCCTGAGCAACAAGAGAACTGTTTGGTTCTGTACACATATATTGTATCCAAGATCTACTGTAATCTATTTAATATGTTTAGGACTGCTTGCCATCTGGGGGAGGGAGTGAAGGGAAGGAGGGGAAAAAGTCGGAACAGAAGTGAGTGCAAGGGATAATGTTGTAAAAAAATTACCCTGGCATGGGTTCTGTCAATAAAAAGTTATTCTAATAAAAAAAAAAAGTAACTTGTCCAGGATCACACAATTAGTAAGTATTTGAGGTCAAATTTGAATTTTGGAAGAGGAGTCTTCCTGACTGCAGGCCTGTCACTATTCATTGCACCACTGCTCCAAGTTGCATTTTTCCAACCAAAGTGATCTTATTGTCGCTAATGTATGGCACTCCTTTTTTTCACCTATGTGCCCTTACACTGGCTGCCCCTGTATATGTAATGCCATCCCTTCTTACCTTGTAAATTTCAGAATCCCTCATTTCTTTCTAGAATCAGCTCAAGGGTCACCTTCTTTTTGAGGCTTTTTCTTATCCTCCCATCTGCTAGTGCCTTCCCCACACAAATCAGCCTCTAAACATCTCGAATGCATGTATCTGTATTTTCTGTGTTTAAAAAAATACATATGTATATGTACGTGAACACACACTTATATGTGCGTATTTGCTGTCTCTGTATTGTAACTCTGTAAACCACACTGTTAAGCTTTCACTTTTGCCCTTAGTCCCATTGCCTGTAAGTGTGTCTGGATCTGCTCTAGCAATTAACAAATATTTGATGGTGAATTGATTAGATATAGAAAGACTAATTAGGCCATATTAGTAGGTCTTAGGGCATACAGAAACAAAATAAAATATTTCTCAGGAAAACCTAGATGCAGTGTCCAAATTAATTTTTTAAAAGAATATCATGGGGCAGCAGGGTGATGCAGTGGATAGAGCATTGACCCCGAGGTCAAGAGGATCGGAGTTCAAATCTGATCTCAGACACTTAACACTTCCTAGCTGTGTCACCCTGGGCAAGTCACTTAACCCCAATTGCCTCAGGGGGAAAAAAAAGACTATCATAAATTAACCTTGAATAACAATCAAACATTTAAAAAAATGAGGTAAAAACTAACTCTAAAATTTTCTGCCTTTAAGAAGGTAGGACCAAATGTATTAGATGACAAATAAGAAAAAGAAAAGGCTTTTGTTCTGTGGTTCTATGTCCACTTCAAGTTCTATCACTTTTGGCCCTGTGTTGCCCTTTTTCTCCTTCCCACTCTTGAAGGCAACATTATATACTGTTCTGCTTGTGATTTACTATTTCTTTCTTTTAAAAGTGTTTTATCTTTTGTTTTTACATCATTTTTGTTTTTTAATGTTACTTCCCTTTCCTTCTACTCCCCCCACCACACATCAATCCAAACTTTATAACAAAGAATAAAGAGAGGGGGAAAAGTGAGTCAGCAAAATTAATGTATACATTCTGAAAGTGGAAGCCATGTTCCACATTCATAGCCCTCCTGAAAGGAAAGGTAGAGGAAAATCTCTTGATGGCCAACGTTGGCCATCATAATTACATAGCTTTTAGTTTCATTTTTTGTTAGTGTTCTTTCCATTTACATTGTTGCAATCTTTGTATATATTCTTATATTGTTTCTCTTGCTTTGAATCATTTTATGTCTTCTCAAGCTTCTGCAAATTAATTTCACATTCTTCTGCTGCACAGTGGCATTTCCTTACATTCATGTATCCCAATCTGATTAGCCATTTCCTACTGAGAATATCTACTTAGTTTTGAGTTCTTGGATACCAAAAAATGTTGCTAAAAATAAAGGAACTCCCTGTCTCTGATTACATTGGGTAAAAGCAGCAAGATTTGAGTCAAAAAAAAAAATGGGCATTTTAATCATTTGTAATTTGTTTCATAATGCCAGGTTGCTTTTCAGGATGACTGGACCAATTAAAATCTACCTTTCATGTCTTTTAAAAAAGAGAAGAGACAATACAAATATTTTCATCATTTTAAAGATTAATAAACTAAGGCTCCAATAAGTTAAATGACTGCAATTCCAAGTCCAGTTTTATTTTGACTATTTCATACTGATTCTCCTCTTTTATCTTTAACTGTTTCTTTCTTGTCTCTTTTCCCCCAAACCCTTAGATTTGTACTGCCCTTATCTCTGATTTATCTCTTTACTTCTCTGTACTTTACTCTTATTTAAAAAATCATACTTATTCCTGCTAGTCATAGTGACTGGCAGCAATTAAGTGCTTAATAAGTGGTTATTGTCTAGTCACCAAATTTCAAGAATCATCTATAAGCATATGACCCTTTATGTTCAGCTCTGCCTTTCTTTCAGAAACTCCCAATAAGCATGACCATTTTTGACCAAAGTAACTACTATTCACTAATGTCCAGTATCTTCATCATAATTGTCTCCAAGTATGGGATTGGATATCATGGGAATAATGGATTAGAATTGTTCCACTGGCCTTAAAAGGCAGAATAAAACACTGGGTTTTAGGAAAAAAGCTTTTCAAAAATTAGCGCTCCTGGGTAGTAATGGTTCTCAATGATCACATATCTTCAAGTCTCTGGAAGATCATTTGTCTGGTGTCTTTAGAATCCTCTAACATCTCTTCTAACCTGGAGATTTTTCAGGTTTAAGCTTTGTTTAAATGCAGAGCAAAATCTGTAGTCAAAGAAGAAAGGCTGTCTTACCAAGAAAGATCAGCTTTTTTTCCCCCCAATTTTCATGTAAAAGAATAGTTTTTAAGCCCAAAGTCCCAATTTCTAATGACATCTACCCTTAGAATTTAGCTGTGTTCAACTCTTAGAATATAGAGAAAAAAATCTCCATTAGTTAACCTAAGCTCCACATTTTTCTGTCATATGAAATGTAAACACAATAAAAATCAGAAAATATAATTTTTTTGCATAAGGCATTTGAACCTAGAAATGTGACTTTGTTTAGATAAAATGACTTTGAGCATAATTTATGCAAGTAAGGGGTAAACTGCAGCTAGATGACACAGCAGGTGGAATGTAAGTCCTGAAGCTGGGATTTTTAAATTCAAATATGACCTCAGACATGTATTATGTGACCCTGGGCAAGTCGCTTATCCCTGTTTGCCTCAATTTCTCAATATCTGTAAAGTGATATGGAAAAGGAAATGGCAAAGAACTGCAGTATCTTTGCAAAGAAAACTCCAAATAGGGTCATGAAGTATCAAACAGAACTGAATCAACTGAATAACAGCAATGAAGGAGGTAAGTTGTATAAAAAGGAAATTGAGCAAAAGAATTTAATTTGAAGTTTGTGATCATTTCTACAGGTTTTGGCTGAAGTTTGTGCCATCTACAAAGGAAGTTTTTGCTAAGCAAGTACATTATTGGAGGGAAAGCATTTAAACTACTTAGTTATAAAGTTTCTCAACCACCTTAGAAGTATCCACTTATGTGGCTGAATTGGCAATTTACAAATCATCATGCCATGTCTTTTACGAGAATCATGTCTTTTATGAGAAATGAGTTTTTATTTGAACCAGTTTTGACAGCAGTAAGTTACTCTAAATTCAATTACTGAATACATTCAAAAATTAATAAAATGACATCTTTTTATGCTTAATTTTTCAGTTTTGCATTAAAACAGAATATGAACTTTCTCCCTAGTTAGCCCAAAAACTTCTGAAGATCAGATAACGTACTTTAAATGCCTCATTTCTAAATGTAATAATAAATGTTAAATAAAACTTAAAGTAAGTATATTTAAGTATTATATTCACTTTCCTCTGACTTACCATTCCTCAGATGAAAATTCTTTTTAGAAATTTGGTCATAAGTTTTCTATTGTATAAATATCACTGTCCAACTCTTGCTATTTACTATGGAATAAATTCAACATATTTCTTCCTGTAGTTTGTTGCAATTGAATATATCAACCCAAACTTTATTTATTTTCAATTAAGACCCGTTATTGACATGTTATAAAATTAGAGAATATTAGAAGTAAAAAAGAAGTCATGGTCCAATTCCTCCCTTTTACAAAACAAAGTCTCAGGGAGGTTAAATGAATTACTGAAAATCAGCTATATGACCAGTGGCAGAGCCAAAATATCATTTCTTTGGACCTATTGCAAATACCTAAAAACCAGAAGAGAATTTTGTTGAGAATAGTTTTTTAATCTAATGAAAGAATAGAATTGTTCCAGTGTGGCAAGGACTATAGTAGATATCTAATGGTTTCTAAAGAATCTTTGCTAATTTGTCAGTACCAGGAAGAAAGGTACTGATGCCTATCTATTTATGGGTGTGGTGTCTAGTTTTTATTGCTGGCATAGTTTTTTTTTTTTTTTATCATTGGCTATAATCAGAGAAATGGCATGAAACTTATTCCATCATTCAAGGAATGTCTTGAGATGGTGATAACGTATTAATAATTTTCTTTTTTTCCCACCTTAATATTCCCTTTCAGTGGGATACTGTTTTTTTTTCCTTGACTACTTTTTTGTATTTTTTTGATGTGTTATATACTGACTGCTTCCCTAAGCCTGATATCTTTCTTTGTTCTTAAAACAGAAATTACAATCATTGACACATGACATCGGATTGGATTTTGTCCTCTTGGTTCTGAAAACATCTCTAGAGTTTATCCTTTTTGATCACCTTTCTCTCTATATTTGCTCCAGGATGAAAGGTTTAGATTTCTTTTTAGGTAATATTATACCATAAACATGGTATTTTCTTTCCTCCCAACTGCTGCTTCAGAAAAAGTTGGGAAATGATGTTCTCTACATTGTCTTCCATGAATAATGGAGAAAATGTTCAATAAAAAGCTATAAGATTTCTTCTAATACACACACCAAAAAAATGTAAAAAAGAGGAAGGAAATTGGGAGTTCTTAAAGCCAACAGTAAAACTACCAGTTTCAACAGCTGCAAACTAGTGAGAGGGAGCCAATTTGACCAAGTATTCAAGATACTTTCTTCCTTCCCTTAAACTGATAGACCTAAAATCTAATTTCAAGTTTTATTAGTAGCTTTTGTTTATATCAGTCCAAATTTACTTCAGCAGACTGGAAAAGTATTTCTAATGACATGCCCAGGAGCTTTTGATTCATCAATGGATAAAGTATTTTTAATCATTAGCTATACTATATAGAGAATAACCCACAAGCGTCCAGAAAAATGCTTGAGACTATCTTGGAACAGCCTGAACCTCCAAATATTTCACTTTTCCAGAACTCTCAGGTAAACAATTCAACAATGATCTACTCTACAACTTTTCAGTTCGATTCAGGAAGCAGTATCTAAGCATTTACTATGTTCAAGGAACTATGTACTCTTCTGTAACTCAGGGAATATAAAGAAGGTTGATATAGTTCCTGCTTTTATGATGTTTATGATTACAGGGGAGGGGGGAAATATAGACACACAATGATGTACAGAGAAGAATATAAATCCCATATTTGCTTTAGCAATTTGGGCATATATAGTGTTTCCCAGGTATAATAGGACTAAAAATGTACTCATAGAGAAGGTATCTTTTATTCTGGTCCTTGGACTTGAAATATACATTCTTAAGTTTTCAGTCCCTTACCCTAGTGCACAAAACTGATACCTTCAATTACCAATTTAATTAATGAATCTTTTAGTCCTACCTACCGTATTTAAAATGAAAGGGAAAAAAAGGAGGGGGGGGGGGAACCTGGAGGAGCCTTTCTGTTTCTAGTAAACTAAGAATTGCAGGTTTAGTAGGTGAAGTTTTTGTTGAGCCATCCAGAATGGTGAACCTTTTCCAGTGTCATTGCTATGGAGAAAATAATTATTTCTTGTCCGTGGGTATGACTTTTCAGAGCAGACTGAAACTTCAAAGCAGGCAATATGTAATAAAAGACTAGACTTTGTGAGTCAGCCAGTTAAGGAATAATAGCACCTCTGCAGGCCTGAGTAAGTCCATGTTAAAACTTAAAATTATTTAACAGACAAGATGAGGCTTCTAGAGAAAGAGAACAGAGGGACTGCTCTGTATAAGTATCTGGCAACATTCTTTTGACTTTTTGACCTGGGGTTGATCAGAAATTCATCATTATAGCTAAAAGAGACCTTAGACATCATCAAATCCTATATTTTGACTTACTGTTCAGTTGTGTCCGACTTTACATCTATTCTCTTGGCAAAGACATTGGAATGATTTGCCATTTTCCCTTCTACAATGTGTCCCTATTTTACAGATGAGGAACTGAGGCAAACAGAGGCTAAATGACTTGCCCAGTAGATCACACAGTGTCTAAAGTTATATTTGAACTCACATCTTCCTAAACTCCTGACCCAGTGTTCTATTCATTGTACCAATAGTTGCCCCAATCTCTTGACTATTATAGTTATTTCTTTTTTAAACAATTTGTTTAAATATTAGCCAATTACACACAACAAATTTTTAAAATATTCATTAAAAATTTTGCATTCCGAATTCTCTCCCTCTCTGACTACTGGGATTTTTCAAAGTGACTGGAAATAATCTTTCTAATGACTTGGCTAATGATTGTCACTTTATGTAAAATTATATATTTTCTATGCTTATTTTAAATTGCTGTTTATAATGTTGACATAATTAATAGCTGTAATACTAGAGAGAGTAAAGTATTGCAGATTCATGCCTGAGGCCTGAAGTTCAAACTATGCTCTTTTATACACAAAAAATGATTTTATTCTAAGAGCCTCTATGAAAATTCCAACAAAAATCTACAAAACCACCAGCCTCTTTTAGCCACTGTTTTCTTTACCAGTGTGAAGCGCTCTTTTTTTTTTTTTTTTTTTAAATTTAAAAGCCTTTTATTTACAGGATATATACATGGGTAACTTTACAGCATTAACAATTGCCAAACCTCTTGTTCCAATTTTTCACCTCTTACCCCCCCACCCCCCCCTAGATGGCAGGATGACCAGTGGATGTTAAATATATTAAAATATAAATTAGATACACAATAAGTATACATGACCAAAACGTTATTTTGCTGTACAAAAAGAATCAGACTCTGAAATATTGTACAATTAGCTTGTGAAGGAAATCAAAAATGCAGGTGTGCATAAATATAGGGATTGGGAATTCAATGTAATGGTTTTTAGTCATCTCCCAGAGTTCTTTTTCTGGGCATAGCTAGTTCAGTTCATTACTGCTCCATTAGAAATGATTTGGTTGATCTCGTTGCTGAGGATGGCCTGATCCATCAGAACTGGTCATCATCTAGTATTGTTGTTGAAGTATATAATGATCTCCTGGTCCTGCTCATTTCACTCAGCATCAGTTCGTGTAAGTCTCTCCAGGCCTTTCTGAAATCATCCTGTTGGTCATTTCTTACAGAACAGTAATATTCCATAATTTTCATATACCACAATTTATTCAGCCATTCTCCAACTGATGGACATCCATTCAGTTTCCAGTTTCTAGCCACTACAAAAAGGGCTGCCACAAACATTCGTGCACATACAGGTCCCTTTCCCTTCTTTATAATCTCTTTGGGATATAATCCCAGTAGTAACACTGCTGGATCAAAGGGTATGCACAGTTTGATAACTTTTTGAGCATAGTTCCAAACTACTCTCCAAAATGGTTGGATTCGTTCACAACTCCACCAACAATGCATCAATGTCCCAGTTTTCCCGCATCCCCTCCAACAATCATCATTATTTTTTCCTGTCATCTTAGCCAATCTGACAGGTGTGTAGTGGTATCTTAGAGTTGTCTTAATTTGCATTTCTCTGATTAATAATGACTTGGAGCATCTTTTCATATGACTAGAAATAGTTTCAATTTCTTCATCTGAGAATTGTCTGTTCATATCCTTTGACCATTTTTCAATTGGAGAATGGCTTGATTTTTTATAAATTAGAGTTAATTCTCTATATATTTTGGAAATGAGGCCTTTATCAGAACCTTTGACTGTAAAAATATTTTCCCAGTTTATTGCTTCCCTTCTAATCTTGTCTGCATTAGTTTTGTTTGTACAAAAACTTTTCAGTTTGGTATAATCGAAATTTTCTATTTTGTGATCAGTAATGATCTCTAGTTCTGCTTTGGTCATAAAGACCTTCCCCTTCCACAGGTCTGAGAGGTAAACTATCCTATGTTCCTCTAATTTATTAATAATTTCATTCTTTATGCCTAGGTCATGAACCCATTTTGACCTTATCTTGGTGTACGGCGTTAAGTATGGATCAATGCCTAGTTTCTGCCATATTAGTTTCCAATTTTCCCAGCAATTTTTATCAAACAGTAAGTTCTTATCCCAAAAGCTGGGATCTTTGGGTTTGTCAAAGACTAGGTTGCTATATTTGTTGACTGTTTTATCCCTTGAACCTAATCTATTCCACTGATCAACTAATCTATTCCTTAGCCAATACCAAATAGTTTTGGTAACTGCTGCTCTATAATATAATTTTAGATCTGGTACAGCTAAGCCACCATCATTTGATTTTTTTTTCATTAATTCCCTTGAAATTCTTGACCTTTTGTTTTTCCATATGAACTTTGTTGTTATTTTTTCTAGGTCATTAAAATAGTTTTTTGGGAGTCTGATTGGTATAGCGCTAAATAAATAGATTAGTTTAGGTAATATTGTCATCTTTATTATATTTGCTCGCCCTATCCAAGAGCATTTAATATTTTTCCAATTGGTTAGATCAGACTTAATTTGTGTGAAAAGTGGTCTGTAATTTTGCTCATAAAGTTTCTGATTTTCCCTTGGCAGATAGATTCCTAAATATTTTATATTATCAGTAGTTACTTTAAATGGAATTTCTCTTTGTAACTCTGACTGTTGGATTTTGTTAGTGATATATAAGAATGCTGATGACTTATGTGGGTTTATTTTATAACCAGCAACTTTGCTAAAGTTGTGGATTATTTCTAATAACTTTTTAGCAGAATCTCTGGGGTTCTCTAAGTATACCATCATGTCATCGGCAAAGAGTGATAATTTGGCTTCCTCATTGCCTATTCTTATTCCTTTAATCTCTTTCTCAGCTCTTATTGCTATAGCTAGCGTTTCTAATACAATATTAAATAGTAACGGTGATAGTGGGCAACCTTGTTTCACTCCAGATCTTATTGGGAATGGTTGCAGTTTGTCTCCATTACATATGATGCTTACTGATGGTTTTAAATAGATGCTGCTGATTATTTTAAGGAAAAGTCCATTTATTCCTATACTCTCAAGTGTTTTTAATAGGAATGGATGTTGGATTTTATCAAATGCTTTTTCTGCATCTATTGAGATGATCATATGGTTTTTGTTAATTTGGTTATTAACATGGCCAATTATATTGATAGTTTTCCTAATATTGAACCAGCCCTGCATTCCTGGTATAAATCCTACTTGATCATAGTGTATTATCTTGGAGATGATTTTCTGTAGTCTTTTTGCTAATATCTTATTTAAGATTTTAGCATCAATATTCATTAGGGAGATTGGTCTATAATTTTCTTTCTCTGTTTTCAACCTACCTGGTTTAGGTATCAGTACCATGTCTGTGTCATAGAAGGAATTTGGTAGGACTCCTTCATTCCCTATTTTATCAAATAATTTATATAGCATTGGGGCCAATTGTTCTTTAAATGTTTGGTAAAATTCACATGTAAATCCATCCGGTCCTGGGGATTTTTTCTTAGGGAGTTGTTTAATTGCCTGTTCTATTTCTTTTTCTGAAATGGGACTATTCAAGCAATTTACTTTCTCCTCTGTTAGTTGGGAAGTCTATATTTTTGGAGGTAGTCATCCATTTCACTTAGGTTATCAAATTTATTGGCATAAAGTTGGCGCTCTTTTTTTTAACCTATTTGCCTGAAATTGTTAGTTTAGTGAAAGAAAGACCCATCCAGGCCTTATTCCTTGTCTGGAATTACAAAATTCATTAACTTGGTAATATGGTTCAACTGGGTCAAGTTCCCAGGTGTTTTCCTATAAGTGGCATTGGGAGTTCCCCCCTGCCCCCACATACATTTATATTCTACATTTGCGTATAGGGTCAGTCTTTGCAAGAAGGATGTCCAGAGTTAAGGAATAGTCTATGATCATAAGCTTAAACTGGTATCGACCAACTTTGTTTGGGAGGTTTGAAGTCTTCAAGAATTTCACTTTTTAAAAATTCCACATATTTTTTTGTGGGAAAATAATGAAATTTTAGGATACGAGTGATGGACTTGCTTCCACTAAGACTCACTGGGAGCCCTATTGCATTTTATATGTTTCAGTAATGGAAAGATATTAACAGAGAACTATCAATTACTTTTGCATTATCTGCAGTCTCCTCATCCTGGCAGTTTAGTAACTCCCCTTTACGGGAGTTGTGATGATTATAGAGACAATGAGTATTGTGAAACAACTATAAATTACTTTTAGACTACTGTTTTTCTATCCCATTCAGTTCCAGGGATAATTAAAAGTTAACTATACTTATTCTCCCCAAAGCTTTATAGGAAGTCAAGTCCAAAGAACCTTTGAAGACCCTTAAAGAAATTATGTTCAGTATAACTACATGTATTAGAAATCAAGTTTCACTGTTTGGAAACAACAGAGAAGACTATAATTATAAAAAATTATAGGATCATAAAATTTGGAGCTGAAGAGGACATAGATATCCTAAAACAGTTCCCTGCCTTTCTGCATTAAGAAACTGAGACTCCCTAGTAGATGGCATATTTTTCCAAAAGAGAAAATTATGATAATAAACTCATCTTTAAAAGTAGCATTTTTTAGTTAATTTCAGTAGTGATAAAAAGCTAAAAAACATAAAACATTTCTTGTGCAGATTAAGATGAAAACCATGTTGGGAATAAACATTTTAAGTGGTGAAAACATGTTACAAAATTCTTTTAATAGATTTTTAAAACAAAATGTGCTGGGATAGCTAGGTGGCACAGTGAATAGAGCACCAGCCCTTAAGTTAGGAGGACCCGAGTTCAAATCTGACTTCAGACATTTAACACTTCCTAGCTGTGTGACCCTGGTCAAGTCACTTAACCCCAATTGCCTCAACGACAACAACGACAACAAATGGAAAGGTGGGGGAAAAAAACCCAAAATGTGCTTTGATTTGCATTGAATAATACCAATAACCATAAGAATAAAGTAGATGTGTATTATGGCAAGCCATGTTTCATTCTTCACTTAAGATCTTAGCTTTTACAATTTTTCTTAAAACTAAAAGCATCACAACATTTTTCTTCTGAAACTGTCTTTAAGTTAGTTTAAATTATTCTAGATCAGTTTAATTAAATGAGTTTAATTTCAATGTCAAAAGTTTTAAGGTGTTTTTTTTTTAGATGAATGGTAAAATACAGAGAAGCTTAATCACTTTGAAAAGAACAAATTTTTGCAACATTCAATATGTACTCAATGTAATTTATCAGGAAATTGTCAGTTATTGAGCACTGGTATAAATGGGGTTTTTATTCAGGCAGGAACTCGGCATTTCACTTATTTCAGTAAACTGAAGGAGAAAAGATTAGAAAATGTTAATTTCATTTGGCATGGGAAAAGAAAAATCAAGAAACTTTAGTTATAGCATTAATCTACTGATACACACATAAACGCATTAAAAATTAAGGTCCCATTTCAAATAAAAATAAGGTGGCATTTTAAAAATTTTAGTGGTCTGAGTTAGCATAGACATCTAATCATTAAAACAAGAATTGCTACTCAAAAACAAATTTTTTTTGACGAGTGTTATGGACCATGCCTGGGTGAAGGGACAGGTCAATTCAGCACCTATAGCTGAATCATAACATTTTAAGGAGGTACAAAGCAGTCTTTATAATGACACAGGTGTTGCTTGTAGACTGGGAATGAAAAAACTGGAGGCAGACGGAAGAGGAGAGAGGTCAAACAACACAAGTGCCTCTCAGTGGAGAAGTTGGAGAACAGTAATTGCCTCTCAGTCTCTTTCTATCATCATCATCCTCTCACTTGAAGGGATCCATTCTGCTGATCTGAATTGGATCCCCAGCAGCCACTGGCAGGTGGCTTCCCTTTCATACCAGAAGAGATACCAGAAAGTACTTGGTAAAATGTTTTAAAAGTCAATAATTCTCTTTCCTTCTACTCAAGATGATTCCTACTAGTTATGAGCAGGTAAAGTCATCTATATCAAAGTAATTTAGAAAAAAAACATCCACACAGATAGAGGTTATGATGGAAAGGCTTTTTTATTTTTCCCCAGATAATTTTCAAATAAGAGGCCTTAATGAAAAACGTTTAGTACTATCACCATGAATACCAATAAGACTTTGGATTTTATACACATAGAAAGCTGAGAATACATTCCTCAAGGCCCTAATTTAGTAGTTCTTCAATACAAAATTCTCAGAATTTTCACCATCAGTAAATTATGATGGGACATTTTAGAAACTTTCATGTGTCCTATATGACCTATAAAACCAAGTCCCACTTTTATTAATACAGTTAGAAAAATAAAAGCTTTAAGAAAAATTCATGGTGTTGAGTTCATGTTACTAGTCACATATTCTCTTGCAACTTAATTCTTAAAATGCTACGTGCCATAAAGTCTCCAAGGTTTGACTTAAAAGGCTCAAAATTTGAAATCTAGTAAGATAAATTTTAATCAATGTGCATATCAATAAGACTTGCTTTCACTTTTAATCATCTTGGGAAAATTTGTTCCCAGTGTCTCCTGGATGACAGCCTTTCAAATATTAATAAATATATTACATGTATTTACAAACTTTCTCATGTATTCAGACAATAATATGAAGTTAAACTATAAGGAGAAAAGCATGGATCTCTCCACAGGGTAACTTCATGAGGTATGAGAATAAAGAGAAGTGGCACTCAATACCTGGAGTAAGCAAGGAAAAGTGGGAGGAGAAAATCCAAGTGCTGCCAACCAAAAGGAAAAACAACTAACACTGAAGATAGCACTTTCAGATTTGTGCAGGACACTCAGTACAGTAGGTCATTTTACTTCATTGGGGCACACATTGCTCCAAGAGCCCTTAAACTCCAAATAAAAGGGGCAGCACAAATAACCTTTAAAAAATAAAACAAAACACTGGATCACAGATGAATGCTTAATAGAAGTAAAAAAAAAAAATGGATACGATACATGTTGTAAAGAGAAGATTGCTTCTTATGGGAATTAAATAATCACTATAGAATTTAGCAAAGGAGAAAAAGGGTTAAAACACAAGGATTGGTTTTGGCATCCTAAAAAGCACACCAATAAGACTAATACAAATTACAGGTTGACTGGTTCTTTTCTTTTCTCCTTTTCTAACAGTAACCATTTAAAAAATTGTGTCATTTGTATCTACCATGCATCCTATTATGTTGAATTTGCCCATTTATATTCTAATGATCAAGAGAGCAAAAGGTTGGAAAAGTTACTTTTTGTTATCTACTTTTATTTATTTTTGTGAATGTAAGAACAGCCTTCAATTTTAGGATGTTACCTTCTTTTGCTTTTGTGTAGCTTATTATGAGAGGAGGCAGTGTGTTCTTAAATCCTGCCTTACATGCATCTTGGCTGTCTGATCATGGGCAGGCCACTAAATATCTAGTATTCCTAAGATCTCTCTAAGATTGTAAATTAGGTTTGTGTCACAGATCTATGTCAATGAAAGTAATTTCTATACTGGGATTTCCCTATATGAATTAAATTATGGATCCAGACCAAAAAAGAAACAACCAAAAAACTTGTCAAGCATGCTTGTGTATGTTTATATACGCATGTTGAAGGAACTTAATTGAGCTTACCTTCATATTCCCTTTTCTAGCAGTTATTTTAAATGTTTGAGTATGGGGTCCCAAAATATTGTGGCTCAGATAAAATTTTTTCCTGAATGTTAATTTCAAACAAATTGGTCTGTTAGAAAATGTTACAAATAAATTTAATTGAATAGGTTTTTCAAAGCTCTCTAAACAATTTAAACTTGTACATAATCAGAAACCCCTGGAGACGTTATAGCTTCACATGCAAATATGGAGGAACTGTTAACGTGCATTATTTAATTAATCATTAAAATTTATTTGGGAAATTTTAAGCTGGGAAACCATAAAATTTTAGAACATTCTAAAGTGGTATTGGGACAGTTTTGAGGCATGTTAATTTCATGTAGAAATATTAACTATTTTAATACAACAACAAATAATTATCATGCCACTTATAGTGCTGTCACCAAGTTGAATATGGATGTTTCTACTACTGCTTTATGAAAATTACAGTGCATGTGCATTAACTGATCTGACAAATATCAATGGTTATTTGGTTGGTTGTTTTTATGACCTTAAATGAGTGGATAAATTTCAGATGTACAATGGTTCACCATTCTCCTCCCACCCCCATAAATACTACACAAATGAAACCATTTGTGAGAAAAAGAAATGCAAAAAAGCATCTGAAGCCAGTCAGCAGATTAATATTATTGTAACTTTAAAACAGCTAAATAACAATGTTTGTTTTTAAAAAGTTCATTTACAAAAATAAATAAATTTGTTTTCAGTCTAAGACTTTAGGTACCAAATTACAGCCGAGTTTAGACTTGATGGCCAAGTTGCTAAGATATGAAAAACATAGTTGATAACGTATCTGTTACCAGAACCATACCAGTGTGGTCAGAGGCTGCCAACCTGTGTAGTCTCAAAATAGATTACCCACCTTTCCAATAAAATCATGGGCTCTTTTAACATTATAGGAATTCACTCAAGCTGTTGCCATATACCACCTTTAATCCCCAAACTTCTGCCAAACTATTATCACTCAATCAATTATTACTAATACTACCAATAATCATAATACATTCAAAGGAATGAAGTGTCACCTCCATGAGAAACACTGGTCAGTTACATTAGGGCTGACAAATCCAGCAGCTTTGGGGAAATAAGTCACCCATTTGGGTGTACAGCTTATGCTGGTGTTTTACACTAGAACACAGACATCATAAAGTCCCTTATTTAACCAAAATCTCAGATTAGCAATAAATTTAAAAAATCAATTTGTTAGCATTTGCAATCCTACAGTTTATGCTATGAGACAAGAATTACTATAGCCCATACTAGAAGTTTAGTATTCTCCAGAAAGGCTCTGGATTACTGTATACACTACATGTGAACACTATTAGGTGGAAGTGCCAATATGACTTACTGCTTTTAAAACTGTGCTAACACTGATTCCTTTGTTAGATTGGTTTCTCCTTAAAAGAACCTTTCAGCCTTGGTTAGAAAAGAACTGAACTCAGGGAAAATCGTTTTGTCCTTCAAATGTACAAATTAAAAAGAAAGCAAGTTTTGAACTACTGTTTTCTTTCAGTGCAAATTATTTGATTGGCTGACCTGTTGCATATCAGTAACAGATATGAACACAGCATTCAGTCAGTAGAACAACATGGTGCAACATATATCTGATCTAATGCAAATTACAGGTCTATGAAATAAAACCACAGAAAGGAAAGGAAAGACAATGCAGTTCTTAGTGTTCTCCACCAATGCTGACTTTGTGAACAAGAGCAACTGGAAAGGCACGAGGCTCAGATTTCATTGATAGTTCTCTCCGAAGGGCAGTACTCTGAGGGACCTGCTGAGGACATGTAGAATGACTGTGTTTTCCTTTTCAAACGAGCTCGTTTGTTAGCCAGCACCAGGCTTCTCCGGCTGGAGCTGATGATTTCTGAAATAAACTTTTTGCAGTCTACACACACCTCCATAGTACTCCAGTCCTCCATCAATTCTTTGGGAAATTGTAATTCTTCATCTGATTTATCTACAGATTTAGATTTTGAAGAGAACCTAAAAAAAAAAAAAAAGCTTAATTTCCTCAATTAAGAACATCATGTGACTCAAATATAAATCTTGAACATAACAAATTTATGAGAGAGAGAAAATTTCATGCTACTTTACCAAGAAGTACTTTCTTATTCACTTATTTATTAAGGCCTATTTTAAGTAAGACTTTTCATTCATTTCCAGTTTCAAACTTATTATGACAAGTAATGCTAGGATAATGCAAAACCATGCCAGTAGAGGGCAACCTCTGGGAGGTCTCACCAAACTTAAAACGCTTCAAGGATACCTTGAAGTCATCTGCAAGGGGTTTATCACCCTGTGACTGTCACTGTTTTTCAGCTACTACAGTAAGACACAGTTTCCATCTACATCAGTGGACTCGAAATCATGGTTCCTTCAAATCATGAAGTGCTTTCAAAAACAACGACCAGAAAATAATGTTGTTTTTCAAAAGAAACTTAAGAAATTTATGGTGTAAAATGTCTAAGAATCTCAAAATTATAATATTTATAATGCAATAAATCCTTAAACTAGAATGTTAAAGGAATATTAACTACTTAATTAAACATTCTATTTGAGAATTATCACACATGGAAACATTGATTACTATTTTTTAAAGAATTAAAAAGCAAAGAGGAAAAAAATACTCTACACTAAAATCATACTGCACATAATTTAGAATCTCCAATTCTTTAAAAGTCACTTAAGAATCTTTGTACAACAGAAGGCAGGGTATGGCAATACTGTCCATGTGACATAATCAATAAAACCTCAAAGTTATTCTTTTGAATATGTCCAAAATGTGTTGGTTCACCCAACATCTATTTCTTTCTCATAAAAGTAGAGTACTGAATGTAGAATGCCATCACTTACAAATTCTGGTGATTTTAGTTTTCTGGTTGTTTGGAATCTTTAAATTACTTATTTTATGGTTTCATAGTTTTAAAAGATTGAGAGCTAGAATTTAAAAGTATTTACTACATCATTTAAACTGAAAATAAATATCACTATTAATACAGCATGAATAAAATGACTTTAATTTGTCAGTCCAAGTTCTCTCATTAGCACCATGGTCTAGCCTAGGAATTCTAAGGGTGAAATTCTATATCCTAAATTCAAAAATAAAAAAAAGATTATCATTCAAGTACAGTATCTGAAGGGAGAAAGCCTTAAAAGTGAGAATTTTCAGTTTCTAGCACATGCTCCCAAAAATGGTTCACAGAGTAATTCTTTCTTACCCTACTTCTTCTCTGTAATAGAACTGTAATGAATTGCAAGAGTTAATAGCCGATACCAATCCAGTCTGTGACCAATTCTCGCTTCTTAAGAACTAAAATTCACTTGGTTTCTAATCTATCCTACTTTATTTTAAGATATGACTCCCACTTAGCATTGGAAAGAATTCAGCATCCTGGCACCTTTTAAAAACATATACAATAGCTAACATCAAGCTTTATATATATATAATCTTTATATATAAATAAAATCTTTATCTTTGAATTTTTTTTTGGTATTTTTATCTTTGAATCAACAGTACACAAAGTACTTCGCAGTCCCTTAATATTTCCTGGACTTAATTGTTTTTTCTTTAATAAGAAGCCCAAAACGCTGAAAGCCAAACTATACACAAAAGATAAAACTTGATCTTTTCCTAAAAACAAGAATGGGGGGGAAAGGAACAAGAATAACTCTAAAGATATCTTTAAGATTAATTTTTAAGTAGTGAATTTGTAAAAATTGCATTGTAAATGCATTTTGCTTTTGTAGTAGCTAGTTTAGTGCTGAAAATGAATGGAGTTTAAAGATGATCTAGTCCATCATCATATTAAAAAAAAAAAAAAAGAATTGAGGTCCATAGATATTATAACTTGCCCCAAACCTCAGTGTAAAAGTTACAAAGCTAAGATTCAAACCTTGTGCTCTATCCATTCCATTGTGCTGCTGTAATTTTAAGTTTCAAAAAGGTTTAAGCAACCCAATTAAACTAAAAAATAAAGTGTTATTTAAATAGCTGCTTGCCCATCACTAAAGCAATGAATTGCTTTTGGCAAAACCGAAACCCATCCCTCATTCACAGACACAGAAAAGATAATTAAAAGATAATAAAGTTCTAGGAATTCTCACCTGGCAATACTCCGAAGTGGCCGATGGTGGCTAGCAGAAGGTTTTTCAGGTCTCATAAAACTTTCTCCTCTTTGCAAGGCAGATGGTCCCAGAGAAAAGATAGGAAGAGTGGAATATGGCTTGGATGGTAATCGCATCTGTTACCCCAAAATGAGTTAAAGAATTAAAAATGTTGGTACAGATATATAACCTGTGCACTAAATTCATGGCTAAAAGTAGCATTTACTTAGCTTACCTTTTTGCAACACTGTGAACATACTGGCCTGTATATGAAATCAAAAGCAGTAGTCAATATAGGGCATTTGAAACTTTTTGTCAATAACTGAAGGCCCATTTGTCTGAGTAGAATGGATTTCTATACTAGTGCTTTCTTCCATTAGAAGGTGCCTTTCATGCAATAGTAAATAGATAAATACAACTTATTCCGGGGGGAAAAAAACCCTGAATGAATGGATAAATCTACATTTACATAAAATTTTCATTTTTCCAATATGAGATCACATTTATAGTAGTATATAGTTTATATGAGATCACATTTATAGTAGTTTATAGTATAAACTACTACAGTTTATAGTAGTTTATATTTAAACTATACATGGAATTTATAAGCAATTAAACTACTATAATCAGTATCATCCTTACTTAAGTTAAATAAATAATGACCAGGAATTCATTATTCTAGTTTATAATAATGTATTGTTTGGTAAATTATTATATAGAAACCAGTACTTTCACCCTCCCCAAAGATATAAGTAACATAGTAATGAGTAATTCAAGACAGACAAATAAGACATTACCAACAGTTTTCTTGTGTAGAGAAGTTTTAAGTAAACCCAGTGTCAACGGGATTCATATTATTATATATCTTTCATCATATATGAACTGTCTTACCTCTTACAGAACTGACAGGTATAAGACCAAGTGAAGAAGGAAAACCTCCTAGTTCGGCAACAGAAGCAGAGCTAGAAAATAAAATTTGAAAAAGAATTTTATCAAGAGTTAATTTTTTAACAATGGAATAAAGCTGTGAAGTGCATATTACAAAAGTTCAGTGGATGTCATGAGAATTGAGACATTAGTTTTTAAACTGGTTTCCCCTTATTTATCTAATAAACAAAGCTGGCTGAATATATTTAATGTAGCTATTATCTTTTTAAATATTTCATATGAATAAAAAAAATTTCATATGGATAAGAACTTTCCCCACATACTAACTCATTTGTTCCTAAGTGTATGACATTATTTTATCATGAAATTTTTAAACTATATATTAGTGTAAGCCTGTAAATTAAACACATTTTAAACACGTTTGCAGTTTCACATGATTTAAGATCATAGGTTTAATTTAAAGTCTTGAAAACAACCTGAAGGACTCAAAAGAATTGTACTCTCCCATTCTAGGACATTTCTTATTTACCAAATCCACCAAAAAAACATCTAAAGATATATATAGTTTATATACACACATTAATTACAAGATTTATTTTTAAGCCTTCAACAAAATTGTCCTATTTGTTAGTTTGGTATTTCAAGAGGAGACCTTGATCATTCTCCTTCTTAAGGGAAAGACAGAAAGAAATACCACTCAACTGCTAGTGAAGAAAAAAGATTATAGATTCCAAAGAAATTTTAAGAGTCATGCTTCATCACCCAAAGATATACCTTTCCTTTTTTCAGTGCAGTGTAGACATCTTTGTACTGTTGGTACTTTTCCAACTCTGCCTTTACCAGCACCTGGCGAATGTGCATCACTTCCTCCACAGTGAGAGCCAAGCATTCCACTGGATAACAGAATTCTTCCTGAAATTCAAAATTCCACAAGAATAAGACACTCCCATGCCCACTTTTGGTTTTTCTTTCAGAGAACCATTTACCTGGTTAGTAGAAGCTTCAAAGAAGAAAGATTTTTCATGAAAACTAGAATAGTTGGCTGATCCATGGGCATCACATAACTTTCAAATACCCTGAGATAAGAAATGACATAACTGCTAACTGTCCACATGATTTAGTTCTAGATTTGTGCCATTTAATAACAAATTCAACAATAACTTCAAAGTTTTCAGGTTCAGGTACTTTGACTCATGGAGCTGTTTTATTTAGTAGCTATGTATACTTTTATAGTTTTTCAGTCATTTTATAGTTTTAGCTATATATACTTTTATAGTTTTTCAGTCATTAAACTGCACTGAAGTTTAATTTCTGGACTGAAATATATAAGCTGTTATTTAGGGCTAGTGTTCCATATAGCATGTGAGACCAGCAGCAGCACTAGTGCTTTTCTTAAATATATATGTTAGTTTGTGGTGCCCAGAAGAGCCAAAGAAAGTAGTTAGTAATTTATCCCCAAAGGTTTTATTTAGTGGGATGTCACATCAGCAATCACAGTAAAACTCCAATATTATGAATGGAATTTTAACATGAAACTGATAAGGTAATTTCACAGTCTGGATTTGTTAATATGCATTTTTGTTTTTCCTTCCAAAAGAACTGTTAAATATGTAAAAGATTTTTGGGGGATGGAGGTGAGGGGTGTGGGGGAGATGAGGCTGGACTTAAATATTATTATAAATTTCTTTCAAGTGCCAATGGCTCAGGTTTTGATCCTTTAAGAATAGGTTAGATGCTGATGTAATTGACTCCACTGAATAAAAAAACCTCATTTCCATCTGTTTGTCATCCAACTCTGCTTTTGATTGGTTAAATCTAATAGAAAGACAGAACAATTATGCATTCCACCATTCTATGCTTCACAGGCACTATTGTGGTGAAGTGAGACTGAAACTTAATGTTCTCAGTATAAACACATTAATTCACTCCCACACACCACACACACACACACACACACACACACACACACATACACAATAGCATTGCTCACAGCAACATACTTTGGAAATCTAACAAATAAGCCAGATGAAGAATCAGATGACTAAGGATGTAGTCAGTTGATGGAGTTTTAACAATCAGTTCTGTCTTTCAATCAGAGAAAAACAAAAATTGAAATCTGTGGGACAAACTCCACAAACATTAGCATTTAAGAACCACCACATTAAGAACTATTGCCTTGCTTACTAAAATCAAATGTAAACTTCCCTCTGTTTCTCTAATCACAAAAAAGCTGCTAAAATTTGTTTAAGTTTTTATTTTCTTTTATAAAAACTAATGACTGGATGTGTCTTATCTAGTCATTTGGGGAAAGAACTGTTGGTTCAGAAATACATGATTTGCTCCCAGAGGTGCAAAAACAATCGCCCATCACACAACTTCACCTTCCAATGGGAAAAATTTTCAGATATATATAATAAGTAATTTCACATTTGGGTTCTGTATCTATTGTACTTTGATTTGCCTTGAGAAAGGGCATAGTATCAAGTGAGAAGACAAAAAATTTTTTCAAAGGTATCCAGAGGTCCTCAAACTTTTTAAATAGGGGGCTAGTTCATTGTTGGATGACCGGACTATAGTAAAAACAAAAACTTTGTTTTGTGGGCCTTTAAATAAAGAAACTTCATAGCCTGGGGTGAGGGGGATAAACATCCTCAGCTGCTGTATCTGGCTCGCAGGCCGTAGTTTGAGGATCCTGAGCTTTCAAGAGTGTGAAATCTAATAAATGAAGCTGACTGAACATATTTAATGTAGCTATTGTCCTTTTAGGGTTACATTTCACATGAATAAAAAAGAAAAATATTTCATATGGATAAAAACTTTTCCCATATACTACCTCATTTATTCCTGTGCGACATTAATTTAATCATGAAAATTTTAAATTACATAGTAGTGTAAGCCTATAAATAACCACTCATTAAATTATTTCATGTAACTATGATGTTTGTATGATGTTTGCTAAAGGTTAAGTGGTATCTGTTTTGCAACATCATATTAATATATATGGAAGGGATATATATATATATATATATGTGTGTGTATATATATATATATATACACACACATATATATATATGTAAACATGTTCTTTTAGTCTTAATAAAAATGTTGATTCAAGCATATTTTAAACTAATCACCTTTAACCATATTTGAAAGTGTACCACTTTAGAGAAATAAGAGATATTTTGCTTGCCTTTTTTTTCTTTTAAAAGCTAAGCTTCCAATGCTACCCTCTAGTAATATAATCAAGTCAGTCAGGTTCAATGCTAATGTTTTAATTCTGGAGCTTTCACAAGGACAACAAAACTTCAATGCAACATGAAATGAAAAACAAATATGCTAAGTTAAAATAAAAACTTTCTACATACTTTTTTTAAATGATGAAAAAGATAAATTCAATACTGCTGGGCTACATAAAATTTCAATGAATTGTGTTGAGAATAAACTAGCCAAAACTCCAAAGTATCAAAACATTTAGAGTTTTAATCAAACTATAACCAGGTCCTCAATTACTTAATTATACCTAATTATTTTATAACATGCTCCACCTTCATTTTAATTAGTAGACATTATAATGTAAAGGGATTAAGGACCTAGAATTTGCAAAATTACCACATTTTCTTTTTCCTCTGATTTTGGATCTAACTCCCAAGGTCAGCAGGGAGAAGTCTGAGGGTGGAAAAATCCAATAGGAGAATGCATATTATTAATATGCTATATGATTTAATGCTCCCTTAAATCTCATTTTTCATATTAAATAATGGCATTAGGAACTAGTTCAATATTTTCATATTTTCAGCATTCACAAGGGATCAGATTTGCTAATAAAAATATTGATAATCTAAGTATGATGTTACTGAGCCACAATACAAAAAGATAGTTAAGCTCTTCTTTGGCATTTTACAAGTACAAAGAAGAACCTAGAAAATACAGCCCAAAGAATTTAATAATAATTTATTTATATTTATATTTATATTTATTATATTTATATATATATAAATTATAATTTAATAATGCATCATATTCTGAGTTTTTCACAAATTACAAAGTAGTTACAAATCAAAATGAACAACTATAAATCTGATTAGTCTGTCTTATCACAATTATAAACGATTAAGTAATTTCTTTTTACCACTGTTATGTTTAGATTTAGTAAGCTTTATTTAAATAGAGGATTAGAAAAGCAAAAATCATTTATGAAAATGCTGGCAGATCTTCAATGATAATGGTAGGAACAATAGTATTTAGAAATTAAATCATTCAAATAATACTGCCAGTATCAAAACGGGGAAAGGAATTGAGATTCACCCTGTATGCAATGACCTGTTACCAAAGAACAGAATTGGTTGGGAAACATTTACATTCAAGAATCTATTTTTATGGCACAACAGCCAATAAAGGGTTGATGAAGAAATCAGCTACTGGGTCAGCTGATAAAACATAATTCTTAGGAGAAAAAACACAGTATGCAGAACTAAAGGCCTTTGCTAGAGTAAACAATTAATTCTGCTTATAAATAATGATCTCCTTTGCATGATAAATTTACAATTAAAATCAGTGTCAATATGTTCCAAGATAATGTTAATGTATTTTATATGACAGTTTTTGAATCTTTCCCTTTGCTTTAAAAGCTTGAAGATTCAAGGATAGTAAAAAATAGACCATGTATAAAAACTTAAAATAACAAAACATTGACAATGAAAATATTTCAAACAAGTGAAAAAACAGAAGAAACCACCATTTCTCTCTCTATAAAAAGGAAGTGGGTTTTCACAAAGTCACATGACACCTTGATTTATCATTACATATCTTTTTGAGGAGAGACGGGTAAATGAAGAAGGATCACTCTCCCAGCAAGCATAGACACAATGCTACTCTTTAGTGACAATACATTCATGAACATCCCCTAATGGAGAAAGACCTAAAGCACATCAGGTACAAAAAGCAGCCAATGACCTGATTGTGGCTTACATGGCTACTGGTATAATGTTCACGAGAACCATTACTAGTGGTTCACCAGGAACTATACCAATCAAAGTGGCCCTATTAATAATGTCATTTTCTTAACCAGCACAATCCAAGTAGAAGCCTTTAGTGCATTAGCAATATACTTCTAGTTTCAGAGGGTAGATTGAAAAGCTTCTCCATGCTGTAGAATGAGATTATGTGAAGAGAAAAATATCTAGGGCATCTCACTAATCTGATGCTGCATTTTTAGTTTGTTGTCCTTTCAAAGTTGATTTTCCCCTCAAATGAGATAATTATATGAATCCTACAAAAGACTGAAATCAACAATCAGAAGCATAGTGCCAATCTAAGCTGTTAAATATTTTCAGCAGTACTTGTTCTCAAAGAGGGTGCAGAAATTTAAAATAATTCCCAGAACTGGCAGAAAGAGGCCAACCTTTGCGGATTTCCACCTGCTGGTAAAAGCTCTCTCACAGAGATAATACATAGCCCCTGCTACCCCAAACATGGCTGCTTCAAAGGGATGAGAGCTGAGCAGAGAAGCTGTTTGTATGGTAGAAAAAAGTGGTCGGAAAGCTGTCCTTGGCCACAAACTGGTTATCCTAGGAACCTGAACAATAGACAGGGAAAAAAAAAAGAAAATTGCGAAGGAAAAGAAAAGATGGAACAAAAAAACCAAATGAATGCAGAACATGAATGATGTCATAATAGGGATTCCAAATCATGAAAAAAAAAAAAAAAAACCAACCCTGAAAATATAAAATTCAATTTTATATATACATATATATATATATATATATATATATATATATATATATATATATATGTGTGTGTATTGTATATATATGCACACATATTATACATACACACATACATACATATATAAATGTACATGTATATTCTTGGGTCAATATTTGCATCCATTTGTATCCTAGAAAATTCTGAATTTAGAATTTCTGGAGATAAACTTCTCTCACAGAAAAGACCTATGTGTGGACTTTTTTCCAAATTACTTGTTCAGACCTTCATATCTAATATTTTTTATAGTAGGGTAGAATAAGTGGAAATTAAAAGTGTATAGGACAACCAACTGCTTTATATGAATGATGAAATATATATTCCATCATTCATATAAAGCAGTTTGCTTGGTTTTTAAGTAAGAGAAGGAATTTAAAGACCAGGTTTCTTTTATTCTGCTAGAAAATTAACATCATTGGCGAAAATTGAATAAAGAAACTTCATTCTTCCTGGAAAGGGGAGGAAATAAGTTATGATAAAAATTAAAGTTATTAGCAAAAACATTTTACATATCTCAGGAGAAGGATTTCAAACACAACAGAATAGCTTGTTTTACCAAGTGGGTTAATATATGCTAATCATCATCACACATCCCCTTACTTAAAGAAATGTTATCACATAACAAACTAGAGGGCATTATTGTGAAAGTAAGACTTATGCTATAACATTAATCTTTATATCCTTTATATTACTTTAGGAATAATTTTTGAAAAAGCAAAAATTTTATATGAAATCCATAAACTGTATTTGTTTTTTAAAATTATGAAATTTGAGAGCCCATCAGATATTTACATGCTACTTTAAACAATTCATTTTAACAACAATAATAAAGATAGCCAACATTTTTATAGCACTTTCAGATTTACAAAGTACTTTGCACATATTTTTTCATTTGTTCCTCACAACAACCCTGTGAGGTAGGTGCTTATTATTACGTCTAACTTACAATGAGGAAAATGAATTAAGAAAAGGTAGCTTCCCTATGATCACAGTGCTAGCAAGCTTCTGAAATAGAATATGAACTTAGATCTTCTGAATGTCAAGATTCACACTCCACCTGCTACACATTTTTATAAATAAAAATTTAAGACTATATACACTTACCAAAAATTCAGTTTCACAGGGAAGTAAAACAGCTAACATTCATCTAGTACCATAAGGACTGCAAAGTGCTTTACATATGATATCTTGAAAAGCACTTAACCCACACTTATCTTAAGTTGTGGATATTCTTTAGACTTATAATTACATTCCCATATGAGCCTAAATTGATTAGCAATCACAAATACTTAATATTACATGTATGGTTTTAACCTAGTCCCCAAGAGTTTTTATATAAATAAATATGTTCAAATGAAAAAAATTCCTTAAGGTCAAAGACTTTTATCTTAGCTAAACTTTGTCCCTTTGGTACCTAGCACAGTATTCTGTGGGCAGGTTGATCTAATAATAATAATAATGATAACAATAGCAAAAAGAGATAATATTTATATTGCTTTAAAGACTGCAAAGTTCACTTAGCACAGTGGAAATACTTAGTAAATGTTTATCAACTGATTATTGCCTGACTGAAAGATTATATATGAATATGTAGATACTATATATAAAATCTCATTTGAGGAATGTCTACATTTTTATCTATATATCTATACCTATCTAAAATCTTATTGGGTCCTTATAAAAATTTATAAATACTATTATCCAATTTTCAGATGAGGAAACAGATTTCATTAAGTTAAGTAACTTGCCCAGAATCATTAGTAAGGTACTGAGACAGAATTCAAAGTCTTCTTGACTCAAAGTCCAGTACTCTATCCACTGAATCACCTAGTGGCCTACATAAGAATGATGATCTGTAAAGGCAGTTATGGCACTACCTGATATTTCTAAATGCAAAGGTGAGTAAAACGTCTAAAAATTCTTTTATCTTTTAATTAGTGACAAACCTATTGAATTTGGCTGTGAAAATGACTACTCACTAAGTCACTTTTGCTAAAGAGGAATGGTTAAACATAGGTTAAAAATAATTCTTCCTATATATGGTATCCATGGACATTTTCTTCATCATATTTCTGTCAGAAACCCAAATAAGGTATTTAAAGAAAATAAAATCAGTGTCAGTCTTCCCACAAATTTATAATCTCAAAAGAATGAGAAGAAAAAAAAACACAACAACTCATAATGCTGCTTTCCTCAGTAGTAAAAATAAAATGAACAAATTTCAGGACTTAAGTGTGTATTCTAGGTCAGTGCCTCTCCCTTGTCCTTTTCTTCCTTCTTTTATGAAAAGGATCATGGTCTTGAAAAGTCTATCCTTGTCTCATTTGTACTCCTAAATCATCAAATTTTAATGAAACCCCCCGCCCCAAAAAAGAAGCTCCAGATCTTCTTCACTTTCTTTATTTTTGAAGTATGTCCTTTCTAAACTGACTTGCAAGCAATTCAACAAAGCATTAAAATTGAGATCCTGAAACAGAATTATTGATTTAAGCTCTTTGACATACTGAAAACCTTTCTTATGCCAGGAGAGACTAAACAAGAAGCTTTTCAGACTTTTTCTAGCTAGTGGAACTGTTGAATTCTTGTTGGCAGGGGGGCTAGTGGACTCTATGTCCTGCTGACCCAAGAAATAAGAAACCATACACTGGGCCTGGCAGTCTCTTGGGGAAATCTGCTAACTTCTTCTAAACAACACCAGTTTTTTTTTCCCCCTCCAATTCTCTATTTCTTCCAGTGAACGGGGAAACAAAGTACAATAGGAATTAATGGGTCAAACATTTTTCTCCTTCAATAAACTCAAATGTTAAAATGTGCTGTGTCAGTAAACTCAATATTATAAACTTGGACAATGTCAGTGAATTAACACAAGCCAAACATAATTTTTCTTTAATATGAATGTCCATGTCTCCTAGCGAAAAAAAGTCACTGAAAACTTTTAATTTTGCTAATAGAGAATATTGATTCTTTACTTAGATGTTATTTTTATTTCTTTTACATCAAAATGTTTATATTTAAACCTCTACACTTATTTCATCCCCCTGAAAAGAAGTTCTAGTCTTTTTATTACTTACAAGTGATCTGGAGCTCTGTCTGGATGGTGGCAGGAACTGTCTAACGTTGGTGGGAGTTTCCTTTTCAATGGAATGTCGTCTTTGGGGTGGCTGCCGTCTCTCTGGCTGGGGTGTTGATGATATGGGCAAGAATTTTGGAGGCACTAAAGATTTAATCAAAATTAGTTAGCTTTCTTAACACCGACTCCTTCTCCCTGACTCCTAAAAAAACACTCTGCTCTAATTTTTTTTTTTTTAATATTTCTTACACTGGCAATGAATAGAAAAATATTCTAGTAAATAGTGCTCTTTATTTGGGAGTTTTGGGAAAATGTGAGAACATAAAGTCTTGCATAGATGACACAAGTTACAATAAAGGAAAACTTTCAAGAAAGGTACATGATAAATTAATGACAGAAAAACCATTTTCTTTTAAGTTTAAATAGTCAGAATAAATTATAACAATGATTTAGCCACTTCATGACAAATAGTTATTAAGAGATAGGCACCGGAAATTAGTGTCTACCTTCTAAGAGGAAAAACTAAGGCACAGAATAATGGATCTGGAATTCTAGACTTTTATCCTTACATTCTCATGAATGAATCACAGTTTTCCTTGACCAGAGTTTTGATGCCAGTTCATGTATATACAGCTATTTAAAGGTTTATGAAGTTCATTCTCACCCATACAAAATCAGGCTGGGAAGTAGAAACTACAAAATAATCATTATTAGACAGTTTGTGATTTTTACACTTTACAGGAATCAGAGAAAACAGACTCAGAGTGGTGAAATGACCCAGAGCAATTATCTGGGTTTGTATTTGAACAATGGCTTTGTGACTCCAAGTCTGGACCTCTAATAAAATTTAATTAAAAAAAAAAAAGAATTTTAAAAAGAAGTGTTTCAGATTCACTATGATTGTACACTGATTTTATGAAAACAAAAAAGCTAGAATATTTAATTTTAATTTAGTACTTCTTTCCACTGTCTGCGAAGCAAACCTTGCACAATTGATTTGATGAAAGAAAAAAAATCACAACAAAGCCAAAGATGCTGATTCTCTGATGGGATTATCCCATTGAAAGAACCTTAAATCATAGCTTTAAAGGGCATTTATTTTCTGACCTGACTCTTTCCCTTTAGAATTTAATTTTTAAATACCAACTAAAAATAACAAAAAATGTTCCCATTTCTTATGAGAAGTAGCTAGATAGTACAGTAAATGGTGTGGTGGACTCAATCAAGAAGACCTGGGTTCAAATTCTGATTCACTTGCTAGATATGTGTTCCTAGGCAAATAGCTTAAATCTTTAGCCTCAATTTTCTCATCTGTAAAATAAAATAATAGTTTCTCATAGAATTGTTTGAAGACCAACTTAGATCATGGTAAAATGTTTTATAAACCTTAAGTTATTATATAAATGCTATTATTGGTATAACCTATTTAAGTTAAATTACACATTACACACACATATGTATAAAACACTTAAAATAATACTCAATAAAAAAAAACAAAATAATAAAAAAAATAACACTCAAATAATGTTAATGGAAATTCAAGTTATCTTTTTGATATATAATAATAAAACTTGTCAAAATAAATTTTACCTTTTGCCCCTAGACCCTCCCAATGGAATCATAAAGAAAATCAAATGAAATGTTACATGTATTTGTAAATCCCTAAAAAGATTTTCTTTTCCTTTATAATTTCCCTCTACTTCTTCTTGGAGAGAAATGATAGCGAGACAATATTAAGAGGACTTATATTTTTAAGTATGTACCTTTTCACTACAGACCAGCATAGCCTAGAGGGAAATGTTGGATATGAATGAATAGGGTACAATCTATCTCCAGGAAAAGACCCGAGTAAGAAAAGTGTTTGTCAGGAAAGAAATACATAATTCAAGAAGATATCAGTTACACAAAGTACAAAGTGTTTGTGGAGTTCTAAATTTGTGAAAACTTTTTTTTTTTATTTAGTTTTTTTTATTTTTAATTTTAATTTTAATTTATTTTATTTTTAATTATTTTTAAATTAAATTAAATTTTTTATTTTTAATTATTTTTTTATTTTTTATTTTTATTTAGTTTTATTTAATTGAAATTACAATAAGATTTTTCTGAACAATTTGTATAGTAAGAGTGAGTGCATAACTGATTCACAATCTACATTATCCAGTAGTATCCTGGCAAAATCAAAAGGCAGGAAAACCTGGAAGATTGAGTTGAACCCCTGTAAAGGACTCATATTAGGGCATGAATATCTGTCATTCTGAATAACAAAGTATAGATCAATTATCATATGTATGTCTTAAGAGAGTATCCGTATAAATGAAATCAGATCTACTGAAAGTTTTCCTAAACTTTATATTTATATAAACATTACATTGAAACATTTAGGAAATAAAAAAAACTGAATTCTCATGTTCAAAATACAGAACAGAAAAAGTGAGCACTATACAAAAAATAATTACAGAGACACATGGAAGTCACCTTGAAGAATTTAAAATCACTTTAGGGAATTCAGTTCTTTCATAACTTCTTGCATGTTAGAATAATTTTAAAAATACTTCTAGTGTCTATGTGATTGAATGTACAGAATTATTAGGTTTCAGATCATACAAAGATACACAAATAATTCCAATTTATATGGAAAAGTCTTACTGGTAATTAGTCATGAAGGTTTATCTGCTAATAGAGATCTACTTGATTTGTCAGAAATGAAAATATATGACAAAATGAAAAGTAAAATAATTTTCTTTAAGTAAAATCAGACAATATAATAACTATAATAATAACAATAGCTAATATCTATATAGTACCAGGTACTATGTTAAAAACTTTACAATTATCATCTCATTTGATTCTTACAACAATTCTAGGAGGTATCCCTATTTTACAGTTGACAAAAACAATGCAAAGAGAGTTCAAATGATGTGCTCTAGGAATTTGGATTTGGAAAATCTAATTTCAGCTTGGTTTTTCTGAGTCTAGGCCTGGTGCACTATCCATATGCGGCCAAGTAGTGAAACTAAAAAGAAATTAGTAATTAAGAAACTTGAAGTCTAATATCAGCTCTATCTGATAGCAGCCTTAGAAAAAGAATTACATATTCCTGACTGGTAAAATTTCAATGTCACTTCTGACACCTCAAATAGTCACAAAATACTTGAGATATTCTGATAAAGCATTAAATACAATTTATTATGTAGCTATTCTAATTTATTCAAGGTAACTCAGTATCGTAACAGGGCTTTTGGTCTTCAGACACTTATTAGCTACGTGACTCTAGGCAACTCATTTAAATCTGCTTCAGTTTCCTCATCTATAAAATGGGAATAATAGACCTACCCCACAAAGTTGTTATAAGTATCAAATGAGATAACATATGCAAAGTACTTTGCAAACGTTAAAGCATGATGGTTATGATGATGAAGAAGATGATGGTAGTGATGTAGAATATTCTATATGAACACTAATACTTACTCTTTTTGCTTGGCATAACCTCTAGTATAGGGTCTTCCAGAAAAGAGGGAGATATGCTGCTGCTGCTTGCTGACTTATGCACCGTCTCCTCCTAGAACAAGGTTTGGAGGGAAAAGAATTATAACTAGGCCATTTCTTCCCTACTGTTAAATCTTGACAAACTTCAGTATAAATTTTCTTTATTATCTCAGCAATAGTAACCAAAAAAAAAAAAAAAAAAAAAAGTGAAATGAGTAGACCCAAGAGAACAATGTACACAGGAACAAGATCATATGACGATCAGTTCTGATGGACATGGCTATTTCCAACAATGAAATGATTCAGACTACTTCCAATGGACTTGTGATGGAGAGAGCCATCTGAATCCAGTGGGAAAGAAGACTATGGGGAGTGAATACGGATCATGAAATATATTTTCACCACTTTTGTTGTTTGCTTGATTTTTTTCCCCTCATTTTTCCCCCTCACTGATCCGATTTTTCTTTTGCGCATGATAAATGTGGAAATATATATAGCAGAATTGCACATATTTAACATATACTGAACTTCTTGCTATCTAGGGAAGGTGGAACGGGAGAAGGGAGGGAGAAAAAGTATGGAACAAAAGGTTTTACAAGGGTGAATGCATATATTTTGAAATAAAATGCTACCTAGTTGTTCACTACAAACAAGCTTTACCTAAAACCTACTGGAATCTGAAATTATTAGATTCAAACAAGCTCTAGTACAAAGAATCTCGGCAAATTTGGGGGGCAGGGGAATAAGCTGTGTAAATCATGATATTTAAACAAAGGAGAGTTGAGCAGTGACCTTCCATACTCATTGGACTATGTTTAACAAATCAAGCAACACAAGTGAAATCTTTATCCCAGATACAGTGTAGGTCACATGAATTTCAAGGAGGAAGAGCAAGGCAAAAGCATTAGAATAATGCACCTTTTGGGAATGGACTGTTATTAAGAACATGTTACATGGGCTGTGGTTGAATTTATTTTCAAAAAATGACTATACATGATTTGCCAAGCCTCACCCCAAAGAGTCGCAAGATAACACATCAGCCTGGAAGACACCTTACAAATTGTTGTATGTCAGGACTGACGGGCTGGACTAGTGGTGCTGGTTTAGGAGCTGAACATAATGAGATATCCATAGATCCATCTGACTGTTCTCATAAGGAAGTTTGAGGTATTGTGTGAAAAAAAAAAAAAAAGTTGTTTAACAAAGGTACAACACCTTTCAGCCAGGAAAATTCCCTGATTCTTGTTAGTCATGCTGGCAGTCTAATGAGCACCCCTTCACAAATGTGTATGTCAAACCTAAGAAGGAGCTGACTCTTTTGAGGTTAGCTTTTGTTCTTGGGTCACCAGAAAGCTACATTATGGTTCCTGCCCCAATCCTTTGAGACAATTAAGTCTCAATGGTGGTTTTTCCATGAGGTAGATGTTATTCCTATAACTTCAGTAAAATAATCCAACAGTCATCTTACAAATAAGGAAAAATGAGGCCCACAGAAATTACATGATTTGCCCAGTATCACATTGTAGAGGAGTCAGGACATTCTCTACCTCCAAATCTAGTATTCTTTCTAACATCCAAGGTGCCTCTTCCAGTCCTACCTCTCTTCCCAAGCAAAATAATCCCAAAAATGTTCAACTGTGATGTTAAAAATTATTAAGTTTAGGGAGCAGCTAGATGGCACAGTGGATAGAGCACCAGCACTGAAGTCAGGAGGACCCGAGTTCAAATCTGATCTCAGACACTTAACACTTTCTAGCTGTGTGAAGTTTTATTCTAGGTTCAGGATTTAGGCAACACTTCAAGCTTCTAGGTAGCTCCTGAACTACTGGTCTTACTGAAAATTTGTTCTAATTGAATAAAACTGAAAATATCTAATAGATTATTAGTAAAGTGAATTATTATTAGTAGGGTAGCTGTGTTAACAGGTCCTAGATACTACATTTTCCATCAACTTTAAAATGTCTTAAAATATATTGTTTTCAGATGAAGATATTAAAATGATTTCTAGTCACATGAAAAAATGCTCTAAATCACTATTGATCAGAGAAATATAAATTAAGACAACTCTGAGGTAACACTACACACCTCTCAAATTGGCTAAGATGACAGAAAAAGATAATGTGAATATTAGAGGGGATATGGAAAACTGAGGGATTAATACACTGTTGGTAGAGTTGTGAAATGATCCAACCATTCTGGAGAGCAATATAGAACTCTGCCCAAAGGGCTATCAAACTGTGTATACCCTTTGATCTAGCAGTGTCTCTATTGGGCCTATATCCCAAAAAGGGATATTAAAGGAGGGAAAGGGACCAACATATATAAAAATGTTTGTGGCAGCTCTCTTTGTAGTGGCAAGAAACTGGAAACTGAATGGATGCTCACTGGTTGAAGGGCAGCTGAATAATCTATGGTATATGAATGTTATGGAATATTATTATTCTATAAGAAACAATTAGAAAGGCTTAGAGAGACTTACATGAACTGATGCCAAGTAAAGTGAGTAGAATCAAAAGAACACTGTACATGGTAATAACAAGATTATGTGTTGATGATCAATTCTGATGGATATGGCTCTTTTCAACAATGAAGTGATTCAGGCCACTTCCAATGGACTTTTGATGGAGAGAGCCATCTACACCTTACAGAGAGGATTGTGGGGACTGCATGTGGACAACATAGTATTTTCACTTTTTTTGTTGTTTGCTTGCTTTTTGTTTTCTTTCTCATTTTTTCCCCTTTTGATCTTATTATTGTGCAGCATGATAATTATGGAAATGTGTGTAGAACTGCACATTTAACATATACTGAATTATTTGCTGTCTAAGGAAGAGGGTGAGGGGGAGACAACAAAAAATTTGGAACACAAGGTTTTCCAGGAGTGAAATTTGAAAACTATGTATATATTTTGAAAATAAAATGCTTTAAAAACAACAACAACAACAACAACAACAAAATAGATAAAGTGAATGCCTTTTGAGTCCTCTTCCTGGCTATTACTGGCAAAAAAAAAAAATAAAAGGACCAAGAGAGGAAGGGGTGGAGTAGGGTGGGGATTGAGATGATATGAATTCATAGAAATTTATTAACTAGTCTTATCTCTAAAGCTGATACATAAATGTATGTTGTTGTAGAAAACTTTTAAAAAAAAGAGGAAGCACAGTAGTAAAGGGAATGAGAAATCATTTCCTGGAGTCAGTATACTACTCAGAAGGTTAGACCTGCCCTTAATTAGCTTTGTAACCTAGGGGAAATAATTTTCCTTCTAGGAGTCTTAGTCTCCTTATCTCCAAAATAAAGGGACTTGAGATCCTTTCTAGGTCTAAATTATATGGCCCTCCCTCAGGCCTCTTTGAAAAAAGGCAAAGTAGAAGTTCTAAAGAGTTACACTGGCAGCATAGCTTCCTTCTTGGTTCAGAACCTAGAAAAAATTTTTGAAAGGAATTTTCAAATTCTACCAAAGTAAATATAAAGCAGTATAAATATAAAGTATATGAGAAAAATAAAGGAGATTAATTCTGTATAAAATATATCATAAAATTCTAGTTATTGACTTATACGGCACTTCTCGCTGACAGTAACGACTATTTGCTATTGCCTATTTATTGAAGCCCCTATTTAAGGGATTAAGCTAAACATGAGGAAGAGAAACTGATTTCTGCTAGGTAATTTGGTACATTTTTCCTTAATTATCATTAGGATGGTAATGGGAGAACCAGGACATAATAGCTTACCAGGGAAAATCTCTCTCTTACCCTTTTCCCCAATTTGTTAGTATGAAACAATCAGATATACCAATTAAATCAGTGGGGCACTAGACATCTGGAGATGGAGGAACAGAAACTACAAACCCAAGATGAAACTTCAGTACCAGAGGCAGTTTACTTGTTCAACTGATATTTCCAGAACAGAAATGATTTACTCCAACCAGGTCCTCCTGCCTTTAGGTCTCCAGACAGGATTATCATCCTTATCACAACCTGTAATAGTAGGTGTATCCTAAGGCTCTATAGTGGTTGCTCTTTTTTTTTCCCTCTCCCAGGACTCACTGAATGACTTCATCCATTCTCTAGGGTTTAATTATGGAGATGAAATCTTGTATTGAAATCCAGCCATGCCTCAGGATAACCAAGTAAGATGAGACATTTTCCCAGGATTACCCCAGCCTGATGTCATGGAACTTTGAAGAGATATCTTTGAAAAGACATCTGAGACTGTTCACAAAGAATTCAGATTAGATGGAAAGAAAAGGGCAGATCAAGACTGGAGGCTCTCCATTTTGAATTGCTGCAGAATCAAGATTTGTTATTCTTTGGCTCTCTATAAGAGTAAGACAATTTACTGGTCTTAAAGGCTGGTAGTGAGTGAGGTGAGGCAATACATTGCTGGTAAAACTGAATGGGACTGAATGGATGAAGTTTTCTCAGTACTGATTTTAGGCCTAAGTCACATGATATCTATTTCCAGTTTTGAACCCTGCAGGAAGTCACGTGTTTTCTAAGGTCAAACCCTCAAGAAGTCATGCCTATAGGGAGTGACATGACCCACAGGAAGAAGACAGCATTGATTACTTCCTTTTAGTCTATCCAATGAAAAGGCTTGGGTCTTTTCCTATTTAATTGGGTATTAATTAACTTCCTGCTGGTCAGGTTCAGGGGCACATGATGGGAGTTGGGATGGCTCCCAGATGTGTCTGGGCCTCTCCCTGCAGGGATTAAATATATGCTTTATGTACCTGAAGATGTCTCTGATTAATTAATTTGGAAAAGGGGATCTAGCACCCATCCCACACAAAACTAAATTAATTTAATCACTCTAAAATTAGATACAAAAATAATTTGGAATTCAACTGGAAAAAACCTAAATTGTACAAACTGTTTAATCTTGAATTGCCATTACTAGGTATGCACGTGCACACATATGCATGTATATCTATACATTTGCACATATTGCCTCTCTGCTCCTTATCCCCCTACCATGAGGCAAAAGAGAGGAAGAAAAAACACTTTTTATAATTTGTAAAAAAACTGGAGGTAAAGTAGTTGTCTATCTATGGAGATAAGACTGATCAAATTCTAACATATGAATGTAATAGAATATTATTGAATGGGACTGATTGGATGAAGTATTTCTCAGTATTGAATGACATGATACCTGTTCCCAGGGCTGGGGGTGTCATATGATCTCTGGAGGGATGAACTTCGAACCCTGGGATACAGGAAGTTAGTGAAATTGCAGGAAGCGCGAATTTAGCGAATGACCTTTGGGAAGTAGACAACATTGGTGATCACCAGTCAAAGAGGGTTCCATCCTTTTAGTCTATCCAATGAGAAGGCTCCAGTCTTTTGCTTTTAAGTCCTGGACAAGGCAGAAGCTGGCCAGGTTCCAGGAGCACATGGCAGGAGTTGGGATGGCTCCCAGGTGTGTCTGGGCCTCTCCCTGCAGGGATTAAATCAATGCTTTCTCTTTGTACCTGAAGATGTCTCTGATAAATTAATTTGGGAAAGGGGGTCTTGCACCCGTCCCTCACATTACTATTCTATAAGAAACAAAAAAGGTGAAAAATTCAAAGAAACTTCTACAAATTGACACACAAATTGAGTAGAACTAGGAAGTAAGTTGATCCACTTCTATGTTCATAGAACTCTGAATTCTTTAATCTGATTAACCTCTGTTGTAGTTCTACTTTGCACATAAACTCTAAACCCCTTATCCTACAATTGGCTACATTCTTTTTCTGATCCATTGATGAGGCAATCAAATTCTACAAATCTTTCTTGAATCCTTTGTCCCCTTATCCTACCACTGATCTTTTACTGCCAAGTCTCAGCCTTAAGATGAATTATACTGATCTGATGTTGAATGAAGCTGAGGAAAATCATGAAGCTCTACCCGCTACAAATCTGTATTACATTATCTCAGCTAGGTCTTCACAATAGCAAATCAATCCTTTTTACAATATTCTAATCAACTCACTATCCCACTCACAGTAGTACCTTTTCTAAAGCTTGTCTCATATTTCAATCAAAAAATGAGGGCACTTATCAAGGATCCCTTTTTCTCCTTTCTTTTTCGTCTCATATCACAATGTTTTCCCTTCATCTCCTACTAGATGAGCACAAATAACAAAAATGTTATTTATAACATTAGTTTTTTATATATGTAACTTTCTTTGAAGAATCGATTCTTAAATATTAAAAGATTAACAAAGGATTCATAAAAGATCTAGTATTACAAAAAAAGATAACAAGAAAATTACAAATAATTACTGGCCCATATCTTCTTTCTAAACTGTATAAAATATACATGAAAAGATGGCATTTTCATTGAAGCTTTGAGAAAAGTACAAATGATATTCTGACAAAAGATCATATCTTTACACTCACACAATTCACAATTCACAAATTCAAGGTGTACAGAGTAAAAATCCCATTCTGTATATATGTTTTTTTTGTATTCTGTATATATGTTCTGTATATATGTTTTTTGTTTTTTTTTTTTGCTAAGGCAACTCAGATTAAGTGACTTGCCCAGGATCATACAGGCCCTGTGTTAAGTGTTAAGGCCAAATTTGAAGTCCTTCCGACTTCAGGGGTGGTGCTCTATCCACTGCACCACCTATCTGCCCTTGTTATAAGGTTTTTTTTTTTTTTAAAGCATTTGATTCAGTAATTCTTTTAATTTGACAAATATTTATTTATTTAGTACCTACTATACATCATAGGCTATGTGCCAGGTATTGGAGATACAAAGACAAAAAGCAAATAATGCCTGACCTTAAGGAGTTTACATTCTACTGGAGGAAAATATGTGTGCAGAACCAAACATTTCTCTTGTTGCACAGGGAGAATTGGATTCAGAAGGTAAAAATAACCCAGGAAGAAAACAAAAATGCAAACAGTTTACATTCATTTCCCAGTGGGGAAGAAGTATTTTACAAAGATAGCTATTTTTGTTGTAACTATTTTGTTGTAACTATTTTCAGAGATTTTACTTCCTTACTTGAAAATTAATGATCATTAATATATATACACATATATTAATTATATATATCATATTTATATAAACTACATTGTTTCATTACATGGCCACTCTAGAAACATGCCTACAATTAAATTAAAACTTTATGAGCTAATATTTAAAATTTAAGCATCTCAATCCACACATCCTAATTCTATAACTTTATAGGACATAGTTAATAATGTAGTATAGCAGTTAATGATGACATTCCAGTACAGTCAACCTGCAGATATCAAAACCATGTTTTTGATTTAATTCAACTAAGCAGGTTACAGGTTAGTAATAGAAGATAGGATATAACAACATCAAAGTTTTTAAAAATAGGATAAGGCATATAAAAAAGCCTGACATAAAAATACTTGAATGGTACACAGAAATAATCTAAATTAGTAAATGGTGAGATCAATAGCTGCAAAATGGGAGCTGAATAAAATCACCTGGGTCACTACTGATGGCATTCTAAGTAGCAGAAAGTCTAGGGCATGCTTATAATTGTAAATTAAAAGTATTCAAATTTGTAATCAAAGATAGGACCTAGGTTCAAATCCTGTCTCTGCTATATTTGCTATCTTTGTGTTCTATGAAAATTACAAAACTTGGGATTTGGAGCAGTTAGGTGGCGCAGTGGATAGAGCACCACCTCTGAAGTCAGGAGTCAGGCCCTTAACACTTCTTAGCTGTTTCACCCTTGGCAAGTCACTTAACCCCAATTGCCTCAGCTAACCCCCCCCCCCCAAAAAAAACAAAAAACCCAAAACCAAAAAACCTGGGATTCAATTTTCTTATCTTTAAAATGACTTTGAAGTAAATGATCTGTAAGATCCCCTTTTAGCTCTAAATCTATAATTCTATAGTACATGTAAGTTTATAACTGAAGACAATCATAATACCATGGGAGACAGATTTCCTCTTTAAAAAGAAGACTGATGGAATATGATATTACTTGGTGCAATGGGTCTAGAATTACAATCAACAATTACTTACCAACCAAAACTGAGTATAATCCTTCAGGGAAAAGGTGGAAATTCAATGAAATAGAGGTTTTCAAGCCTTCATGATGAAAGACCAAAGCTACCAAGTCTCACCCTTGGAATATTCCTACCATCAGCTGTCTTTGTTCCTACACATGATATTACATGAAACTGGAAAAAAAATCATTAAACCATGTGGAGAGGATCCACCACAAGTCTATTGGATGATCTTAATTGGACTCTCACAATGGCAAGGCAATCCTTTTAAAGCTCCCTAATCAACTTACCATCCATCTCCCCAGAGGCCCTTCTTCAAAGCTTTTCATCCCTTTTCAAATATCCCATGGGTCTCCCTCCCTCCTTCTACTTTCTTAGCTGACAATCTTGAGAATATATCCTCCAAGAATTCCTGCTTCTTCATCTCTTATCATCCAGATACCATCTGTCACTATCTCCTCCTTTACTCTTGGTCTTACATGAAAGGTGGCACTTCTAATTAAACCTCTCAACATGCACAATGCTATTACATCTAGTCTTCTCCAAGACACCATCTCCTTTGTCATCTTTACTCTCACTTGTCTACAAATGTCTACTATGCCCATGTCTTCTCCATCTTCAGAGATATCTCATTTATCGATAAACCCTCATTAGTTATTATCCTATATCTTTTCTCCCTTTTGTGGCTGAGAAAACTGTCTTTACTTCCTTTCACACTAGTCTTTTAACTTTCTTTTTCATCTCTCTTCTGAGTTTCACAAAATGCCTCTAAAAATTTTTAAACCATCTGCTGAAAAGGAATTCACAGTAATGGAGAAGACAATATGCAAATAATTTCATTTCCCACCTGGCTGCACTATTTTGGATTTCTTCAACATGCCCCTGTGCTGAAACTGAAACTGGTCTACCCCAGAATTACCAGTGATTTCTCATTTGATAAATCTAATGTCTTTTTCTCAATCCTCATTCTTCCTGACTTTGTGTAGCTTTTCACATGTTAATTTCTTCTTTTCTTGATATTCTCTTCTCTCCAGGTTTCCTTGACATTACATTTTCCAGGTTTTCTTTCTTATCTGACTGTTCCTTCACAGTCATCTCCCTCTTCTATTCTTGCTCCACACTATTTTACTTCTTGATCTCACCATCTCCCATGGATTCAATTATCATCTCTATTTTGATGATTCTCAGATTCATTTGTTCTTATCTAAATTCTTTCTGATCTTCATAATCATATTTCCAACTGCTTACCAGACAAACTTGATGTTTCAGATACAGTTGAACTTATTTATTCCATCACTCTCCTTCCCACTCAAAAACCAAAAAAAAAACCAAACCAAACCAAACAAAAAAACCAAATTTCCTCTTTCAAATTTTCCAATTATTTTGAGGGCACCATCTTTTTCTTAGGCTAGCAATCTAGCATCTCAACCTCTTGTTATCCCTGACCCCATCTAATTAGTGATCAAGTTCTCCATAACATATCCCACATATGCCATCTTTTCTACTGAGACTGTCAGCATCTTGTTTGGTAAATTGCTTCAAAGTTCTTTACAACCCATCCTCTTCCTACCCTTTCAGTCTTTTTGTAATCTCCCCTCCCACTCTTTATCCAGTGGGACATTGTTTTGCTTAGATGTATTGCTACTATATGAATTTCAGTAGTCAGTAAACATTTATTATGTTAATATTATACTTATTTATGTGCTAGCCACTAGGTTAAGGGCTGAAGATAGAAAGACAAAAAAGAAAGAAAGCTTTTGCTCTTGTGGAACTTACAATGTAATGGAGGAAGATAAAATACAAAAGGAAACTAAAAATTGGGGGTCGGGAACAAAAGTACCCAGCACATGAATGTGTATGCTGAAGTACTGCAACCAGGTGGAAAATAAAATTATTTGAATGTTGTCTTCCTCATTACTGGGAATCCAGCAGAGATAGAATTATGGTTCAAAATTTCTCAAAAGTATTGAAGAAGAGAAATGAGGTTTAAACCAGAATGGGACACATCTATGCATAGAGATAATAAAAGCCAAAGGAAGTGATATGGTCACCAAGTGAAAATGTGTAGAGTGAGAGAGAAAAGGGAGGGATCAGGACAGAGCTCTAGCATGCTTATCTTGCCAAGCACTGGGAATATAGGGAAAAAAAAAAATCCAAAAAACATCCCTGTTCTCCAGGAGCTCACAGTCTGATATGGAAACAATATGCAAACAACCATGTCCAAATAAGACATACATAGAATATACTGGTGGTAATTTCAGAGTTAAGACAATGGCATTAAGGAAGATTTGGAAAAGCTTCTTGCAGAAAGTGAGATTCTGGTTGGAACTTGAAGGAAAGATTTATATGACAATATTTATATTTATATACTGCAGAATGAAGTGATCAAAGCCAACAGAATAATTTATGCAATAACAATAAAATTATAAAATCAAACAACTTTGAACCTTAAGCATTATGATCAAGGTAATGACCAACCCTAATTCCGGAGGATGAATGAGGAATCACTAATCAAAGTGCAAGTATTTGCGGGTATGACCATCTTTGGACTTTGTTTTGCTCAACTAAACATATCTGTTATAATTTACAAAAATTTTTTTTCCAAAGGGGGAACGAAGTGGAAAGAGAAAGAAAATTTTAACCAAATGAAAATCAAACACTAAAGCAAAAAAGAAAGTGCTAGTATGGGGATAGATGGGTGAGTTAGATGGTATCTGTGTGGAGATCGTTAAGTCAAAAATGTTTCTGGAGAACATTTCCATAAAAGAGGAGGTGTCCTAATAACAGGTTTCTAATAAAAATTTGACCCTAGGGGCACTAGTTAGTGCAGGTATAAAGTCAGGAAGATCTGAGTTCAAATCAGACATCTACTATACTTATTAGATGTGTGACTCTGCCTTAAAATGTGCATGATAACAGCACTGTTACCTCCCAGGGCTGTTGTGAGGATCAAATGAAATAATAATTGTAAAGTGCTTAGCACAGTGTCTACATAACCCCTGCAACTGTGAATATTTACTGGGTTGGCTTTTAAGTGGCAAGACATATAATATGTCTTCAATGGTCTAGGCCAGTAATAAAAATCCTTCACTGATGAAATACTTTCCCTGACCTCATATAACAGACTATTTCTCTATGATTTTGGTTCCCTTATTTTATGTAATAGTTCTTCCTTGAACTCTGTTCTATTCATTTTTCTGGCGAAGTATCCTAATTTTTTCTTATGAGCTGAGATTACATGACCAATGCCATTAAAACATGTTTTATGAGGCAGCTGGGTGGCACAGTAGATAGAGCACCAGCCCAGAAGTCAGGAGGACCTGAGTTCAAATCTGACCTCAGACACAACACTCCTAGCTGTGTAACCCTGGGCAAGTCACTTAACACCAACTGCCTCAGCAAAAAAACAAAAACATGGTTTGTGATGAAAGATCTGGATTTTAGTGGTAAAAGAACAGCTATTAGCGAGAAGAGATCTCAATCTAAATCCTAGCTATACTAATTACCACCAGTGAAGTAAGTTCATTAAGTTCTGGTGCTTTTTCAGTTTTATCCTTGTCATTAAGGACTAGCATAATACTTTGTGCATGATTTTTCCATTTCTCAATAAATATCCTAAGAAATTTTATTTCTTAGTTAAGAAATTAGAACACTAAAAAATGTCAAGTACCAGTTGAAGTACTTTATTTTAGCAGTGTCCAAGAATCCTAAATTGAAAAGAAAACTTATCATATTGAAGTTGGAGAATGCTGCAATACTTTACCTCTGATTCAGAGCTGTCCAGTTCAGCTAAAGTTGGAGCTTTGAGGAGTTTCTTCCGTTGTACTGTTGTTTGTGGACCACTTACACCATTGGTTTTTGTTTGTGGTATTAAACCACCATTCAACACAGAAGCTTCTGTCCCTTTCTTTGGAGATTCAGGAGTAGTTACATCTGGTAAAAGACACAGAAAAGATTACGTTATAATCTAAAAAAGGGAATTAAAATAATGCATGCATTTGGAAACACATAAAAAGACAATTATCCATGTAAAATTTCAGATTTTAATCTCAAATTACGACAAAAATTTTTTATTGGAATATAAGATTATATGAGATAACTATACTTAAAAATAACTAGCAAATCCCATTTAAAAGACACTGTGGCTATGTTACTTTATTCATATATTTTAAGTTAGAACACAGAGATCAGAGAGACCTTGGATATTTAACCTACTCATTTTACAGAAGTAAACACTGGAGTCCAGAAATACTAAAATTATTCTATGTAAAGAGGCTATGGAGTTCAGATGAAGAAAAGAAGAAATGAATTTTGTTGTTAAGCATAACACTGTACTGTTACAAATGAAGACAAGGCTTGATTTAAAATATTTAAACCTGAAGGGAAGGGAATACTATAAAGCACTTACTATATGCCATTTTGCTAAGTACTTTTTTTTTTTAAACAAATAATCATTTAGTCCTCAAAATAGACTTGCAAGGTGGATGCAATTATTATCCTAATTTTGTAGTTGAGCAAAGTTAAAGTACACTTCTTAAAGGAACTGAATGATACATTGTGGTTGGGAAGAGACCTGGGCTCTACTGTTTAATAACAAATCTTGGTTCTACGGTTTAATACTTCTCTAACCTTGGAAAGTTGCTCTGCATTTCTGGGCCTCTGTTTCCTTAATAACAAAATGAGAGGATTGGGCTAAATGATCCCTCATATCTTTTCTAAGTCTAAATCTACAACCATGTGTATATTCATATATATTCATCTGCATATGTACTTAACAAATATACACAGATTCTATTTGTCTGGACTTTTGATATTGCCAAATATAAGAAGGTTCTAGGAAGGAACATTCTCTACAAATACAGAGATCTGGATTTTATTAGCTAATAGAACATGGATTTTACTGGCTAAACAAAAAACTGGATTTAAACCCTAGTTATACTGGCAGACGGCCCCAGATGTAGTAGGTAACCTAGGCCTTTCTAAATTAAGGTCTTTCCCAGGACTACGTGTTAATACGCCTTCAGAGAATTGTCTGGGGCATTGAGAAGCTGAGTTTGCTTGACTTCTTCCCTACCCTCTACATCAAAGACAATAGTCTTTCACGTGTGTGTGTGTGTGTGTGTGTGTGTGTGTGTGTGTATGGATAAATTAATTAGGGAAAAGATGGGATCAAGGCCAAACTAATTGAAAATTCATTAAAGGAATAAAGTAATAGTTTTCAAATAAGGATCACAATACTAAAGTACACAAGTACTAAATTAATAAACTATTACCTTATATTAATGCTATATTAATGTTGAAATGTCATTGTAAATAAAAAGTAAATAAAAGTAAATTAAATGATGAAACAAACATGTATAAATATTACTCAGTCATAAATTTTATTACATATTTTCTGGGATAACAAATTAGAACTCAACTTCTCAGGAAAACCTGAGAAAAAGATAAAAACACGATTTCAAAATAATTAAAATAAAGTTTAAATAATTTAGGGTGTGTTCAGGAAAGTTAATTCTAGTAGTACAAATTCATATTTAGGTAGTAGTTTAAGATTCATAAAACTCTTCAACATAACCTTTCATTAAATAGGGTGGTTTTATTAGATGCTTTCTTATGTTTCTATGAACTGATATTTAAGGATTCTACAATCAAGGCACCACCATTTTACCCGTGGCACTTACTGGATTTGTAGGCAGGGACCACATTAGCTTAGGTTAGGGATTGGCACATAATAAATACTTTAAGAAAGTTTATTGATGATGATGGTGATAATTATGATGATGGTTGTCAAATAGATGAACTCCTGAATTAATATTAATATTCCTAAATCCATTAAATGATGACATATATCAAAACTCTGAACAAAAATACCTAAATTCAAAATGAAAATGTAAAAGCTTTTTATTTTATCTCTCTACAACATATGCTACGTTAATAGAGGTTTAAAAGCTTGTCAATAAACTTACTGTCCATTCACTGAAATTGGTACAGTAGAAATTTTGTATAATACCAAAATACTAGATTTAGTAAGATAGAATAAAAAGCTCCAAATGTTTTTAATATTTAGTTATAGATTACTGGGAAAATAATAGATATGACAAATATGTATGTACATATACACATCTACATCTCCATCACAATTCCTTATATATATATATATATATATATACATATATATTCCTGTCAAAGATAAGACATGCAGTAGTGGAGAGACCTGGCTTTGGAGTCATGAGGATCTGGGCTCAAGTCCTACTTCTGACATATATTTATTTACACAGTAGATGTGTAACCTTAACCTCTCTGGGTCCTGATAACTCTTTCAGCTCACAAATTTGAGAGATAGTATAGATCTAGATCTAGATATAGTTTTTACCAGGAGCTTCCTATACTCATGAAATCACAGAACCGATTTTTGCTTTGGGAAAAAAAAGGTCTCCTAGTTTTAAAATGAGATTGATAGAACAGCAAAGCGCTCATACAAAATTGCCAAATCATTTCATTTATTTATTACCAATTTTATACACTGATATTACTTGAACAATCATAAACCCAATGATATTGAATAATGAAAGGCTGTCGTAGTTCTACCACATGTGAAGTATTGTGTTTAGGCTAGCTTAGAAAAAAGTGACCCCACATATGACTCTAATTTTCAACTGTGGCAGGAACCAAATAAAAATGTATTTGGGAAATATCTCACAAGTACAAATGTAACAAAACATAGATAATATCATATTTTAAAACTAAGTCAACATATAGTCCACCGGAATCTTTATGTATATGGTCCCCGTTTCTATTTAAGTTTGATACCATTGATCCATAGGATGGCAAAAGACTCCAATCATGCTATATGTAAATTGGTTGAAGGAATTGGGGAGACAAGTCAGAAGACAAGGCTTCTTTTTTATGAGTTATTTTCAAGTATAAGAAGTGGTATCATGATACAATAGACTTATTCAGACCCAGAGAAGCAGAAGCAGTAGCAAAGAGGAAAATTTAGGTTGATATCTAGAAACATTTTTTTATCAATTATTTAGCAAAAAGTGGAATGGGTTCCCTGAAAGGACAAATGTTCCCTGTTGGAAGTCTTGTTGGAAGCTGTTGGAAGCTGTTGCTGCATGACAATTTGTGAAAAATACTGCAGAGATTTTTCCGCCACCTTGGGCTATAAGTAGAACTAGATGGATGCTGAAATTCCTTCCAACTCTAAAATTGTATAATTACTAAAAGACTTGAGAATATATACTTTGAAATTTTAATACATACAATTTTTATACATCTGAGTCATAAAATTAAGATTTATTGAATATGCTGTAAAGGTTTATTCACTAGTAATAAACAGACCTAATAAGAGTTCACTTCTTTTAATTCAACAGAAATCTTGAAATAATTAGTAAAAAGGAAATGGATTTTCACTTTTTGAATTTAGGTTAATAAAATGGATCAAGGTTTTCAGTTCATAGTCTTAGAACATGGCTTTGTTCAAAGAGAAATCATTCATAGAAAATACATTTTAAAATACCAGAGAAAACAAAACAATCATTAGAAACCATAAACTCACATAATAAATGTCAAGCAATGACATAAAAAGTATTGGCTACTCTTCTACATAGAAAATACAGGCTTTTGTTTCAATCGAGTCATTCTTCTCCAAACTATCTACATCAAATATAGATAATTAATTGGCATATAAACAGATATATGATGTTCAGATGAGCCAACCATATCTAATATTTATTAGATAGTATCCAAAGTAAATTTCTAAACTGTCTAGATGTTTACTGTCTAGATGTAACTGATGATATCAAGTAACAATTATTCTTATTACTTAACGTTCTGCAGATTTTATTTTTAATTATATTGGATTTCATTCAGCCAATTGCTTTAGAGAGTAGCCAGTTCTGGACATTTGCAGTAACAAAGACATACTCAACAAGCACTCAAAAGCCTTGGATTCTCCTTTTCATATCAAATTTTCTAGGATGATACTGCTTCCGGAAAATGGCTGCTAAATTAATATTTATCAAATGAACAAAGAAAAAGAAGAGCTCTTCAGTAGTCAGTCAAATAATCAAATTTAAGTACCATAACTATTTTATCAAATGAAGAATTTGTAATTTACGATAAAAATAAACTGGCATTAAAATCAAAACTGAAAATATTACCTAAATGGAAATTGAAAGGAGTTTATTGTGGTACAACTCTAGAATATATTAGAGTGGGGCATCCTATTTTAGTCTCCTCAAAAACATATTATTACATTGATATTTCACTACTTTAGTTAGTATGTGATTTTGTATTCAAGATGTGCCAATAGTTTATTAACAGACAATTTATGCTAAGGTAAACAAGAGAAATTCTGCAAAATGTTGAGGCACATTTCATATCTTATGTTTAATAGTAACTATACACAGAAACATGTCTTAAAGATTTTAAGATGTTTTAAAATATGTGAACACACCATTTGATTTGATTCATGATTAACTAATATGTTGTAATTTATATTAATAATTTAAAGTTAATTTTATATACCTAATTCACAATTAAATTATAAAGGAGTAATTAACATTATAAATCAAAGCTCAAAGCTAGTAATCTCACTGAATTTTAATCTAACTTAAGTAACTATGTTGAGCTTTGTAATTCACATTTGGAACACGATAAAAATCCCTATAGCTCCCTTATGATTTTAGGGTTTTAATAGAACAAGGAGAAAAGAAATCTAGAAATATCATTTGGTGGAAATGTAATTTGTCAAAATAAAGATATATAAAAGAGATTTTCCTCAAAATTTTGTAATAATCAAATAGACTGAATCTTTTATTTCACTGACTGGCTTGAAAGAAGCCCTTCAATTTTCTTTTTGATACATGTTTAAACAAGCAAATGAGTGAAATGTGTTTCACAAAAATCACAAAACTCATGTCAGGTGTTGAAGTGTTTTCTTTTTTTTTTTTACCTGACAAGTCAAAACTGTGAGACATGCTAAGTGGCCGCATTGCTGAAAGAAAGAAAAACAGCATAAAGAAAGTCATTCAGCCATTAGAAAATCAAGGGAAGACAAAATAGAGGAACGGGATTTAAAGAATATTCTTAGTACATTTCAGATGTTAATGTAGGGGGCTAGCTGGCATAAAACTGAAATTTTAAACTATGCTAGAAATGTATTATCATATGATTGTTGGAGGGGATGCGGGAAAACTGGGACATTGATGCACTGTTGGTGGAGTTGTGAACGAATCCAACCATTTTGGAGAGTAGTTTGGAACTATGCTCAAAAAGTTATCAAACTGTGCATACCCTTTGATCCAGCAGTGTTACTACTGGGCTTATATCCCAAAGAGATCATAAAGAAGGGAAAGGGACCTGTATGTGCACGAATGTTTGTGGCAGCCCTTTTTGTAGTGGCTAAAAACTGGAAACTGAATGGATGTCCATCAGTTGGAGAATGGCTGAATAAATTGTGGTATATGAATATTATGGAATATTATTGTTCTGTAAGAAATGACCAACAGGATGATTTCAGAAAGGCCTGGAGAGACTTACACGAACTGATGCTGAGTGAAATGAGCAGGACCAGGAGATCATTATATACTTCAACAACAATACTATATGATGACCAGTTCTGATGGACCAGGCCATCCTCAGCAATGAGATCAACCAAATCATTTCCAATGGAGCAGTAATGAACTGAACCAGCTACGCCCAGAAAAAGAACTCTGGAAGATGACTAAAAACCATTACACTGAATTCCTAATCCCTATATTTATGCCCATATGCATTTTTGATTTCCTTCACAAGCTAATTGTACAATATTTCAGAGTCTGATTCTTTTTGTACAGCAAAATAACGTTTTGGTCATGTATACTTATTGTGTATCTAATTTATATTTTAATATATTTAACATCTACTGGTCATCCTGCCATCTAGGGGAGGGGGTGGGGGGGTAAGAGGTGAAAAATTGGAACAAGAGGTTTGGCAATTGTTAATGCTGTAAAGTTACCCATGCATATATCCTGTAAATAAAAGGCTATTAAATTTAAAAAAAAATGTATTATCATAATTTTAACATCAATAAAGCTTAAAGTACAGTTAACAATATGTAAAAAGATATATATATATATAATGCGTATTATATATATATTATACATTTAATTAGGAAAAAAAAATCACAAAATATATCATGTGACAAAAAAAATTACATTTAAGACCAAAATAAAGATGGTCATGGCAATGTTAAACACAAACTTTAGTGACCAAAAATTGAATGATATTTGGAGGGCATTCATTCTCTTCTGATTTATAGTTCCTTTAAAAGAATCTTGATATTAAAAATATGGCTTTGAGGTTGTGAATGCCTATTCTGAAAAACAAATTTCACCAACACCAACAGGTCAAAATCTTGCTTCTTGAATGTAATGAATGTATTTAGTGATACTATTTGTTTTAGTGTCTTTTTTTAAGGGGGTAGGGAAATAAGCATAGTTCTTTTTAAGTCAAGTACTGTATTAAGTACTTTACAAATATTATTTCATTTGAAAAATTAAAATATTAATAAACCCTGATCTAAGAAACATGACAAATTAATTAAACTTTTCTCTGCATTATATTTTGACCACTGTATCAAGATAAGTATGGTGAAGATAACTTCTGGTTTTTTAAAATTACTTTCCCTTGACTGCTGTTTTCATTCCTATATATGACCATTTTTATTATCATTCAAAACAGAACAGTAGGCAGCATATCCCAGACAAGTCAAACGACTGTCACCAGAACCACCATCTCCTCATAAACAATGAGGAAACAGTCCAGTGAAACCTTGGGAATAGTTATATTCTACAAACCACTAAGCCCCCTTGGCCCAGCAGCATTTTTCACTGTGGAAAAGGGACCTATCTTCTTCAACACCAGCAGCAACTATTATTGAAACACTCATCAGTAATCAGAGGAGCAACACTGATCAAACTACTGTAGGTTGTTTTCAATATAGCCTTTCCAGAGAGGCATCATTTCTACCAGCTGTCAACCTACTGCCACTCATAGGATCAGTAAGCTAGTGTAGCTACTAGGATATCCTACAAGAAAAATAGGAGGGAGCATGTGTTGGGCAGGTCCAGTCACCTATCTTGATCATGTTCTCCATCCGCTTCAAATTTTTTTTTCTTTAATACATTTAATGCTCTCTTTCAATTACATCCACATTTAAATTATATGTCAATTCCTCCTGCTCATTACTTGCTAGATATATTTTCCCTTTTCTTCATACTAAAAAAAAAAAAAAAAAAAAAAAAAAAAAAAAGGCTAGCTAGCTAGACATCTTAATGCTTTCCAGGATTTTCTTAAATTCTTGGAATTCTTCTAATCCTGCTTCTATCTACTTATCACCTTGTGAAGTACATACAAATTTCACATATTAAATTTCAAAGATTTTTCTGTATAAGATAACCTCTTTCATAACAAAAACAATTAAAATGCATAATTTAAGGCTTTTACATGTATTATCTTAGAGAGGTGAAACAAATTGCTTTTGTAACAAGAATCTTCTTTAGTTTAAATTTAGTGCTATTCCCACTCTACCATAATGATTCTCAGAGACTCATCTTTTCCTCTTCCCTATCCTTTTTTTATTAATTCCCTTGATATTCCTGACTTTTTGTTCTTCTAGATGAATTTTGTTTTTATTTTTTCTTTTTTTTTTTCTTTTTTTTTTGGGAATTGATATAGAACTGAATAAAGAAATTTAGGTAAAATTGTCATTTTTATTAATTCAACCTACTTATGAATGATTGATAATTGTTAATTTCAAATAATTTTAGTTAATTCTCTAGGATTTTCTAATTATATCATACCATTAGATAGTTTTGTTTCCTCATTGGCCTATTTTAATTCCTTCAATTTCTTTTTCTTCTCTTATTGCTTAAGCTAACATTTCCAGTACAATATTGAATATTAGTGTTGATAACGGGGATCCTTATTTCCTGGTCTTATTGGGAAAGCTAACAATACTTGCTAACGGTTTTAGATAGATACTGCTTATTAATTTTAAGGAATGCCTTTTTGTTCATTCCATTATCATTAGTGTTTTTAATAGGAATTGGTGTATTTTGTCAAAAGCTTTTTTGGCATCTATTGAGATAATCATATTAGTTCTTTTATTTTTGTTTGATATGATCAATTATTCTGATAATTTTCCTACTACTGAATAAAACCCACCTGGGATAAGGATATTATCCTGGTAATAAATTGCTGCAATCTCTTTGTTAATATTTCATTTAAATTTTTTGCATTAAAATTCATTAGGGAAATTGATGTACAAATTGATGACTCTTCATGGTTTAGGTATCAATACCATATTTATGTCATAAAAGGAATTTGGTAGGACTCAGGTAAGAGTTTTGTACTTGGGAAGAGCTTTTTTTTTTTTTTTTTAAACTACAAATAGTTTATACAGTATTTGGAATTATTTGTTCTTTAAATGTCTGATAGAATTCACTAGTAAATCCATCTAGCCCTGGAGACTTCATTGCAGGCTTGTTCAATTTTTTCTAAAATGGGATTAAGTATTTTATTTCCTCTTCTGTTAATCTGTAAACATACATCCATTTCATTTAGAATGTCAGATTTATTGGCATACAATTAGGCAAAATAGCACCTAATTATTGCTTTAATTTCCTCTTCATTGGTGCTGAATTAACCCTATTTGTTTTTGGTAATTTGGCTTTTTTTTTTAAATAAAATTTAACAATATTTCATTATTTTTATTTTCATAAAACAGGCTCTTAGTTTCATTTATTAGGTCAATCAATAGTTTTCTTTCAATTTTATTAATCTTTGATTTTCAACATTTCTAACCTGGCATTTAATTGATTAATTTGTTCTTTTTCTAGCTTTCTTAGTTGCATGCTCCTCTATGTATTTTATTCCTATAATAATTTAGAGATATAAAATTTCCCCTAAAAAAGTAATTTGGCTGCATTTCATAAATTTAGGTATGTTATCTCATTATTATCATTCTTTTGGATGAAATTATTGTTTCAATGATTTGTTTTTTGAATCACTCATTCTTTAGGATTAGATTAGTTTCCAATTAATTTTTATTCTATCTTTCCATGGCCCTTTATTGCATGTTTTTACTGCATCATGATCTGAACAGGACAAATTTAATCTTTCTACCTTTCTGCATTTGACTAAAAGGTTTTTATGCTCTAATACATGGTCAGTTTTTGTGTGGGTGCCACGTACTACTGAGAAAAAGGTAGATTCCTTTCAATCCCATTCAATTTTCTCCAGAGGAATATCTATCTAACTTTTCTAAAATTCTATTCACCAATAAGCAGAACCAGAAGATCATTATTTACTTCAACAACATCAATTCTGATGGACGTGGCCCACTTCAACAATGAGATGAACCAAATCAGTTCCAATAGAGGAATAATGAACTGAACCAGCTATACCCAGGGAAAGAACTCTGGGAGATGACTATGAACCACTACGTAGAATTCCCAATCCCTCCATTTTTGTCTGCCTGCATGTTTTATTTCCTTCACAAGCTAATTGTACACTACTTCAAAGTCCAACTCTTTTTATACAGCAAAATAACTGTTTGGACATGTGAAAAAAAAAAAAAGCATCTCAGAACATCCTCAGAGGGCTGAGGGTAAATTAAAAATTCAGTGTGATCATTTAAATCTCAGAAATCAATAATAATAATAATAATAATAAATAAATAAATAAAAATAAAATTCTAGTCACCTCATTAACTTCTTTGTTGCTTATTTTGTGATTACATTTTTCTAGATCTGAGAGGGGGAAATTGAGGTCCTTCACTAGCATAGTTTTGCCGTCTATTTCTTTCTCTAACTCACTTAAATGCTCTAAATTACTATTGATTGTAGAAATGCAAATTAAGAAAACTTAAGTGCCACTTCAGACTTCTCAATGAGAGAACATAATGATGAATGATAGAGGCAATGGGGGAAAACTGGTACACTAATACATTGTTGGTGGAGTTGCAAAATGATCTAATCATTCTAGAGAGCAATTTGGAATTATGCCCAAAGGATTATCAAACTGGGCAAACCCTTTGATCCAGTAGCATCTCTATAATCCAAAGAGATCATCAAAGGGGAAAAGGACCCACATGTGCAAAAATATTTGTAGAAGCCCTTTTTGTAGCGTCAATGAATTGGAAACTGAGTGGATACTCATCAATTGGGGAATTGAAAGTAATAGGATATTATTGTTTTGTAAAAAATGATGTGCAGGCTGATTTCAGAAAAGCTTGAAAAGACTTATATGAACTGATATTGAGTGAAGTGAGCAGAACCAAGAGAACATTGTACTTGGCAACAAGATTTAATGGTGATCAACGTGATGGACTTCTTTTCAACAATGAGATCTGCATCCAGAGAGAGAATTATGAAGACTGAATGTGGATAAAAGCAGTTATTTTCAACTTTGTTGCTGTTTGCTTGCTTTTTTAAAAATTGTTTTTTTTTCCTTTTTGATCTGATTCTTCTTATGAAGCATGATGAATATGGAAACGTTTAGAAGAACTACACTTGTTTAACCTATATTAGATTGTTTCCTGTCTTTTGGACAGTGAAGAGGAGGAGGAGAAAAATTTGGAACACAAGGTTTTGCAAAGATGAATACTAAAAACTACCTCTGTATGTATTTAGAAAATATTAAAAAGTAAATATGATTAATTTAATGAGCTATATGTATCATCTTCCTTATGTAGGGAAGTAAACATTTTAACATATCAAATAATGGTTGATTTTTTTCCTTTCCCATTTACATTTTCTTGTTTTTCTTGAATTTTATTTACGAAGATTGAATTTTCTGTTCAACTCTGGTCTTTTCATCAGGAAAATTTGAAAATTCCCTATTTCACTGAATGTTTATCTTTTCCCTAAAAGACCATACTCAATTTTTCTGGGTTGTTGATCCTTGGTTGCAATCCAAGCTCCTTTGTCTTCCAGAATATCATATTCCAAGTAGCCCAATCCTTAATACAGAAGCTGCTAAATCCTGTGTAATCCTGACTTGATATTTGAATTTTTTTTTCTGATTGCTTGCAGTACTTTCTCCTTGACTTCATAGTTCTGGAATTTGCCTACAATATTTCATTTGGGGAACTTCTTTCAAGAAGTGATCATTGGATTCTTTTAACTACTATTTTAACCTTGTATTCCAGGATATCAGTTGAAAGATGCTGTCTAGGCTCTTTTTTTTGATGATGACTTTCAGATAATTCTTAAAGTATTTCTCTTGGATCCATTTTCCAAGTCAGCTATTTTTACCGTGAGATATTTTATATTTTCTTTTATTCTTTAATTCTTTTGATTTTGTTTGACTGATTCTTGATGTCTCATAGATTCATTAGTTTCTACTTGCCCAATTCTAACTTATTTTCTTGAGTTAGCTTTTGTACCTCCTTTTCCACTTGGCCAATTCTACTGTTTTCTTAAAGGAAGCTCCCTGCCCCTTCCCCCCAATTTGGTCAACTGTATTGGGGGGGGGGGGCTTTTTATTTACAAGATATATGCATAGGTAATTTTTCAGCATTGAACAAAACCTTCCAATTTTTCCCCTTCTTCCCTCCACTCCCTCCCTTAGATGGCAGATTGACTAATACATGTTAAGTATGTTAAAGTATAAGTTAAATACAATATGTGTATATATGTCGTTAACAGTTATTTTGCTGTACAAAAAGAATAGGACTTTGAAATAGTGTACATTAACCTGTGAAGGAAATAAAAAATGCAGGCGGACAAAAACAGAGGGATGGGAAATGCCATGTTGTAGTTCACACTCATTTCCCAGAGTTCTTTCACTGGGTGCAGCTGGTTTAATTCATTACTGCTCTATTGTAAGTAGTTTGTAGTATTGTATGGTAGTTTGGTTCATCTCATTGTTGAAGAGGGCCACGTCCATCAGAATTGATCATCATATGGTATTGTTGTTGAAGTATATAATGATTTCCTGGTCCTGCTCATTTCATTCAGCATCAGTTCATGTAAGTCTCTGCAGGCCTATCTGAAGTCATCCTGTTGATCATTTCTTACAGAACAATAATATTCCATAATATTCATATACCACAATTTATTCAGCCATTCTCCAATTGATGGACATCCACTCAGTTTGCAGTTTCTGGCCACTACAAACAGGGCTGCCATGAACATTCTTGTACATACAGGTCCCTTTCCCTTTTCTAAAATCTCTTTGGGATATAAGCCAAGTAGTAACACTGCGGGATCAAAGGGTATGCACAGTTTGATAACTTTGAGCATAGTTCTAAATCGCTCTCCAGAATGGCTGGATGTATTCACAATTCCACCAACAATGTATCAGTGTCCCTGTTTTTCCATCTCCTCCAACATTCCACATTATCTTTCCCTCTCATTTTAGCCAATTTGGCAGGTGTGTGGTCAACTGTATTTTTTAAGGAATTATTTTTGTCCTTCATTTTCCAAACTTTCTTCTTTCTCTTGAATTTAGCTCTCATTTCTTTTCCTAAATTTTCCCCCCCTATCTCTCCTTTATGGGCTCTTCCAGGAAGGCTTTGGGGGCTTTTATGGGTCCAATTGTTGTTTTTATGAATCTCTGCATATAGGTATTTTGTCACTATTATTTTGTTTTGAATAAGTAACCCTATCAAATTACTTATCTTGGAAACACTATGGAATGAGCCTATTATTCCACTTCTAGATGACATCTTCAGCTATTAGATATTATTTCTCAAAGTTTATCTTTCAACACTACAAGACAATGATTCCTTCTAAGGCAAGGTTTCCAGTTCCTTCAGTATCTTAACTGTATTTTCCTTACTATAATATACTTTATTAATGAAATTATGAAAAAAAGATATCTACAAGTTTGGAATCACTGAAAGTAGAATATGATTTCTCTAATACAAGTAAGCTTGATTTTCATTTAACTGAATTTTAATTACATTTTCAGAAAGTGTCCAAAATATGCACATGGAAGTACTAATTTGATAGGGTTACTTGTACAGGCATGAGATATTTGGATAATTTATCTTTTGCATTCATAAAATTGATGAACTCAGGAGCCAAAATGGTATTTTTATTACTGCTATCCACTTAAGGAAAAGGATTCAAAAGAAAACTAAAAATTTAGAAACTGAATAACTGGTTAAGAAGATAGTAGTTGAGGAGGAAGAACATTCTAGGAATGAGAAAAAGACAGTACAAAAGCACAGAGATGGGAGCTAGAACATTATGTGTGAGGAATGACAAAGAGGTAGTATGGATGGATAATAGAATATAAAGAGAAGGGTAATAAATAAGAAAACTAAAAAGGAATTGCTGGAACCACAGAAGTAATGTCAATGCCAGCTTCAAACAAGAAATTCAGTAGTATGCCCTCAAAACAAATGCTTTGCTGTTTAACATTTTTGTGTGACTTGGATAAAGCCACACAGATAGCATGCTTACAAAATTTGCAGATAACATGAAGTTTGGAGCTAACCTACTTAATGGCAGAGGGAAGCTCCAAAAAAATCATGAAAGATTAGAACAAAGGGATGAATCTAATAAGATTCAATTTCATTTTCTGAATGGAAAAAAAATTATATTCTACAAGTACAGATAAGGAAGAAATAGCTAAACAATTGAAATTACCACAGGGAGAGAGGGATAGAACAGAAGAACAGAGGACAGCCCTAATAACAAAAATGGGGTTGTTGGCAAAGGTGGACCTTGGTAATGTAATGGTTATTAGACCTTGGAGATGGTGGCTTGGGGGTTGTTATGTTGCAGAAGTTGACCAAGAGTCATGATGAAAGGCATAGGGGTGGTAACTATCATGGTGAATGATAGTACCATTTTTGCCCAATTTTCTGTGAAGAAATCTCAAACCTGGAAAATGTAAGTAATTTGTAGATAATAATAAAGAACATCAATGGAAAAGTTGAAGCTAGAGTAAAGGTCTTTTCATCTATTAATTTTTCCATGGTAACATATTTGATACCCTTTTCCCCTCCCCGGTTCACTATTAGAAGGAAAAAAGCAAAATGAGGGCAATATTTGTGACTCCTGGAGAAGAAATTCTTATGTTCCTTTGTATTCTATGTCATTATTGACACTTCTGAATATATTTTACTATTTTTAAAAATTGCCTTTTTTTAAAGCAGTTTTGTCTAATATTTTTAAGCTATTAAAATATAAATGAAAGAAATCAATGTACCTTTAATATCTTTAAATATGTATATGTAAATTCCATAAGTTGAAAAAAGAACATAAATATATATCTTGAGTTTTATAAACAACTAAATGATCTGGAATGATATAAAGCTATCTGAGCCTTGCTTCATTTAACATTATTTTATACTTTGACTAGTAGTTGAGGTAAGAATACCATGAACTTAATATATACAAATCAAATTTCCAAAACATAATAAAATAGCGGGAAGTATTCTGGCATAGTAGGCTTCACAAAGAAAATTCACAAAGACCCAAGTTCAAGTCCTGTCTTTAAATACATCCTGATTGTGGGATATCCAACCAGCTACAGCAACCTCTCAGTGCCCTAGCCAACTCAGTAAGATTGAATGGAAGGAAATAGTTGCTTTACACTTCCAGAAGAATTTTATCATGGAAGCTCACTACACTGAGATAAAATGACAGGTTGAGCAAAAACAATAATACCACCTTTATAAAATATTTTATAGCCTAGCACTTTCACAATCAGTAATAACCCATCTAGATTTCATGTGACTGTATGAAGTAGACAGGAAACATATAAATCTCTACCTCTATATATTTTTTAAATTTTTACAGATGAGAAGCAAAAAACTGAATCCAGTGACTTGCCCAAGGTGACGTGTTAGTAGCAGAATTAAGGACAGAACCTAGATCTTTTCCCTCCTAATCCAACACTCTACACTAGATATATTCCTTCTCATATGCATCAAGGGAAAGCAAAGTTTTCTATTCATTAACTTGATAGTCTAATGTTTCCGATGTGAACTCTTTGGAAGAAGGCAAAGCAGGAAGAATTAACAACAGCATTTTTTTTGTCCAATCTAAATTTTTTTTGGGGGGGAGGAGGGTGAATGGGAGGGGAAGAAGTAGAGATAGTATCTGGGCATTTAAAATGAAGAATGTGATCAACAATAGACTCACCTAGTCTACTATACCTAATCTCCTCTGGTGAAACTGGGCGTAACTTTCTTTCTGCTTTGATTTCCTCCAATATTCTTTCATGAAGACTCCGTGGCCGTGGTGGAGTTGGTTTCAGTTTTCTGGCTGAAGCCTTGAAGAATAAAGAGAATTAACAGTAACAGATTTAAATAATTTGCTTTAAAAGTAATTTCATACACAACTATTCACTGTAATGGAATATTATTGTTCTATAAGAAACAATCAGCAGGAGGATTTCAGAAAGACTTGGAGAGACTTATATGAACTGATGCTAAGTGAAGTGAGCAGAACCAGGAGTTCACTGTACACAGCAACAATAAGAGGGAAGGGAAGAACCATGGAAGAGAAAAAAAAAAGATCACTGAATCACCAAGAAGAACAAAGTCTTTCAGAGTTGATCATCGCACATTCTTGCTGTTCTTGTGTACAATGTATTCCAGGTTCTGCCTGTTTCGTTCAGCAACAGTCCATGTAAATCTTTCCACATCTTTCTAAAATCAGCTTGTTCATCATTTTTTATAGAACAACAGTATTCCAAGACCTTCATATACCACAACTTATTCAGTCATTCCTCAACTGATGGGCATCTTCTCATTTTTCAATGCTATCACAAAAAAACATACTACATACAACTACATACAACTACATACAAGACATACAAGTGTCACCTCCTCTGGGAACCCTTTCCTGGTCCCCTCAGTTACAAGTGCCATTCCTTCTCAGGTTATTTTCCATCTCCTTTTTAGTTATCATTTATATATTCCAATTTCTCCCCCATTAGAATAATAGTTCCTAAAAGACATTTATTTCCTAAAAGAATTATTTATTTGTGCCCTTAAGACAATGCCAACATGTAGTAAATGGTTATAGTCTGATTGACAGGCAAAATACATGCTTAAAAAGAGGGCCTACTCCCAAGAGGAAACTTGCCCATCAGGATGCTTCTTCCTTGACTCTTTCTAATTTCTTTCCTAATATCACCTTGGAATTCACATTGTTTTGGGGAATACAAGAAACTGCTGCCTTTTGATGTTGTGCAGCTGCAGAATCCTCATTGTCTTCCATTCTTGCTTATAAAGGGTTCCCAGAAGAAGCGACACTTGAGTTGTTTCTTAAAGGAAAGCAAGGATTCTAAGAATCAGAGGTTGGAAAGAAGAGCATTGGGCAGTGTCCTTTGTATCACCTGAATGAATTAATATTTTTATGGGAGTGAGGCACAATTGAAAAGTAGCCAGAGGGCAAGCTAAATAAGACAACAGAAGAACCTGATTGAAAAGTGAAGGCTCAGAATGAGTAGCTTCAATTTTGATTCCATAAGGAATACAGAAAACAGAAAGGAACTACAGATGTTAAGGGTCTATGAACCTGTGAATGAGGGACTGAAGAAGACAGGAAGAGAAAATGGATAGTAAAAAAAGAGTGAAGGAAAGAAATCCTCTAAAAAAGGGCACAAAAAAGTGAGAATTTTAAAACTAATAATAAATAGGACAAGTTGAAGGGAAGGCGAGGAAGAGAGATTTTACTTGATGGGGGTGGGGGTGGAGAAGAGAGAAGAGGGAATAATTAAATAGCCAGATAAAAGCAAAAAAGAAAAGAGGTAAGTAATAAACTTCAAACTTGCCAAACAAGATGGGGATTGGGGAGGCACAGAGCTTAGGGGTGAAGGAAAGTGAGTCAATAGGGTTAGGGCCAGCTTGAAAAAAATTAATCTAAAACTGAAGAAATGTATTATGTTTCTAGCAGAAGATGCAGAGGAAAACCATAACTTTAAGGGGAAAAAAGCATATAAAGGGAAAAGAATAGAAGACTACGACAGAGTTTAGGGGACAATCAATTAGTGCAGAAGATCTGGAAAAGATGCAATGCAAGAGAATGAGAAAGAGTGGTTAGAGAAGAGAAGAGAAAATCCTGAAGTAGGTGTTCAACAGTGTCAAATACTGATCATGAAGTAGCTAATAGATTAGGCAATTAACAGCTCACAGGTAACTTTGAAGAGAACAGCTGAATGATGAGACGGGAAGTCAAACTGCGGAGGGCTTAAAGGAGTGAAAAATAGGAAGTGGAGCTTCCTCCAGTGTAGATGAAAAGGATAGGGAAGATACAGAATAACTGCTGATAGGCATGGTAGAACCTAGTGGGGGTTTGGGTTTTTTTTTTTTTTTAAAGATTGAAAGAAACATGGGCTTGTTTGAAGGCACTAAAGGAAAGAACCAGTAGATAGGCAGAGGCTGAAAATTGAGGAGGAAGGGAATGATTGAAGAGACAATTTATTAGAGAAGACTACTTGTCAAATATATAGACATAAAGAGAAATAGATCTAGGCTAAAACATTGGATCAAAATCCAACATGGAAAAAAATCATACATTTTTCTTTGTGGCGCCATTTTTTGTTAATGATTTTGGCCAAAAAAGCTTAATGACTAATTAAACTTACAGATCACATGAATTCCAGAAATTTCATTCAATTACAATTGGCAAAAATCATGTCAAAATACATACTGGATTCAAGGGGGGTCGTGATCTAATGAAGTCCAGGATAATTTCATGAGCACTTTTTCTTAACCGAGGAGGAATATCACCATTCACCTAAAAGAAGAAAATTCTGTTTTTTTAAGAGGTAGTACATTCTAAGAGAAGCATGACTACAGGTCATTAAAGAGTTCTGAATTTAACTGAAATCTACATATCAGCTACAAAAAAAAAACAAAAACAAAAACAATCAAAAAAAACCACACCATACTAAAGTATAACCCTTCTTCCCAAATGAACAAATTACAAGCACACATTTTATTTATATTATTTTGGTTTCTCTATAGTTTCCAGAGAAGACTATTTAAAAGAGAAAAAAGCTTTGGAATTAGTTCAGATCCGATGATTTTGGAAAATTTTATTAGACTAACAAATTGCTGAGGCAATTGAGGCTAATTGACAGATTTGAACTCAGGTCCCCCTGACTTCAGGGGTGGTGCTCTATCCACTGCAGCATCTAGCTGCCCCTAGACTAATAAAAACAGAGTATTGAATTACATTAATTCCACACCAAAAAATTTAGATGCAGGATAACTGGAGAACAAAAATAACATTATATCTTATAGTTAGACATTTACTGCATAGCAACTTCACTGACAAACATTAGAAAAAAGTTAACTATAAATGAATAAGTTTGCTTTGTTCAATGTGCACAAGTCAAATCCTCGAGTAACTAATTCTCAATTATATACCATTGGTCACAAAGGAATTGTGTGCATTATTTAAAGAAATCTATTAAGGAGTTAAACAAAAATTAGTCTTGGCAAAAAAGTTGTCTTAAAACTTTTTTGCCAAGACTAAGAGAAGAAGAATAAAAGAAAGTAAAAATTTAAGTGAAATTGAAGGAAGAATTAAGAGATACTAAAGGGAATAAAAAAATAATGTGGAGATAATAAAAAGCCAATAAAATCAGTTAGTAATTAATTTACTACAGTAGAAAACAGAATTAAAGCAAATTCAATTGAAAAAAAAAAATGTAGAGTCAAGGGACAGACCTAGTATATATGTTTAAGTGCAGGAATTTCAAAATAAATGATAGCCCAGAAATATTAGGAAAAATAAAAAATTAACACAGTATTTCATTAAAAAAGAAAATTTCTCTAAAAACTGAAAAAATACAAATAGAATTAATGTGCTATATAAAACAATTAATTTGTAAATTATAATCAGTAAAGTATAATCAGTATAAGCTAAAGCTATATATGCTATTATCTCCCCAGGATCTCACAAAAATTACTAGAGAGATCTAAGATCTAATCCTATGATTTCTGGAGTCTATAATCAAACCAGAATGAATTCTCTCTAAATAATCCCAGACAAGTTGTCATCTATTCTATAGGTAAAAATTTTCAGCGTTTCTAGTTCTTTGTCACTACAGAGTTGCTATAAATATTTCTATAAATATAGCATCTGTTCATCTTTTTTTGATCTCTTTGAAATACAGGCCAAATTGTAATATTACTAGATCAATATGGCAATTTATTTTACTTGACTGTGCAGAATTAACAAGTATTTTTGTTTTCTCTCTTTGAAAGGAAGACATAGAAAATAAAAAAAAAAAAATGTTTGCTAATTGAAAAAAAAAGATAATTGAAGAAATCTCCAGGATTTAAGAAACTTTTTTTCTTTTCTAAAGGCATTGCTTTAAAATTTTATTTATTTATTTATTTAAATTTATTTATTTAAGATAATTTTTTAAAATTGTTAGAAGTTTGACCATAAAGTATGGGGAAATATTAATATGCTCTTAAATTTAATATTTTATACAGAATTGAATATAGTGCTGGAATTCATGGAATGGTAAGGTAGGAATGACATGGTTAGACACACACTTTAGGTAAATGACTTCAAGCTGAGTAGAAGGTAGACTAGAGTAAGGAGAGGCTTGTGGCAGAGAGGCTAACCAGTAGGCTTTTGTAATAATCCAGTTATGAGGTAATGAGAACCTACACCAGATATCAGTGTGAGTAGAGAAAGGAAAAGTATATTAGGAGTTGTTAGGAAGATATATTCAACATGAGGGACTTGCCAATAGAGTCTGTAGAGTATGCACAAATTCTCCTATATGTCTTTTTTGACACTGTTGACGCTATTTCCTTAATTCATTCCTCTCTCCAGATTTTCCTGTCATTGCTTTCTCTGGGCTCTCTTCCCACCTATCTGACTACTTCTCCATATCTTTTGTGAGATCTTCATTCAGAATATACCCAAGATTCAATCCTTGGTCCTTTTCAATACTATTTCATTTGATGATCTCATCAATACCCAAGAATTCTATTATCTCAATGTAGATGAATTTATGTAGATCTCTTGTATCCAGCCCTAACCTCTTTCCTGACCTCCAATCTCACATGCCACAGCTATTCAATGACCAACTGTTCATGATCACTTTTACGTTTTCTTGGCAGAGATAGTTAGTGATTTGCCATTCCTTCTCTAGCTCATTTTACAAGTGAGGGAACTGGGTACAGATCTGAACTCAAGTTAAGTCTTCCTACCTTAAGGCCTGGCACGCTATCCGCTGCACCACCTAGCTTGCATGACTCACTATCCTATGTACATCCTATCCTATATACAACTTAACATGTCCAAAAAGGAATTCATTATTTTTCCCACCTACACCCTCACCTCTTCCCAACTTCCTTATTACTTTGAGTGAAAAGAATAATGTTGTAAAAAATTACCAAGGCATATGTTCTGTCAATAAAAAGTTATGATAAAAAAAAAATGTCCAAGAACAGAGGCTCAGTGCTGAAAAATTACCCATGTATATATCTTGTAAATAAAAACCTATAATAAATGATAAATAAATAATAAAATAAGAGTGCGAATTTAAAGAATTTAAAAAGAAATGTCCAAGGTCACACAGTAAGTTAAAATTTCAACACACATCTTCTGACAGCTAATATATTTTTTCTTTACTTTATATATACACCACAGTACAAACCTTATAGCTGAACTTCTGGGACAAAATAAATAGAAACAGAAAAGTCAAGTGTATGGTTTTTGGTGCGTAAGCAAAAAAATAGGATTCATGCTTACTACTTAAGAAAATATTTAGTTTGAAACTAAATACATATTAACATTTAGAAAATAAAGAGTTCTTGCTTTGAACAATCACCAAATCAAAATATTTTTCATTATTTCTTATTTAACAGGAAAACTTCAATGAAAAATTATAAATGTTGAAAAAGATTTCTATATTTCACAGAATGAATAGTTAACAGTACTTAAAAATTGGCATAAATTGCTATCACCAAATCAGAAGCAGAAAAATATAAGCCTAATTAGAGTAGAAGAGAAACATGGATATTATTATCATTAAATTTTTTTGACTACACAATTAGGGACAACTGACTTGCCCAGGGTCACACAGCGAGTAAATGTCAAGTCCTCTGGACTCCAGGGAGTTTAAGCACTTACCACCATCATGTTCAAAGAAATTCACCTTTGACATTTCAAACATATCCAAAACAAAACATCTTTTCTTCCTTTCAACAACTCTCTCTTCCCAATTTTTCCATTTGAGTCAAGAATACCATGAACTAGAGCACCAGCCCTAAAGTTTTAGGAGGACCCGAGTTCAAATCAGACTTCAGATGCTTAACACTTCATAGCTGTATGACCCTGGGCAAGTCACTTAACCCCAATTGCCTTAGCAAAAATAAAAAAAGAATACCATAAACTTTCGTTTCTTCTAAGTTTGCAAGTCATCTCGACTATTCACTCTGCTTCAACCCTTGTACCCTATCAGTTGCCAGATCTTTGCAATTCAAAGATATCTGGGCAAAGGCCTATATTTTGTGAAAGTTCAAATTACAGATTTCTTTGTAAATGTGAAATTGGACACATCATAATTTTTGTTTTTCCTAACTTTTTTTTAATACGACTCTAGTGCCAATCTGTGGCTTTTCCATAAGTGATAAAATGGGCCCAAACTACAAGATCTCTAAGATTCTATTGCAAAATTTGAAAGCAGCTACTTAATCCTATGAAGTTGTTTATTTTGTGCAAGATAAATTTCCTCATTTTTTAAAACCAGGGGTCCTCAAACTTTTAAAATAGGGGGCCCACTATTGGAGGGCCAGACTATAGTAAAAACAAAAACTTTGTTTTGTGGGCCTTTAAATAAAGAAACTACATAGCCCTGGGTGAGGGGGATAAATGTCCTCAGCTGCTGCATCTAGCCCGCAGCCATAGTTTGAGGACCCCTGGTTTAAACTGATTCTCATATGGTACGATTTCTAAGCCCTTCATTATCCTGGCTGCTCCCAGTGAGCAATAATTTTTTTTAAAAACGTGGTGCCCAGAACTCTTAACACCAAGTACCACAAATAGTTATCACCACACAAAAAAAAAGAGAAAAAAAAATACAAAAATTTAATTGTATTTTTATAGAACAGTGTGTAGCATAGAGAAGATCCTACTTATTCTTTAATATATTTGACTATTTCTTAGGAATCTTACTACGGGGCAGCTAGGTGGTACAGTGGAGAGAGCGCCAGTCCTGAAGTCAACAGGACTTGAGTTCAAATCCGGTTTCAGACACTTAACACTTCCTAGCTGTGTGACCCTGGGCAAGTCTTTTAACCCCAATTGCCACGGGGGAAAAAAAATTTTACTACATCAAATTTTACTACATCAAAAAAAAAGTATTTAAAATCTGACAAATAAACCAATTTCTTGAGCATTTTCCACATCTTTTTAAAAAAGAAAGACATAATGAATGTTAAATAAAGTTCTTTCCCTAATTTCTAACCAATTCTGATCCATTGGCTCCTTCTGAATTCCCAACCTTATTGGACTCCTCTCACCTCCTCAAGCTATAGTCCTGTAACAGTTATTGTTTCTTTCAATTATGAAACTCCTAGAAAAACAAAACGCCTCTCCCATTAAGCAGTACCTCCACTTTCTCAGCTCCCACTCACTTTCTAAGCACTTTGAAAACATATCAGAATCCACTCAAACTGAAACCACCCTTGTTAATATCAACAATAATCTCTTCCCTGCCTTTTCTCAGGTCTTTTCTCAGACCTTAGTTTCATACAGGATTTGGCACTGTCAATCACCTTTTTGCAGATATTTTTTCCTCTCTAATTTTTTATGGTTCTCTTCTCTGGAAGACCACCTTTTGCAGGATTATTCTTTCTTCCATGACCTGACTCCTATGCTCTTTTTCTCTGGACATTTTTTTTTTTTGGGGGGGGGGTGATCTTTCAGGCCCTTAAGGATTTGAATTTCTCCTTAGACATTCCAAATTCAAAATATATAAAACAAAACCCAAAATCCACTTCTTCCTAGTTACCTTACTTCTTTGAAAGACCACCCTCCCTCTCTTGTAGTGATCCAAATTTGAAACTTCAGAGTGACCCTTAACTCTCACATCTATATCCAATTAAAGATTAAATCCTCTTAAATTAACATCCACAACAACTATCCATTCCTTTTTCTCCACTCATGGTCATCAACCTGGATTGAGGCCCTCCATACCCTGTACCTGGACAAGAAGGAAACCGCCTCCTAATCAGTCTTTCTGTATCTAAACTCTTCTCTTTTTTAAATCTATCTACTACATAGCTGTCAAGAGATTTAATTCATAAAGCATATATCTCTATCTCTTTGCATTGCATCTCTCTTCAAGAATCCAATAATGTCTCACTCCAGACTAAAAAAAAAAAAAAAAAAAAGCTACAATCTAGTACCTAGGATAAAACGCAAATTTGTTCTACTATGGCTCCTACTTTATCTTCCAGGGACTGTCCTCCACACTTTCAATAGCTCAAGGAGACTGGTTTATTTGGGGTTCTCTGTGCACAATTTTCCATCTTTTGCCTCCATGAATTTGAACAAGATGCTAGTCAGTCTTTTAATGTTCCTCCTTCTTTCCAACTCTTGCAAATACTAAGGTTCAGTCCAAATGCTTCTTTCAAGAAGTCTTTCCAGATTTCCACAATTCTGTTTGCCCATGAAACAAAAAAAAAAAAAAAACCCATGGTAAACCCATGGTAAAACTATTAACAGGATATTCTGCATCATTGCAGGAAACACAATAATGGGCAAAATATATTCTTTTGAGCACATCCTATATTTTACTTGTGAGTGAACAGTGAATGCAAGATTCCTGAAAACTGAAACTAGTCTGTTTTTGTCTTGGTGCTCTCAGTGATTAGCATAATGGCTAACATCCAGCAGATAAATGCTCAACAAATACTTTTAGAAAGACTGACGGATAAACAAAAAAGTAAAAGTAAATTTCCACAGTCAGAAAGCAGTAGTATGAGGAATTAAAATTGATAAATACTAAATAAAAATTTAATATTGATAAATAACTGGATAACAAAGGAAACTGAATTCACATTTAGAGGATATATTTTTTTTAAATTTTTTTTTATTTAATAGCCTTTTATTTACAGGATATATACATAGGTAACTTTACAGCATTAACAATTGCCAAACCTCTTGTTCCAATTTTTCACCTCTTACCCCCCCACCCCCTCCCCTAAATTGCAGGATGACCAGTAGATGTTAAAATATATTAAAATATAACTTAGATACACAATAAGTATACATGACCAAAACATTATTTTGCTGTACAAAAAGAATCAGACTCTGAATTATTGTACAATTAGCTTGTGAAGGAAATCAAAAATGCAGGTGTGCATAACTATAGGGATTGGGAATTCAATGTAATGGTTTTTAGTCATCTCCCCAGAGTTCTTTTTCTGGGTATAGCTAGTTCAGTTCATTACTGCTCCATTAGAAATGATTTGGTTGATCTCGTTGCTGAGGATGGCCTGATCCATCAGAACTGGTCATCATTAGAGGATATATTTTACCAAACACTGTATGGATGCAGTTCTTAGTAGCAAATTAAATTTTTTTTGCTTTTGCTTTTTTTGCTGAGGCAAATGGGGATAAGCGACTTGCCCAGGGTCACACAGCAACAAACAACAAAAATTTAAAAACAGCATGACTCATATACTCATTTTCAAATAACATATAATAATCATTTGATTTTTACTATAAAGCCTTTCATTACTTACCATTACCTTCCTCAAAGTGTATCGTTTACAGCGAATATCATCCATTAACATCTCATAAGGTGTGAGTTGATACTCAATTGGCAAAGGATTATATTGTCGCTCTTGAACCTTCTTCAGTTTTACACCATTCCGCAAATCCCTCATCACCTGTACCCAGAATCGAGCCTAAAGAGAAAAGGGGAAAAAAATAACACCAATGAATATGTGCCAATATTTTCTCCAAGCACTATAAAATAAAAAAATTCCTGAACTCCTAGTAGCCCACAAGAAGAAATTATAAGCATTTAAGGTGAGAAAAGCCAATGTGTGTTTTAGGGGTTGAGACTGGCAACTCATTTTCCCCCCATGGGAAAGATCCTTTTTATTTTCCCCAGTTACAGTTTTATAACTTTTTTTTACATTTGTTTTAAAAACTTAAAAACAAGTTCCAAAGTCTCTCCCTCCCTGCTGATAGGACATATATGAAGTTATTAAAAATATTTCCATAAAAGTCATGTCATAAATCTCCCCTCCCCCCCAAAAAAAGAAAAATAAAGTTTAAAAAAGTATGTTTCAATCTGTATTCAGTTCTTTCAGTATGAATAGCATTTTTCATCCTAAGTCCTTCAGAGTAGTCTTGGATCATTATATCATTGAGAATAGCAAAATCGATCATCCTGCAAAAAGTACTTTTGTACAAAGCATGTTTCACTTTATTTGAGTTTATGGAGGACTTCCTGGATTTTTCTGAGAGCATCAGGAAGATGCTGTATGCATGTAAGATTTGGAAATTTTATAAGGTCTCCTCTGTCTAAAGCACTTCCAAGTCATGTGCCTCCATTTTTAACTAAATGAATTAAGAATTTCAGATATCCCCAAATGAACCGGTGTCATGATTCTTTTAAATAACAGCAATGTGGATGGCAAATGACTCTTAGAAAATAAAAATGCAAACTAAAAAAATTACATGATCATAGATCTATCTTGTAAATGGAGTTACATGGATTGGAAATTTAAATTTTTTTGGAGGTTTCCCAAATCAAGATCTTGCCTTTTTTTTTTTTTAATAGCTTTGTATTTATAAAACTTTGAGCTTGCAAAATCTTCTGTTCTAATTTTTCCCCTTTCCCCCCATCCCCTCCCCTAGATGGCAGGTAGTCCTATACATGTTAAATATGTTATAAAGTATATATTAAATTAACATTTGTGTACATATTTATTCAGTTATCTTGCTGCACAAGAAAAATTGGGCGTAGAAAGAAAGAAAAAAACCTGAGAAGGAAAACAAAAATGCAAGCAAACAATAACAGTGAAGATGCTATTTTGTGGTCCACACTCATTTCCCATAGTTGTCTCTGTGTGTGTAGCTGCCATTCTTCATTACGGAAGAATTGGAACTGGTTTGAACAATCTCACTGGGCAACTCATTTTTACAATAAAATTTCTTTTCCTTCATTTAGCTATCACTAGTAATAAATTACAATCTATTTTCCAAAGTAAATAACACTGGCAACTTATAGTCAAGAAAAGAAAAGGGACAACAGAAAGGAAAGTCTATATTCAAATAAATTTAAAATCAATGCAATATTCAACTGAAAAACTATAAAGTTAAACTGAAATGACCAAATAGATCTGTTCGTATAGGTACAACCTAAAGTTATCTGTATATTTATTCAGATATATTTTCTATTTTTTGAATTTTTTCCAAGAAATTCTGTTTATCACATATATCTATATCTATTCTATATATCTTTACATATAAAATAACAATATAGAACTATATATGATATACAGAATTAGGTAACTTCTATATATCATATATACCTATTTATCTGATTTATCAATAATATTACTCTTTATCGTATGCTGAAATGTGTCAGATTTTGATGGTGATTATTATTATAAAGGAGAAGCCTGCTTTAAGAAAATGAGATAAGTTAAAATTTAATATACTAAACAGGTATTTGTTTTTAAAAGAATTTATACACAATATATTCTTTTAAATAGGTCACATACAGCATAATCCAATTTATAAAATTTTAAATTCAACTCTTTAGAAGTCCATTCAATTTAAGAATGCATTAATTACGAAAAAGGGAGGCAAAAGTGTTGTTGTATTTTCTTGAGGAAAAGAAACATGTTCAATTTGGTCCTAGAAGGTAGAACCAGAAACAATGTAAAAAGGTAAATGCCCCTTAATGGAAGTAAAAACTCTCTAAGAATTAGAAGTATCCAAAAGTGAATGGGCTGCTTCAGGATACAATGAAGTTTCCTATTACTGAGGACTGCTGAGGCAAAGAATGGATGACCAATTATCAGTTATGTTGAAAAAATAATTTTATATTCAGGTAGCTATGGGACCAGATGGACTTTGAATTCACTTTCAATACTCCAATCTGTGATACTTTATTGGTCTTTTAATATATATCATATTAGGGAGTTTCTTGGGCAAATATTTTAAAATTCCTTATTCATTCAATATGTTCATTCTTTATTTCCTTTTCTTCTTCTGTTTCATTGCATCTTATTTTTCTATACCCTTTTTAAGGACTTATAAGGAGAAAAACTAAAATAAAATGCTGTTTCCTTTGGAATAAATTAATGCTTTTCTTACTAATAATGAAATCAGTTTCTAAATTATGTTGTTTTAGGGCACTGATCAAGCACAATAGTCTGTAAGGTGGAACCTTGGGGTTCCATTGTCTGGATTAGTGATTGTCTCTCATGGGACACTTTTTTTAAAAATTGGTTTTTTTTTCTGGTTATACATGTATATTAATGCTTTTTAAAGACGTATTTCTTTATAAATTTCTTTATAAATCATGTTGAGAAAGATAAATCTGAACAAAAAAGGAAAAGACCACAAGAAAGACTTATTTACATTCAATCTCCATAGTTCTCTTTCTGGATACAGCTGGTATTTTCTATCTAAAGTTTTATTGGAATTGCTTTGGATCACTGAGCCACTGAGAAGAACCAAGTCTTTCACAGTTGATCATTTGCACAATCTAGCTGTTACTGTTTACGGTGTATTTCTGGTTCTACTTGTTTCACTCAGCATCAGTTTAAGTAAACTTTTTCAGGCCTTTCTAAAATCAGCTTGTTCATCATTTTTTAATAGAACAATGATGTTCCATTACCTTCATATACCACAACTTATTCAGCCATTCCCAGCTAATAGGCATTTAATCATTTCCAATTCTTTACTATCACAAAAAGAGCTGCTAAACATTTTTGCACATGTGGGTCCTTTTTCCTCCTCACTATTTCAAGAAAATCTCTGCTACCATACTTCAGTTCACTCTCACCTTTCAAGCTCTCTCTTCCAAAGCTTCACCAATTGCTTAACACTTTCTTCCCATTGCTTCCTGTTCCCTAAACTCTTTAAAATTCTGGAACCATGAACTACAATCAAATATTATTATTTCTGTTTGGGTTTTGTCAATCCACTCATCCATTGCCTCACTCGCTTTCTCTATTACATTTTTGATCAAAGTGATTCTCCCTGGCTATCACGATCTCATTTATTAGATATAAATTCCTTAAGAGCAGAAAATATCTTTTATTTTATATTTTTTTCTTTTTCTTTCTTTCTTTTTTTTTTTCTGAGGCAATTGGGGTTAAATGACTTGCTCAGGGTCACAAAGGTAAGAAGTGTTCAGTGTCTGGGACCACATTTGAACTCAGGTCCTCCTGACTACAGGGCTGATGTTCTATTCACTGTGCTACCTAGCTGTCCCCTTATTTTATATTCTTACTGAGGCCAAGTAGAAGCTAAGTGACTTTTCCAAGGACACATAGCTAATGTGTCTGAAGTCACATTTGAACTTGGGTCTTCCTGACTCTAGGCCTGGTGCTCTATTCACTGATGATCATTACAAATTATTCTTTTATCAGGGCAAGAGTTTGTGTGAAAAGAAATTGGTGGTTTCTTTTGTTACATACTTGAAAGTAATAGTAAATTCTCTATATAGTAAATAGTAAATAGTTCTAAATAGTAAAGTTCTCTAAAGACACTCTTTCATTTCTTTTTACTAATTAGTAAATGCTTTTCCATTCATTCATTCAACTACTAAAAAGAGCACTGGATTTGGAAAAGTAAGAACAACTTTCTATCTTAGCTCTTCCACTTGCTGTTTATGTGATCTTGGGAAAGCTGCTAAATCTGTCTGAGCTTCTGTTTCTTCATTTGTAAGATGACTATGTTGGCCTAGGGGATCTGTAAGGTCACTGTTTGCCATCTATACAAAGGGGATAATAACAACATGAGGATCAAATGAGAAAATAGAGTTTAGCATAGTTCTGATAAGTAAGCTCTATATAAATGTATTAACTGCCATCATCATCATCATCTTCCACCTGATGCTATGAAACATCAGCAAAAAGTAAAGTAAATTTTCACAATCTGACTGTCCTAAATAAAAGAAAAACTACTTCAATGTCCCAAATAACAAGTTTCTTAATATTTATTCAATATGAGCTTAAATTCTACTCTTAATTCTTCTTATGATAAAAAGAGAACTTAAGCTCAGATCTTAGCATTGTTGTCTAGTATTGTCAAACCATACCATGACTGTCATAGAAATTATTATTATTATTGTTAAATAAGAAATTAAATGAAAGAAAGAAAGAAAGAAAGAAAGAAAGAAAGAAAGAAAGAAAGAAAGAAAGAAAGAAAGAAAGAAAGAAAGAAAGAAAGAATTCCTATTATTTTAAAGGAATCTTACCCAGTCAGCATTTTTCAGCTCATCTAGCTCTGTACTGGATTCATCACTCTTTTCCATTTCCTGAATCTTCTTAAGATTCTATCAGTCAAGAAAGAAAAAGAAATAAATTAAGCAAAACTATTAAAGAAATTTTAATTAAATCATTTTGTAAAAAATTAAAATATCAAAAGGATTTTGGAAAGATAGAAGAGTACATTGGTAAATTTCAAGCTCTCCAGATTTCCCCCACAAATAGAACAAATTTTTGTCTCAGGATGAGCAGACTGGCGAAAAATAAAAAAGACTTGGGACAGAAGAGGAGTCCCTCAGAACTGGAAAAGATTTAAATTTAAAGAAAGACCAAAGTAGGATTAATCCATGTGAAGTGCAAACATCTCTGGACTAGCTCCTCAGAAACACTAAGTAAGGAGCCCTAGGGTGACCCTCACTAGGAGCCACAGAAACTTTCACTTCTTGGAGTAGGAATCTTGGGAGGAGGTCCTGAGGAAATCTTGGCTAATTGGGAATGCCCAGCTGTGCTACAGGGGCTTGGTCTTGGGTGAGAAGGAAGCCATGTGTAACCCATGTGTGTAATTCTGAAAGCCTACTCACATTGAGTATGGGTTAGTCAACATTACATATATACCATGAAGGGTATAGCACCCTGCAAAATCTAAAAAGAAATAAGGGAGGAGGGATGAGCAGACAGGGAAGCAAAAGGTTTGGGAAGAAGACATGGGAATGAACCATGAATAGGAGGAGGTTAAATAACACCAAGGCAAGTTAGGAGCAGAATTAAAGCAGAGTCAGTAGGGAAAGGAAAGGCATGTGTGTGTCTATATATGTGTATGTATATATCTATATTTATATATATACATACATATATATATTCTTTCTTAACTATAGTCTGCTTGGGGGTGGTAGAGAAGTAAAAAAGATGTGCAGCCAAGAACAAAAGAACAATTTATAAGGAAGTAAATAAAAGATGGACACTCAATATAATTTTTCCTACTTTTTTTTTGTTTTGTTTAACTGGTATTTGTTGTTACATATTTGAATTCTTCCTGATATTCTGTTGGGTACAAGACAATATTCACTTTTGTTCTGTTTCTCTTTGCTTTGTATTTCTTTTTTTTTTTCTTATTATTATTTCTTTAAATTTTTTTAAAAATTAAAATATCTGCAGATTTCTTCAAAGTCCCTCCTCTAGAGTCTCTGGAAAAGGTCAATCAGTATTCAAAGGAACAGCCTAGAAAACTGCTCAAGAACTTTTTTCAGTTTTATGATTCTGATCATAATCTATAGGCTTCTGGGGAAAGAAGGTGGTTCAGTGGACATAGTGTGAGGCCTAGAGTAAGACTCATCTTCCCTGAGTTCCAATCATGCCTCAAATACTAACTAAACTGGGTGACCCTGGGCAGGTCACTTAACCCTGTTTGCCTCAATTTCCTCATCTGTAAAATAATGAAGAAAATGGAAAACTCAAAGAAGCCAAATTTGCCAAGAAAACATCAAAAGGGATCAAAAAGAGTTGGATACAACAGAAAAGTGAATAACAACAAATATAGAATTATGTGTGAGGACTTTAATAGGTCATCTTGATGCGTACATTTAAAATAATTTTAATCAACAAAATGTTATGATAATAACAACTTTCATTAAAACTAACAAGTTATCAATCAACCAAGTACATTTAAGTACTATATTGTCAAACTACCTGAGCTCTTCTGTTCCCTTCACATATACTTTTTTTTTAAATAAAACTAAATGGCAGGTACTGTGCAAAGCACTTTTCAAATTATTCTCTCACTTGATTCTCAACAATTCTGGGAGGTAGGTGCTATTTTTATCCCCACTTAAAAAACTGATATTAAATGACTTGCCCAAAGTCACACAGCCAGTCAGTGTCTAAGGTTGAATTTGAACTCGTGTCTTCAAGTCTCCCCTATTCCATCTTACCAGATGCACATGCTTAGTATAATGATGCAGCAATTCCACTATAGGGAAGAAAGGCGAGTCAAAAAAACATTCACCACTGACCTACCAAAAACCACCAGAACTGATTTCTTGATCATTATTCAGTTTAAAATGAACTTCTGGGAGTAGTGCGGCAGCTGGGATGTCTGCTTCCTTTTCATGCAGCATGTGCATCTAGCAAGATGGCACAGAGGAAACGGGAAGATCATGCACACGAATTTGTGGTATGAATCTGGTATGATGGGGGTGTGTATTCTCCTGGTCCTAGGACTGGCAGAGACTGTGAGAATTCTATAGGGACAATTAGAGGCAGGAGCTAATTTATTCTAAGCAATCACAAGCATTTCCCCTAAGTGTTAGGACAGTCTTTCAGCCAGAGGAGAAATATAAAACTGGAGGTGATTGCATACTTTCCCAGGACAGAATGTGAAAAGATAGGGTATTCATTATATTAGTTATGTTTTTTTTTTTAATGTTCTGACAATTTTTGTTGGATTAAATAACACCTTTCTTAGTTTCAGTGTACTGAGTGCTTTCAAAGAAGCTGAAAGTACAGATTTTCTGGAGATATTCAAACATGAAATATATTGGTATATTCTTGAAAGAAATTCTGAGTTGGAGCACAGACCAAAGAGCAAATGATTTAAAAACACGACTGATCTGTGTACATCTAGACCTCTTGGATCATAGATTACACAACTAAAATGAAAACAAACTACTCCTTTACCATGGCAAAAAATATTTTCTTCCTATCTCCTAGAATTTGAGTAAAAAAAAGTTTTGATTTTTTGATTTTTCTTTGCCAAAAAAGTATTTGTGAATTTCAAATATACTTTTTTACTTTTTAACAAAACATAAAAAAATAAAAAATAAGAAAATATCCAGAAATTTTCTGTTTCCATAATTTATGTGATTACAATTCTGAATTATCTGAGCTCAGCTGTGAATAAATAGAAAATATAAAAAATATTATATTGATTGAATTGAAACAAAGACCATTCACATGATTAGAAGTCTCAGATTTCTGTTCAACAATAAAATTAAATCAGTCTTGGAAAGTAGTTACAGACTTACAAGCCTGACACTGGAAAATTATATCTCATCAATTATATCCTTGACTTTCTAACATGATAATGTTGATTTTTGCCCAAGCAAATGTAATGACAGCTGCTTCAGTACTTGGAATATGGTTTTAGCTAGGAGAAACCACATGGCAATTCACTGTCTATTTTTCAGACACATTTTCCAACTAGTAATTATAATTTTCTTTGCATGCCAAAGTTTTTACTCACTAGAATCTTTTGAAAATTGCTTCCGTGCATAAATATTAAGAGAATTTGAATTCATTTACATTGGTGAAACTGACCTTTTGGAACAAAAGAAAAAGTGAGGAAAAAAAATCCACAGAATTCCACAAAGTTGGTTATAAGGAACCTGAGAATCACAGAATCTGGCTTTTCTATATTCTTTCTATATTTCTATATTCTTTGTACCCAGCATATTTTCTAGCTCAAATTTAACTAATTACAATATTCTATGTGAGAGGCGATGATATTTTGAACTTACGTAGCTATGTGAAAAGGAGGTAGAAATGAGAAATACTATGGAAATTGAATCCATAGAATCCATAGAATATGGAAACAGATTAGATACTGTAATACTTGACCAGGTTTGCAACCTGGGTGACTGCAAAGTCAATAATTATTATCTCAACAGAAATGGGAAAATTTAGAAGGTTTTGAGGAGAATATCCATTCTACAACATACTTTTGTTGTAAATGTCAGGTGAGGGGAAACTATTACCAACCCTATCAGGCCTAAATTGACTTCTTTATTCTACCCTTTGGAATTAAGTAGAACAAATATAATCCTTTTCCACTAACATTTCATGAAAGCTAACCTATCAAACTAGATCTTTCTTCTCAGATATTTCCTTTTCTAAGTCTATACACAGGCATCCTTCAATCAATCCTCATATGGTATAGACTCAAAGCCTTTACTAGTGTGGTTGCCTTTCTCTGGGCTCTATATTCTCCTAAACTATTATATTAAATACACTATTCCAGACATAGGCTAACCAAGACAGAAAATATGACTTATTCTTTATTCTTGGACACTCTTCTTCTCTATTGAATGCAAACTAACATTAGTTTACTTGGCTACCCTATCAAAAGGTTAGTTCATATAAATCATGTTGTCAACAAAATCCCTCTACCAATATAGGTCTGTACCTTCTCTATAACTTATTCTTAGAGAGTTGTCTGGAGAACTGAGTGATTAAGAGACGAGATCAGGATCACAGAGCCAGTATTGCCTCTCAAATGCAAGATAAATAAATAAATATCAATAGATCTTTTTGTTGGCTATTGAAAACCCTAGACAGTTTCTATTATCTGATTCAAGGGTACAATTTCCATCTATCCAAAACTTCTTTATAATATACATTTCTAAAGATGTAACACTATTTCTGTGTCTTGGATAGAATAGAAATTTTAAATATAAAATAAAATATAAGAAAATCACATCAATATTAAAGGATTCAAAAATAATAAAATAAAGCAAAGTTATTATTCAGATAAATTTGACATGAACTTGAATATTTCAGTAATTCCAGTAATTACATTCCCCTGTAAGTCTGTCCATCCTGTTCTAATTCTACAGCATTTCTTATTTCTACCTCCTTTTCACTCACATAATTACCACCTTAGGACAAAATCTTATTACTTCTCACCGAGAAGGCTGCAATAGCCTCTTGCTTGTTCTGGAAAGACATTTTTCTAGTCTCTATGAATCAATTAGTCAACAGTAATCTTTGTTTAAAAGGGGGGGAGGGAAATTATATTTTAATGTCTTAAAGCCATTCAGAATCATTATAGCAGAGAAGGCTAAAGTAAAAAAGGAGTAATGAGAGGGAGAAACCAAAGAATTCCTTTAAAGGCATCAACATTTGCAACAAGACCAGTAATTCAAGTAAGAGGCTAAATGAAGATTGAAAGGGGCCTAGAAAATTTAAAATAACAGATGATCTAATTAAAATTCAACAAATGGCATTCTTACAGACATCTAATGGTAAACACTTTCTTTTACAAATGTTGAATTTGCAAGATTGCTAAGAAGATCTAAATTCAGTCTGGCAACAAGAAAAGATTTCTATCTGACTTTGGTAATATAATTTGACAACTCATGGGAAAATGGTCTAGTAAAAGATGTATTTTAAATATTTAACTGAGAGAACTCTTAAAGAGTTTTATCTACTTGAGACTATTCAATGATTTTAAGTAAAAGCCTGTATTAAGAACAGATATCAGTGACTCAACTTGATTCATATTCTTTATAATCGTGAAAATATGACATGCTGGCAAGTAGTCAGTAAGAGAATGGGTTGCCAAAGGCTTCCGATTTTAGTTTAAAAAAAGTTTAAAAAAAAAAAAACACTTAAAAAAATCAAATAACTAAATCTTTAGAATTTAAATTATCCATAATAATGCTAGGCAAAGAAAGACTGAGTAAAACAATAATAATCATCATAAGGTAATTTCTAATGCAGATAACATTATTAACTATATTCAAATTCTGCCCTACTTCATAACCTTTACACTTTAAGTATCAGAACTCCTATATAACAATAAAAAAAAATTTGGAAAAAAAGTTGAAAGAGTTGGGAAAAAAGGACATTCAGTAAACTCTCAGATTTTCAGGATTTTGTGGCAAAGCTGAACTCAGTAGAAAATTTGACCTGTAAAATCCAACATCAAAGACTAATTTCAAGGTACTTTAATAAGGACAAGTTATTTATGTTTTATACATGGAAATGTAAGCCTTATGTCTAAGATTATCATTAGTAATTGGGTAGAACAAAAGCAAGACTGGGGTAGAGCCGAGTATGATTTAACTTCAAAAGGCAAAAATAGTAATTATGATACCAAATGAGGTGCAAAACCAAGAATCAACACAGAGAAATTAAATGAGGTAAGAGAGCTGGTAGATCAGAAATCCTACTCACATTAGAAATGGGTTAAAGAAGTGTGTGTGTGTGTGTGTGTGTGTGTGTGTGTGTGTGTACCTAGAAAAGTACAAGTCTATATTATTATAAGTTTTATGTGAAACCTTACATAACTATCATAATATTGGCATGTGCTTCAATACTTCAAGTATCATCACAATCCCTCTTGATCTTGCTAGTTACTAGAGGAAAAAAATAAAATGGGAAAAAAAAATCATATGGCTTCCACACTTATGTTTTCCAAATTAAGCTAGGCTGGTTCTTGAAGGATATATATTCAAATCTTTAAATCTACTTTAAGTCTTTCCAGCTTGAGTCTACATTCTGATCACATAGAATGGATTTCGCCAACACTAGAATAAGTTATTCAAAAAAAAGGACGTTAAGTAGCTTTTGGTTTTTTAAATTATGTGTTACATAAAATAGTATCATGAAAGGAATCTCATTTCTAACTAATATTTTGGAAAATACATTTTAATATATGAATTCAGAAAAGTTTTTGAACTAAAGGCAATCCTCTGGCTTAAATCAATAAATATTTATTAATTGCCTATTACATGTGAGGCATTGGGGATACAAAGAGAAAACTGACACTAGTCCCTGCTTTGGGGAGGGGGAATTAGGGAGGTGGAGAGAGATACAGAGACAGAGAAGAAGAGAGAGAGAAGAGAGAAAATATATTTATCCAAGGAATCTATTTAATCTCAATACTCAGGTCATATCTTAATGCAAATATCAATTTGGTTAAGACTCTAGGCATCCAAAAACCATTCCTAAAATAATATCTACTTTAAAAAATTGCATGAGTGAAAATGAATCATTCAAGAAATGTTTGCTGATTCAAAGGTTTTTTTAAAAAAGTCAAACCAGCTGAAATTATTTAAGTCCTACACAAGTGATAGTACATATTTTAACAATTACTGCTTTTTCTTATGATCAGAGGGGAAAATTGCTTTCCTTTTTTGGATGAGGTCTATCTAAATTAATAGGAAAGGTTAATGTTCTTTATAGACTACAAATAAACAAAGGTAAAAATTTAATAAATTAAAATTCTAAGCTTTGAGACCTATTTATTTTTAAGGAAAGCAACTTAAGCATTAGCAGAACAAAGTTGCCTTGATGGCAATGATAAGTATTGCTTAGCTAAATTAAAAAATTTAAAAAATTGAAATTCTTGAGTTTGGAGGTGATAATTGTCCTAATAGAGTAGTTTTATCGATTCTTAAAATTTATTCATGATTTCTCTGTTAATTCATATATAGAACATGAAGTTAATGCTTCCATAAATAAAAAAATGAAATCACTTTTTTCCCTGACAGCTACAAAGAAAATTAGTCTGAAAATCACAGTGCATCATATAAAATACTAAAATGTGATAATGTCTATCAAGGGTGTTGCAAAATGTAAAGTGTCATAATAAAAATGGAATCTACCACTTGTATCTCAATTATGAAGGCTTATATATAAAATATATAGTAGGTACCTATAAAAACTAATTACTAAACTAAATTTTCTAATTAGAACTAGATATGCTAATTAGAATAAATTTTATTTAAATAATGCAACATAAAAACCTATCCGAACTGCAAAGCAATCTACATAATTAAAGAATAAAGGGCTTCAGATAAATATGGGCAGAACTAAATGGAGTCTGGTCAAGCACAGACTATGTCTGGGAAACTGGGCGATTTTCTTAATTACCTCTAGCCTCAAAACTTTGTCTTGTTAACACAAATATTATCCAGTGAAATGCATAGGTGCAAATAAAGAAAAATCTAAATCTCAAAAAGGATGAACATTGTGGGCGATTCAAAAATCAATGGAGAGGTGTATGGTAGGTGTAAGTACGCTGAAGCAAAGAAAAGGAGCTCCACTAGTATCAAAAAAATATAAAAAAGGCCTACATAAAGCCTTCCAGATGCTTGGGCAGATCCTTCATGGATGATCTACTAGAAAAATAAACAAAAGTTACAAGGATAAGAACAAAAATCACACAAGATAAGAAGATACAAATGAGCTACAATCTGTGCCCATGGAGGAAATGATCATCAGCTTTTTTTTTTTTTTTTTTTTTTGCTGAGGCAATTGGGTTTAAGTGATTTGCTAAGAATCACACAGATAGGAAGTATTAAGTATCTGAGGTCATATTTGAACTCAGGTCCTCCTGACTGGTCAGGGCCAGTGTTCTATCCACTGAGCCATCTAGCTGTCCCTGAAATGACTGTTATCTGTCATAGAGCGTCTCTTAATAGAAAACGTAAATCAAATCTACCATAAGTGTAAGTCAACAGATAAGTAAAGATGCTGAAAAACTTGAGTCAACCAATCACAAAGGATGAGATCACAGAAATCTGAAGTATAAGCAGAATCACAGGATTATAGATCTAGAACCAGAAAGGCTCTTATAGCCTTCCTGCAACCAAATCAATTTTATAAATGTAAAAATAAAGGCCCAGGGAGATTGTGATTTTTCCATAGTTACAAAGGCAATAAATATCATAGTCAGAATATGAATCAATGTCCTCTAACTCCAAAATATTTGAGTGGTTACTTCAACACTGGACAGCTAAGTGTACTAAATTCAAGAGAGTAGGAACAATATAAAAACATAATTATGCTTTTTATTATTAATAATCATAACATTATATTTGATTTGTTTATTGATAACTAATTTGCATCTTTTAATTGTAAGTTCACAATAATTGGGTTCAGTTTTGCTCCTGAATGGATGTTTACATTATAAAATTACCATTTTTTTAATGTTGATCTAAAGTAAAATTCCCTTCAAGAATTTACTAAATACATGGTATTTTTAATCCTAGTATCCAGAGAGAATAAAGAAATTCTGTTACTTCTGCAACTGACAGCCTGATTAAATATGGCCACAAGACATTCAGAGCTAACAATGGAAATATCTTACCAATATTAGGAAAGAGTGTTATAATACTTTTTAACAATACTACTTTCAACTCAAAGACCACTCAGTGCAAGAAAACCTTAAAATAACAATATTTATAAACCCAGATTAGACAAAATAGTCTATGAAATCTTTAAGAAAATATTAAAATTTGAAAAAGAAAAAACAGAAGCACTTCAGGACACTAAAAATCTTCATATAACAAAAATGCCAGAAATTATACTTAACAATGAAGCATATGAAAAAATATTTATACTTGGACAAAGTTTGTATACATAGACTGGAATTCCAAAAAGTCTTTGCGATCAAGAAAGACCAAATTATACCATGAATCTTTGGGAGAGAATTTAGGATAATATATGAGCTCCGGGGAAATCACCGGATCTCTTCCTTTGTCGCCCAGTTTCCACAAAATCTGCCGAGTTCAAGCCTCAGATTTTGTTTGCAAAGTCCACTTTAATTTTTTTTTTAAGCTTTTCTCTTCTTTAATTGTAGGATAGAAGTCTGTTCGAGATGCCTGAGTTTTGACCTGAGCATAAGATGAAGGTAATCATCTTATGTGTATTATACAGACTAATTATACCAAAATAAAGTAATTTTTTAAAAGCTGGTATTGGTTATACCCATTAGAAATGAACATATTCTGCCTAAGTATTTGACCAAAAAATATAAAAACATTTTAGAACCTGCTGCATATGCAGTGACTCATTGCCATAGTAAGAACCATATGAAATGTGAAGCTATTATGAATCAATCAATTTACCCATTTATTATGTACTTACTATTTTTTAGGCATTGTGCTAAGCCTAGAGATACAAAAATAGGCAAAAGACAATCCTCCAAAAGAAGCTGACAATCTAATGGGGAGGCAATGAATAGGAAAAAGAATCTACATGCAAGATAAATAAGACATAATTAAGAGAGTAATGACAGTATTATTAAGAGAATTAGAAGATTCCTGTAGACTCTTCTGTAGATGGAATTTTATTAAAGGAAACCAGGAAAGCTAGAGCATTCCAGGCACATGAAATAGTCAGAAAAAATGCCCAAAGCAAAGAGAAGAATCCTGTTCCTGTGACATTTTGGAGAGGGAAGCAGAGTATAAGAAGATTGGAATGATAGGACAGGGATAGGTTGTTAAAGGCTTTGAATATCAATTGTAATATTGGGGGTGATAGGGAATTACTGAAATTTATTGAGTAGCAAGTTAAAGTGATATGGTTAGATCTACATGTTAGGACTAGTGTGGGGAGAGACCCACGGGCAAGCTATTTATTGCAATAGATAATAAGGACTTGTAACAGAGTGGTAGCAATATGAGAAGAGAAAGGTATTCACTGTAGAAACTTTTCAAAGATGAAATTAACAGATCATGGAAATAGACTAAACATGGGGGGAGAGGGGAAGAGAGAAAATGAATCAAAGATGGCATTTAGCCTGAGGGACTAGGATTAATAGAGTTAATAGAGAAAACTAGGAGTGGTAGAATGTGTTTAGGTGGAAAGATCTTGAGCTTTGGACATGCTGAGATTAATATGTTGCTGGACATCCAAATGAAAATATCTAAAGGGCATTGTTGGACATATGAATTTGGAAGTAAAGAGAGAATTGGAGCAGGATAGGTTTTAAAATCATCAACATGGACATATAAGAATCTATAAGAGCTGATGAGATCACCAAGTGAAATAGTAAGAGAAAAAAAAGCTCCAGGCTTTTTATTTTGTCTGTAAACTTTCTCTTTTTGGCAAAGAGAATGGCCATTGTGAATTTGTCATATGTTTATTTCAAAGCAACCTCATCACTTGGTAAAAAGTATTTTATTTTTTATTTTGTGTCTCCAACTCCTAGCATAACAAGTGATTAATGTTTGATTGAATCATAATAAATATAATTTAATTTTAACAAGCTTTATTCAGAAAGTACACTAAATTAACTTGTTCAATTTAATAAGTACACATTTTAAAAATAATATGGAAAGGGGTCTTTGTCTCCCAATACAGATTTGCCACTGGTTTGAAAATCCAAGAGAACTGCCTGAGGCAAAACTGCCTGAAGCATTGGAAGGTTGGAGTGTTCCCAGAAATAAAGTTGTCTATACAGGTCTATAATAAAGATCTCTATACAGGTAAGTCTCTATGAATTTAGGAGGTGGGGAGGGGGGAGAAGAAGAGATAGAAAGGGGGGGGAGAGAGGGGGGTGGGGAGAAAGAGAGAGACAGAGACAGAGACAGAGACAGACAGACTCTGGAAGTTTTAGAGGAGTGATTACTCTTTTGTTACAATCATCCTCACATGTGGATCTAAAGCAAGAGAAAATGCCTAAACCCTATAATCAATCTGCCAACAATCTAAAGTAGCATGGTACTAACATGCTATACCCCAAGAATACAAAAAGACAAAATTAAGCTAGTGTTCAGTCTCCAAGGAACCTGAAGACAAGTACTAGAAGTACTTCAAATCTAAGCAAGTCAATTAGACCTCAGTCTTCCTCATCTATAAAATGAGGATAGTAATAGCACCTATATTATAAGGATGCTGTGAGGACCACTTGAGAAATACTTGTAAAGACGAGATCAACCAAATCATTTCTAATGGAGCAGTAATGAACTGAACTAGCTATACCCAGAAAAAGAACTCTGGGAGATGACTAAAAACCATTACATTGAATTCCCAGTCCCTATATTTATGCACACCTGCATCTTTGATTTCCTTCACAAGCTAATTGTACAATAATTCAGAGTCTGATTCTTTTTGTACAGCAAAATAATGTTTTGGTCATGTATACTTATTGTGTATCTAAGTTATATTTTAATATATTTAACATCTACTGGTCATCCTGCCATTTAGGGGAGGGGGGGGGGTAAGAGGCGAAAAATTGGAACAAGAGGTTTGGCAATTGTTAATGCTGTAAAGTTACCCATGTATATATCCTGTAAATTAAAGGCTATTAAATTAAAAAAAAAAAAAAAAAAAAAAAAAAGAGAGAGAGAAATACTTGTAAAGAACACTTAGTACATAAATTCCCTTTCTATCCCTTGGGAATGAGAGCGTTTAAGCCATGGTTCTTTTTATATCTCTGTTAATAACTAAACACTGTTCTTTGTTTGCATTCCCCCTGTTCCCA